>NW_004524746.1:2263483-2266759 GCF_000260255.1 Octodon degus | reverse complement strand
AAGCAACAAATAGTGAGGTATTTAGAATTTTTCAACATAAATCATTCAAATAACTTATTGAGACACAAGTAAGTGGACCAAGATTATTGATTGTAGATGGAGAGAGAAAAGGAACTGAGGGTGGATTTAAAAGAATTTATAGCAAAAGTTCAATTACATATTTGATATCTTAGAATACTCCAAAGTGCTCTAATTATCCACCTTACTACCTGGACTTATATCTAACAACTCTTTTCCACATTCTATATTTCACTTCATTGTTTTTCTGTGCCTCCATGAGATGGTGGGCAAATAGCCTTCAGTATTAACACACGCTAAGCTTGATAACTTTCTGGGTTTGAGATTATTTTACACCAGGAATTGTATCACTTTTTCTTTGAGCTTCCAATGCCTAATTCAGAATACTTACTCAGAAATCCTTTGAGTAAATACAACTAAATAAAAGTACAACAAGCACAGAGACCTTGATAAGAGGAACCATTTACTACCTCTTCTTCCTCTTCAAGGACACCATGGCTCTGACTTGCTCTCATCTCATGAGAAAGGTTTTGCATTTTGCTCTAACTTGTGACACAGTTTTGAAAAACAGAAGCTTGTAGTTGCTTGAAAGTACTTGGTGATTAAAACAAAGTAATTCAAGAATTAGAACAAAAGATGAGAGAGCAGCCAATATGAGCACTTTTCAAAGTACTCTCCTTGACTAACTGGAAAACTGTAGCTCAGTGGTAGTATCACTATATTGAACTTTGGGTAGAGTTTAATATCATTATAGCTTACAACATTTACCAGGATTCCTCTTAATGTTATTGTTTGTGAGAGAGAAATTATCATCTTCTTAAAGTAAAGAATACTGTTACTTAAAAATATCTCATGCCAAATATTGTAAGAAAAGGTACAATAAAAGGAAAAGGTTCATAATGTTACTAATCTTTAGAAAAATGAAAGTTTAAAACACCATAAGACACCGTCTCATACATAGTAGAATGATAATTATTATTATTTTTATGTATTTAGTGCAGAGTCTACAGGGTCTCACTACACAGATCAGACTCATAGTGACCCTCCTGTTTTCAGCCTGCCAAGTGCTGGGATTACAGGCGCACCCACCACGCCCAGGCTCAGTCCCTGTGCCCTGGGGGCAAGTCCAACACAGCATGCCAGATCAAACCCCAGCTGCTGCACACTGCCTAAGCAGAGAATGATTATTATTTTTAAAAAGATACAAAGTTAAGATGTTAGCTAAGTATGGAAGAATTAGAACCACCTTGGCTTCTTGGTGGCAGAGGAAAGCACTCTGGCCACCTGGAAAACAGTATTCTGTTTACCATTTGATCCATCGAGCCTAACCAAATAACTGAAAGTAGAACTGTAAGCAGATGTCTCACCCCCATCTCCATAGGAGCACTATCCACGGTACACAGGGGGTAGAAGCTACCCACGTGGCCAGGACAGATGGAGAGATAAGCCAAGTGAGGTCCATCCCTGCAGTGGGTACTGGTGAGCCTTGTGAAAGAAGCATGCTACAACTTTGACAAGCATTGACGAGATTATGCTCAATGATGTAATCCAGTCACAGATTACTTCCTGGTACCACTTAATGGAGCACCTAGAGCAGCCAAATGGGTAGCAATGGAAAGTAGAAAAGTAGCTGTCAGAGGGTGAGGAGAAGGAGCAGTAACAAGCTGTTTTATTTATTTATTTATTTATTTATTTATTTATTTATTTATTTATGTGTTTGTTCAATTGAAAAATTCTCCTGGAAACCAGCATTCATTTCCCTAAGACAATTTATAAGTCTTTAACATTTCTTATTTTAGACATGCATGTGGTGGTATGGGCCTGAAATTCCAGCACTTGGGAGGATGAAAACAGGAGGATTACTACAAGTCTGATCTACGTAGTGAGACCCTGTAGACGTTGTACTACAAACAAACAAACAAAAAAAAAATCTTATTTTAAGTTGAGTGACTCCAAAGGTATTCATGAGTCTCTACTCAATAAGTTCTAAACTTACTTGATTCTATTTTAATTAGCCCTGGAGAATTGTGATGTCGGGCTCAGTCATTAGCACAGGTAGTAATGAGCTTTCAAACTAAATACTACAGATCAGCACCCATACTGCCACCAGCAAGCTGTTATTTAGTGGACAGTGTATCATTTCACATATGCAAAAGGTTTTGGAGACTGCACAGTAGTGTGAATATCTAAAACCCTTAAACTGCACAGGTAAAAATTGACAGAGTGGAAAATTTCATGTTACTGTGTATGTTAAGCCTGTGAAACATCTACAAAATTATTTCGCAGTTTTCACAGCTGCACTCCATGCCATAACCATGTTTAAACACTTGGTAATAGTGTACCATTAAAATCTAAGAGCTCCCTTTTCATGATCAGAAATTTTGCAAAACAAAATGAAACAGAACAACAACAATAACAATAAAAACCCTTCCTTTGCTTTTTCAGCTCCCCCCAAAAGTGTATATATTCTCTGTTTTCATGTCACGATTCCAGGTCTCTGTTTTATCTATGCATACTTTTTTATCCTTAAACTTTTTATTTGTTTTTGTTGTGAAGCCATCCCTGTAGAACTTGAATGCTGATGAAATGAAACAGCAGAAAGAACAAACAAATGGTGGGAATCAGGTCAAGGAGATGGTTCTTCCAGCTTCAGGTCAATACTCAAGAGGAAATATCACATAAAGATGCAGGCAGGATTATGCCTACCAGTAAATATATAAAATTAAATAGATAAAAATGCAAGAGTCGTCTATGGTCTTCGTACAAATTAAAGATGAAACAGAGATGTGTTCATATCTCTTTCTAGCACAGTTTGAATTTAAGACTCTTGTGCTACTAGATATTGTTGTATTATTTTTTTCAGACTCAACAGTTCTCTTTGAATTTGATCTACCAGTCTGTTTCCTTGCCTCTCTTTGAATGCTTAAAATATATCTGAAGTAACCCAAGTGCATCAAAATTTTATAACAATGCATCTTCATATAACAATATTTGGCTGCCCTATAATTCTCAATAGAAAAAAGTTCATAATTTTAAGTTTTTAAATTTCAGTGGTCATATGCCCTAAAGAGTTTTGATATATCCACTTCTTAGCTTTTTGATTAAGACCTATAGCTCTAATATAATTATTAGCCATATATAATTGTTCACAAGAACAGATGTGTTAGAAATTTTGTTAAATAACTTCTGAAGTGGTTAGTGAGATGTCTTAGTAGAGTAAGTGCTTCCCTGGCAAGCGCAAGGGAAGCCTTGAGTTCA
>NW_004524746.1:2253411-2263383 GCF_000260255.1 Octodon degus | reverse complement strand
CATTTGCCATTCAGTAGATAAATTCATCTTCCTAATTGGAAACCCATTAAAGGTATAGTGTATATAGAAAAATAAATAAATAAATAAATAAATAAATAAATAAATAAGGTCCTTGGGAAATCAAATCTGTTCTCCCACCTGTAGTGATGAATGAGACAGTCCTGGACCGTGTGAGTACAAAGTAAAAGCAAAGCTTTTTTTCTGGTAGTAATTATTATTTTGAAATGTTTACTTTTTTAAAAAATTACAAATTTTTAAAAGTGGCATGATAAATGTCCTGCATAATTTATTTTTTAAAAAAGTGTTTTTTCACTCTATGATTTAAAACTTAATTTTCAAGCATACTAACAAGCCTCCTGCTAGGCTCTGACTTCCAGGTATTAGGGCAACAGGCCAGCTTCCTAGACTCCTGGCAAGTGTGTTCTGACCCTGGGATATTTTCTAATAAACCTTCACATTTATGATTATTTGTATTTTTTAATTATAAAAGAGTTTCTTATAGAATTGTTTTTACTATCTTCAGAGGCAGAAAGAAAGCAAGTGTAAGTCAATAGAACTGAGGCTGCTCTCCAGGGTAACTGCGGGGGACTAAATGAATATAGCAAGTCTATTAGTCTTTCATCTCCCTAGGAGGTTCAGGTTTAAGTCTGCTTTCCTGGCAACAGAAAACTCAAATACTCCTTTACTTCAATCTCTATAAAAGAAAAGGAGACCAACTTTAGGCGCTGCCCACTCAGCTGAGAACTGGAGGTGTGAAGGTCTCACACATGCTATTTCCCTCTTTCTCTCATTACTACCTCACTAGAATGGTAGTGGAGACAGGAAACTGCCATACAAAGCAGCATAAACAAAAGAATACTTGTATATAAATCTTGAGAAGTTTTGCCCAGAATAAAGTCATACCTCCAAACGCCCTTTCTACTGCATACTGCACCACGTGCCACTCAGATGCTACAGCATTCACCTAATTCCTTCCCAAGCAATACAAGGATAGACACCATAAAGCACAAAGCTAGATTAAAACTGTTAATTGTAAGCATGACTTTATAGTGGATTCAAGTCTTGTTGGTTTGAAGAACTTTTGGATGTATTTTTGTTTCAGAGTTTGAAGACCACTAGAATCATTATGGTTTCAGTGCTTTGAAGACATTTATTTTCCAGAGCGTGAATTTTTGGACACACTACTTTTTGTTACTCTCTTTAATGTAGGCAAAGGCTTTTGAAATCAATCTTTAGACGGGAGAATTTTTGGATGGTACTATTCAAATTTGTGGCTATCTTACCATTCCAGTGGATGTAGCTGTGCCTTTTTATTCATGAGCCAAAATTGTTCCAGTATATTTAAAAGAGACCAGTGTTGAGTGAGGACTGAGCCAGGTTTTCCCATAGGATTTCTTGTATCATAAACCTCATGCATCAAAGATTGAATTCGAGGATTGGAGGCAAAGAGCTGAGGAGAAATATGCAAACGCAAAGCATCAGAATGAGCCGTGGAAAGTAAACAGAAGCACAGTTTTATTACTAGAAAAGGTTTAATACTTAGTTCGATATTTTTTAAAAATCAATTAATGTATTTATTGACTTATTAACAACACATGGGCCAATAACCATAACTTGACTTTCTGCGTGGTTATGGAAGTAAATGGCAATTGTTTTAAATAAGGAAGTAATTTTTTTAATAATCGTATTTCCAAATGGGGTGTTTTTTCTTTCTTTTCAGATGAGTAGTAATGGATTTTTCCTTCCTGCTAAAGACACCTGAAAACAGAGGGAACAGAGGGAGCCAGGCAGTGGGAAAAAAGAAGACAAAGTCTCTTGTGTTACAAGTGAATTTTGTCAGGGTGAAAAACAGTAACCACACACACACACACACACATGCACACACACACATACACCCACACACACACACACTCCTTACAATTTTCTAATTTCTACCCCAGTAATCGGGAAATTAGGGTTTGCCTTGCTCCTGCAGCATAATCATTTAGTCCTTCAGTGGCAGTGCACCATGAGACACACTCTGCACGCCCAGCGTTCCTAGGTTACACATCCCTGAAGGTGAATCCTGGTCTCTGATTATCTTTCTATAGGATTCAATCAAGTAACCATGAAGGTAATGCTTACTATATGTAAATTAATTTAAAAATAAATATAGCAATTAAATTGTCTTGAATCACTCCCCAAAGGGGGTTAAATTATAAAAACAAATGTCAAACATTCATTGGTTAGTAAACTGGCTACAACTTAGACAACTTTTTAAAAATTTGAGTCAAATGTTACCTTCTTATTAATAAACTTCCTTTAAAATATTTTTAAAATTCTGTTTTATATGGTGAAACTGCAAATTATTATAGTTTATAAAAGCTTCAGAGGTAGAAACAAAGGATACATACACTGAGTATGGATATTCATATGTAATAAATATCCTCTGATACCAACCAATAAGTTAATTGAACTCAAGAAAATATATAGAAGAGAAAATTAATACCTTTCTAAAGACTGAAACCAGTACAAGTCACTGTAAATATTTGCTTTCTTTGCTATTTTGTAGTTATGGCAAATTAAGATTTAGGTGATTTTCTGAAATATTCTTGGTACATTTAATTATATTTTATTTTATAAAAGCTAAAAGGGCATAAGAAGCAGAAATTAATATTGACCACAAGTAAATGTCTCAAAACTAAAAGCAAAACCTATTAAGAAAAATGCTGACCTTCTTCTACCAAGAACTGGCAAATCCTGGTGATTATGAGAGTGCCACATTCTTCTACCTTTAATAAGTTGCTGCTTGTTTGCATACTCTTAAAGTAAACTACATAGATCTTATACATGTTACTGTCTCAATCTCTGAAAGGAAGAAGGATGCCTCCAAGATTTTTAGTTTGTACTTATTTTGATGGCAGAAGCAGGCAGTATATGGCTGATTGACCATTATCTCAGAACCTAACATGAATTAAGTCACTTGTTTTACCAGTTGGAATTGTCCCAGATGCCCAAGTTCCTTCATAAAAGTCCTAATTAAATGAACTTCATCTAATGATAGACATTGATTGCGTTCCTTTGGGTGGTTTTCACCCTAAATTAAAGAAAAAACAAGAAATTTCTCAAAAAGCAAGTCATCTTACCCCAGTGGTCTCCTCCTTCATAAAAACAACTTTTAAACTTTATAAACAGCTAACTTAATGAATGTTACATGAAGCACAGTAATTTGAACTTGTCAAAATAACATCTGCATGTAAGAAAACTTCGTATCTGGTAATCCAGACCCGGGCTAAATGACTCCATGATGTTTTGGTGGTGAGGCTGGGTGCACCCAGGACAGCAAAATGGGTGTGGCCATCAGCTTGAGAATTCGGGGTGGGGCTGGGGGTCTTCTCTTGCTTCCTGGGCACTGAGCGGGAGGGCCTCAAGGGAGCATTTACACGGAACCTCAAGTGTGAGGCAGCACTATTTTGGGGTTTCACAGACTGTAGTAAGCAGATACCTTTCTCCCACCCACTATCCAATGTCCTTTTATTTCCACAGTCCATCCCTGGACTCTGCTATTTGTGAAAGACATAACAATTCTTGTGAAACCTCTCATATTCTGTTGTTTCAAATTTTCCAAATACAGGTTTCAAAAACAGAAAAAGAAAAATATGTGAAGAACGATATTCAGTTTTGTACTGTATATATATTTTTATATACCAAAAATGCTTGCGTTAATGTGCCATAACAATCGCCAGTTCTACTCTGGATTGCTACCCCCTGACCACTGGCATCTAGCTAAACATGGTAACTGGCACGCAGGCTCGTGAAGATTGATGTTATAATTTCAATCTTTATTTTTAGCCCATAATTTCATCACAATCATTCACTTTCATACTCCAGTTGATCTAAAAATAATGGACTTCAGGTCAGAAGAACTTAAGGGATGTAATATAACATACAAATTAATCTTAAATGATTTTCAAATTGCTTAAAAATAGCGCCTAGAGAATGATTTGAGAAAATATTAGTCAGTGCACAAATATACACTTACCTTAAATACACCTGATTTATAAAGTCTGTGAAATATCTCAGAAAATACAAACAGTGAAGAGTCATTGGAGAAGAGAAAATCAAAAGTGTCTTTTAAAAGAAATTCTTCTGTATTTTGGTCCTCAAAATCCATATTATCATCGTCTTGAAAATTTAAATGCTCATGCACCTTTGTAAGGGTAAAAGCACAGCAAATACTTTCATTAACTTTCATAGCCAACTTAAATACATGATTTATTTCCTGTTGGAATGTAGATCAGAACTGACATCTAGTGGTCTTTCAGGAGGCCAGCAATTTTATAAATGTTAGCTATGTTTTTTAAAATACAATTTGCTCAGCGAATTGAAGTGCCTGCGGGCGCAGGGGCCCCGTGGCTCCATCCCCAGGCCTGCCAAGCTGGCCCTGCCCCTGGTCTCTCTGAGAGGGCAATTGACATTCTGCGTAGGATCCCCCACCTGTAATCCCAGTTCTTGGGAGGCTGTAAACCAGGAGGATCACTATGAGTAGTGAGACCCTGAACACCCTGTAGACCCTTTCCTAAAATACAAAAGAAAGAAAGAGAAAGAAAGAAAGAAAGAAAGAAAGAAAGAAAGAAAGAAAGAAAGAAAGAAAGAAAGAAGAAATACAATGCTGTAATATATAAGGAAATAAAGTAAGTATTATAAAACCATACTGGCTTATCTTGAAACCCTTTCTATTTAACAAATCTGCATTCGTGAAAGATACTATGTAACATTTTTCTGAACTAGACATTTAAAAAACATAATACCAGCTACTAGATGTGTATGCAAAATAATAAATGGCCATTAAAATACTTCATTTCATAAAGCTTTAACCTTACGTAGGTAAATCTTAAAGCCATTGAACCAAATATCTTAATTGATTTCTCTGTATTAAAGTTGGCAAACAAATGCTAGGCAAAGTTGAATTTTCATTATTCATAATTTTAATTTGTTCTTCCCTTCTTCTCATCTCATAAGCCAAGAAACAGCTTATTATCTTGACATTTTGATGGCTTATGTGGAGGGAGATTATTGAAAATGTTCATTTAATAGCAGATTTTTTTTTTTTTTTTTTTTTTTGCAGTACCGAGGATTGAACTCAGGACCCTGTGCTTGCCAGGCAAGTGCTTCTTCTACTGAGCCATCTCCCTGGGCACCAGAAATTTGGAAAGAATCAAAGTGCACAAAAACACTATCTATCTATCTATCTATCTATCTATCTATCTATCTATCTATATATCAGATATCATATATATATATATCAGAAAAAATTTATTTCAAGATTCCCATGGCTTTTAAAATTCAAATATTTAATTTCAACTTTAAACTTGATGTCTGTACATAAAGCACAGCAGACTGTGTTTTCCATCACGCGGTGTGCAATGCACTCCGGATAGCCTGTTGTTTTCCCTATCGGTATGCCTTGCTTTTTTCCATTAACACATATTGGCCTTTTCTTTGGAAGCCGTAGCTGAATCATAGAAAAGTGCTTGTTGGGCTAGAGAGATAGTTCAGCGGTCTCAGCGACTGCCTGGCAAGTGCAAGGACCTGGGTTTGATCCCCAGTAGTGCATGCCCTGTAGCGTCAGAACCCCGGTTGTTCTGTGCTGGCCCAAAAGCAGGGCGTGGTGGCACACACCTGTAATCCCAGCTCTGGGGAGGCAGAGACAGGAAGATCACTACCAGTCCAAGCTGCGTAGTGAGATCTTGTACCAAATAAATAAATAAACAAAAATAAATAATCATTTTAAGTATTTTTATCTAGTCTATTGGAGGATGGAAGTCATAAATTCCCCCACGTGCTGTCCTTCGACCAAAAAGGACCAAAGCCTTGAGTGACTTTAATGCAAGTTGCTGTGCATCCATTGGTCATCATGAATGAAAGTGCACACACACACACACACACACACACACACACACACTCTTGAAGTCATTGGCATCCTCACCTGAAGCACCACAGGGTATGTGATACTGCCGTAGCCAATATCAAAAGTTAAAAGCTGAAAACATAATCTACATCTGAAATAGAAACATAAGGTAATGTGAAAATACAACCTCTTCACTATGCTTACCAGAGCTGTTATTTGGAATTTTATTGTTAATAATTGCTGTGTTTAAATTTCAACATTTGTTCTAATTACAACAGCAATGGCTTGGATAATCAAAAATGACAAGTAACTCATTTTTTGATTTGGGACCTGTTTCTTTCTTATAGAAAATACAAAAGTATCTAAGTTATTCATAGCAGATTAAATCAAATGGGGAAGTGCTCCCATGAAAACCTCACAGTGGAGATAAAATCTCCCCGTCCTACATATCAGGCGTTCATTCACGCGGAAAGTATAACGACTGGGTAGAGTAAACCAAGCCATCTTTGGCTTTTGCTTGCACTGAATGGAGAAAACAGTAAGTTGCAAGAAATGAGGACAGAAGTCATTGAACTTGGTTGACCAAAGGCTTTCTTCCTTTCTCCACAGTTCTGAAATCATTGGAATGCTTGATGCAATAGTTTAGCTCCAGAATGGCTCCAAAGGCCTGGCTGTTTGGAAGATGATTTGGTCCTGAGGGTGCTGTGGCTGACCTGTCCCCGGAGCCAGGGCCCAGCTGCAGTGGCCGGGGGGCCGTGGCCACCGCCGCCCCACCTCGCCACCCTCCAGCTTGCGCCCCACTTCCTGCCACACGCTGCCAGCAGCTCTTCCTCTACCAAGCCCTTCTGCCCCCATTTCTGCTGTGGAGACCACAGTTCGAAGGAGCATAGACTGTCACTATAAGCCAAAATAAGCTTCTCTTCCTCTGAGTTGTGATTATCGACGTTATTCTAGTAATGAGGAAAGTGTTTAAGACCTTGAGAACAAAATTTATTGTGCATAGGCAAAGTCACATTGAGTCACACTCAGCACATATGATAGAAATAGCTCAACTAAAAGAGAAACTGCAATTTAAAAAATTAATTTACAATTTTGTGCTGTAGTTCTTGCCACCACCATTCACTATAACAAATGTGCAGCATGCTCTAAAACTATAGGATCTATAAAATGGGTCATATATGTTTGGCAGATCATATTTGTACTGCAGTGGCATGAAACTTTGCAACCACCTACTTACAGTTAGGACACATTCTCACTAACCAATCGGAGAAGACATGTTTCTTTCTTTTGAAATCAAAATTTGCTCTTACCTATGGGAGGTCTCTGGTCCCAGAGTAGATGTTTTACTGAACACTTCAGCTGCCAGCAGGAGCTTGCTGATTGCTTCCTTCATAGTGTCCAAGGCCTGCAGAGGGGAGCTGGCCTTCAGGAATGTCTCAAAAAATGTCTGCAGCTGGAACAAAATCCAAAGTTCATATGGTGAGACCAAGCTTGGTTTGTTTCTGTACCATTTCGAGCACATCGATCCCATGATTGATTCCTCTAGGTTAAAAAGAGGAAAGTTTTACCACCTAAGGTTTATCTGAATATCTTCTGATTTCTAACTTCCTTTTTATTTGTTATGCTCCATAGCATCTAATTATGAAAATTACAGTGGAACTTAGGTAACAAGCCTTGTGGTCCCAAGTTTAATTTGTGACTCTGCTAATAGTGGGTGAGGGGTGGACTTTTCGCTCTTGTCTTGGGGTTAGTACATCCCAACAGAGGAGTTGGGAAGCCAAAGTAGAGGAAAATGTATTTCAAAGCCACTTTAAAGTACAAAATTCAAAATTTGCAGTTGTTATTATCATCAATTTTCTACATATCAGTAACAATATCGATATCAAAGTTGTTTCTTCCCTGAATTTTTCCCTTGAAGGTCCAGCCAAGTAGGGAGGAACCAAAGAGAACCCTGGTGCTCTGCTAATATTTTAATGTAATATTTCCTGTGGCTAGAGAAGGGCGGTATGTTCTGCAGTGGAGAGGAACTCATCTCTGTCTTTCTGGAAACATTAGTATTAGTATTCTAAACAGCTGTTTTTATTTGTTTAACTATTAAAACAACACACAAGAAGAGTACCATATAAGGATGTCTGGCATTAAAGTTCAAATCAATATTTTCAAAAATATGAAACAAATCTCAGATTGCTTCATAGACTTCTAGATAAACATACCTTTCAAAAATGAAGAACAAAAAATATTGTTTGTAAAAACATGCAACAGGTACAGTATTCTATTAGTGTTTTTGGAAGAGCAGATGAAACCCATTGGAACTGCATAAGATTGCAAAGTGAAAAACTTTTGTTGCTCTAATAGTTAAGGACAAATATTGTCACAAATAGCTTAAGGAAAATGGTAATTTTATCTTTAAAATGTGCAAGCAAAATTCTCTCAAGATAAACAAATACTGACTTCATAAACTTCTGCCAGCTGAAAAATAGAAATCTAATGAGACTACACATTAAGCCCCCCGAAAATATATCATTATTTGGCAACTGGGATTTTTTTTTCTTTTCACTAAGGAAAATGAATGTAGTAATTGTATAATTAAAAGACAACAAATTAATGCTAACACTAAAATCTTAACATCTGTCAGTCAAAATAGAATAATATTTTTAAATAAAAGTAACTCATCATGTTTTACCCATTTTACCATATTATACAGAAAAGATTATTGATAATATTTCATTTGTCCATTTTAATCTTACTTAAATGTCAGGGAGTTTAGTGATATGAGAAGGTTGGAATGCCTGTGCTGATACAAGCTGTATAAGCTTCAGTACCAGATTAGATCCTCCAGGAGGAAGCATAGGAAGTAATTAGCAAATTAACATTTTAGGATTGTGTTTATTCTTCTAATGGGAAAATGATTATTTCTTCATTTCTTACTAAATTGCATTAAGTATGGATTGCTATTCAATTCATTCATCCAGTTCAACATTCCAAAAGGAAGGTACTCTGGCTCTCACCAGCTCTGTGCCTTAGGGGACAAGCTTCACACAGTAGAGATAATTAAACAGCAGATAAGTGCACTATGGTCCCCAAGAGGTACTTTTTACTTTTTTTTTTTCCTTCTGCTGCTGTCCCGAATGCTGGCCACAGCTACATCGGATGCTCATGGCCACTCCAGGCGACATTTGCTTTGGCTGCAGCGAGATTCCTTCAGATGTGACCCTTCCAGACCACTCCCCTCTCTGCGCCCCTGGATGGCTCTGTGCCCACCCAGCCCATCCCCGCCTCTCTCTGTCCTCAGAGAGGTCCATGAGGAGGCTCCCCTTCCCCAAGACTAAGCAGAAGGTCTGACACTGCTCATACGCAGTCCTGACATTGTTTTCCTAGACAAGCTACTTTCCTCTTACCAGTAGTGGGTCACTGGTGTGCTGTTCCCACTTATGCTGTAAGGTAAGTCCTAATAAAGTTATTCTTAGCTGACGTGTCTTTGCCTGTCCATGACTTCTTTCTCAAGTAAGACAAACTGAGCTGAAAACACTAAGAACTGCTACCACCAGAGGCCACTGGAGCTGACAGTGGACAGCAGCCAGGACTGACAGCTCTAGCATGGCTACCAGCCACAGAAACGATTGGACAGTGAAGGAGAATTGCCACAGACTTGGTCTCTGGTCATAGAAAGTCTCTGAGGGCGCTTAGTAGCTGTTGGCTCTGGATTGCCAGAGTGTGCAGGAGGGCTGCTAACACTAGTATCTGATAGCTACTGGCTCAGGGCTGGTAGAACTGAAAGGGCTACATGCTGCCTGTTTGTGACTTCTACCCAAATGGAGCAAAAGAAGCATGGCCACCTATAAGCAAAATTCTGTAGACTCCAGAGGCAAAAGATCCCAGGATATCTTTAATTCTGAAATACCTTTAATTGTGAAATCTTGTACTACCTGCTTTATAGAACTATTGGCAGGCGTTTAAAAAAAAAAAAAGAATTTACTTAAGGCATACAACTGCCAAACAGCAATCGGTACATGTGAATTTCTGCTATTGTTTATTTATGAAAATAGGCTCAGCCTTGGTAAACTAAAACTGGTTTAGGAGAG
>NW_004524746.1:2241250-2247841 GCF_000260255.1 Octodon degus | reverse complement strand
GCACTGCATGTGGTGCCGGGAATCGAACTCCGGTCTCTGCTCTGCCTAAGCAGGAGCTTTAGTCCGGTGAGTTATCTGACCAGCACTGTCCCTCACTTTCTACAGCAAACATTATATTTAAATTTGTCCTTTTTCTCCTCTTGGCCAATCATCTTACACTCTGGAACTGTCCCATCAAGTTTTTCTTTGAACAGCAGAAAGAATTTTACGACAGGGAGGGGAAATGAGAGGCTGCTGTGCTGCTGCTTTCTCGGCAAGCCCAAGTTTTGGCGAGTGCATCCATGAAAGGTGAAGTTCTGGGCACTTGGGCACGCTGCGCTCCCATGGACTCTGAGCACACACGACACCCGCTGCGGGTCACAGCCCTGGATAAGGCGGCCTGGAGCAGGACAGCTGCCCCACCCCGAGGGCCGGGTGGGAAACGATTGCTGGTGAGCGTTCTCTGCCCCTAGAAAAGCCTCTCTGAGGTCTTAAAGAGACATGTTTTAGAAGAAAACATTGAGTGTTTAAGTGAAAGAAAGGAAACGCTTTGAGGAAGAGGGAAAATGACTAAATTACAAATCTAAGGACTGGTGTGACTTTTATTTAGTGCGCAGGCATTACTGAATACACTTCTATGTTGTGTTGAATAAAAATCACTAACCTTCATTATGTGGCCGACACTGCACGTCCCCCACGCACTATTTTGTCTGGGCTCACAGGAGCAATACGTGGCTGGCACTCATACCCACTGGATAGATGAAGGCGCCAGGGGCTAAGAATGCAAGCTATGCACCTGAAGCAGTACAGCCGGGAATATGCAGCCGGAGTGCTGAGGCAGGATGCTTGGCGGGGAAACCTCGCGCTGCTTTTGCCCTGGTGACTTGATTATATTACATTAGGAATGTGGATAGAACCGGGAATATAGAGGAATGAATAATCTGTGTTTTTATTTCCATGGAAAAATGTGTCTGACACTGTCATAATTTTTAAATATATTGCTCTAAGACTACATATCTAAATATCAATTCAATAACTTGAGTATTCATGCAGCTTAATTACTTTTTGGAAAACTTAAGTTGTTTTTATTTTCTTTTTTGTAGCTTGAATTTCCCTGAGTAAGAAAAAAAATTCCTTGCTGAATTAAATGATTTAAGAGTATAAATATTCTCCTCATTTGTTTTAGTTCACTGAGAATTGGCTTGCTTTAGGTTAAAACGATGGAAAAACTGAATTAGCTGAACCTAAATTAGAATACCTTTTATTCATTCCTTTGTCAAAGACTTCAATATTGAAATAATTTTCGTGATTCCAATGACGTGAATAATTTTACTTGTTCATATTTCTTAATAACCCTAAGTTTTAAAGTATATATTAAACTTTGAAATTCAGAATATGGATTCTGTGAGATTTAAGCAGTTTCACAGTTGAAAATTCTCAATTCACCCCCAAAGAATATGAAAGAATTGATCAGAAGCAGGGTATAGAAATGCAAAAGGCTGTGAACAGCATCAAATGTTAAGTGTTTGCTTTGAATAGTGGGAACTTGGTGACATTAAATTCAACCTTCTCAGAGAAATGGCAGGTTTTCTTTATTGTCCCCTCAGAAATCTCTCAGTAGGATATAAAAGAACAGAGAGATTTAACGGTAAAGACCAAAGCTAAAGTTGTAAAGATTTTATCATTGAACTCTCTACATATGTGTCTACTCATTTTCTTTATACGAATGCCATTGTTCAAGTAGGTCAGAACTATTTCCATGTAAGAGTTTTTTAAGATTCAATAAAATAAGCTCTTAGAGCTTAGTTGAAAACATTCCATCTTCCACTAACTGCCCATGAAATAATATTGAAATTGGTATTATTTGAGACATGTAATATTTGTGATAGGCAGTACAAAACTTACAAAAAGAGATGTGTTTGACAGAAAGACCCATCTCATATGTTTATAAATGATACCAAATGAGTAAGAAAGATACTTCTGTGTTCTAAATATTTTATGCAGAATCTCTGATTTAAATTTTACCAAATCTCATGGTCAAACACAAAAGAAAAGGAATTGTATGCATATTAAATAATGGGTTCTGGTTGTACAGTAAAGAAATAATGGAGCAATTAGTCTGAAAGTATGAATGTCTGTGCTGCTAAAATTTGGTGACTTCAGAGGTTTGTTACAATCCTTTGTTATTTCTTATAGCTGCCTCAGATCAGTTACCTTAAACCTCTTATACACCAAACAAAAGCCATTAATTTGCATGGAATAAGCAAAGGCCCATTTAAATATTCCATGCTTATTGCATATAGTTTAAAAGTCCATGATTTAATATCTAGCCCAACATAAGGCTGTGTAGCACCAATCAGTGTTTTTGCCTTGTGTCCTGAGGGTCGCCTACTGACTTCTCTGCCCCCAACTGTTCTCTATTGTGATCGAGATGTATGTATGAAGCTCGATTCCTCTGTTCATATAGGATGGAAAATTGCTATGCAGTGCATTGTTTTTATACAAGCACTCAAAACACGATAAATAAAATTCTTAAGAAATTTTTAATTTAAATAAGCCCTATTCCTTTGCCAAACTTGTGACATATGGCCAAGACCTTTTATTTGCATATGCATGAACTAGTTGGATGGTAAGCGTCTAACTCACGGACCCCCCCCCCCATAAGACATTGGCTTTACTGCAGATAGAGAAAGAACACAAGGACATGTGCAACAACATAGCAGGGCAGAGTCGTCCTAGGCTCTATGATTTCCCCACAAACTTTGCAAGATGTTATACCCACACTTATTTCTCCTGAGACACTTTAAAGCAATTTTGAATTGATGTGTATTGATATATAATCACACAACTTAATAGTGCTTCAAAGGAGCTCAAAGACAGCGTGCTTGCCTCAGGGAGTGAGGTCAGTGGTCAGCAGTTAGCATGCTCTATGGAAGAAATGCAAATGGTTGCTTAGTACCACAAGTTGTCAGAGGGTGACTAAATCAGATTCTATTGACTGGAGATTTGAATCTTAATCCTAACTGGAATTTACTAGCTCTCTCATTTCTCCTGAATCATGAATCTTTACCCAGCAAATGAATAAAACATATCACCCGGACTCATGGGACATTCAAAAATTTCAAAGGGGACCATATATGAGAACACACTCAGAAGGTGGCTGTTATCTTACATTTCATGTTCTAGGAAGTTCAAGCTCTTTAGGTTCTGCTTCTTAACACATCTGGCTTCCCCCACTCTGCAAACACTGCATTCTTTTGTTTCCCCCTCATGCCTTCCATCTCAGGCTAATCTAGAACTTTCTCTACTCCTATAATACACAAACTCTATCCAAATTACTTCTGAGGCTATAACCTATACTTCCACCTGCATGCCTTATGATGTCTTTGCACAGAAAATGTAGAAACCAAATATTCTCTCTGGTTCTAAAGAAATCTTAGTCATTTTTCCAGTTCAAATAAATACCATCCATTCTGTGAAATGTGTTTCACTTTCCCAGGTTCAAATAATTCTCTTCTACTCTTTGTTGTCCAGGCAACTCTAGGACATTTACCATATTCTTTATTGTATTGGCATTATTTACAAATATCTATTTTTCTCCTATTGAAGAGTTTCCTGAAGGCATGAATGGGTCCTGCCCTTTTGAGTCTCTCTGTACATCACTCAGCACATAGCAAGTGCCCTTGGAACAGTGTCTGAATTCAACACAGTTGAATGAACTATGAATGATCATGAAAATATTTGATATTGTTTTTCCTTAAGTTGTTTTCAGGTCCATGATGAAATAAAAATATCCTATACGTGCCAGAAAATACAAATTAAATGCCTCAATTCCTACAAGTACATATTGTTCATGTATCTTAGTTGGGGCAATACTTCCGATCATTAGAATGTCACCCTCTGCTAATAGTGACGCCACAGACGAGAAACTTCGACCCTCTTCTACTGTTGTCTCTTGACCTTAATTTAAACATTTTTCTTTCTCCTATTTAAATTATATCTATGAAACCTGCTGATAAGCTATAAAAGTTGAATATCTTTCTTATCATTGCTGTGCAGGTTTTCTTCAGCCACAAATTCTTTCCACCCGCCTCACTATGCTGTCTGAGGCTGAGGCTGTGCCCAGCCATAGACAGAGTCTCTTCTCTACTGTCTGCACCTTGGCTTATCTATATGATATTCTTTGGTCAATGGGATATCAAGAAATGTGACACAAGCTGTTTTTGCTTTTAAACACTGCTGTAAGAAAGTCCCAAATGCCTAGGGCCTTAGTAAAAATGTCATCTTTCTTAGTTGTGGAAGGCCAGTCTGAATTGGAGCAGCCAAAGGGGTGTCTCCTCTAAAAGCTCCAGGTCACAATCCATTCCTTTCTTCCAGCTCCTAGTGCGAAATGGCTTTGCTAAGCCCTTGGATTCAAAACTCTAATCTTTCACTTCATTTCCATGTGATCCTTTTCTTTGTGTGACCTCGTCAATTTACTTTCTAACTTTCTTTTACATGGATATATGCCATTGAATTTAAGGCTCAAATGGATAATCCAAGAAGATTTATGTTTAGATCTTTAACTTAATTGCACCTGTCAAGATTCCTTTGTCCAAAGAAGGTCAAAGTCATGGACTTAGGAAGTAGGGTATGGATGTATCTTTTGAGGTGTGAGCTTGAGAAGATTGTGGCTTTTGTGGCTTACTGTCCTGCCATTCTCGGGAACTCGGAAGCAGTCACAGTGTGCCAAGACAGAGACTAGCCTGCTAGATAATAAAAGACATATGGTTCTGTCATCCCTATGGGCGTGACAGATACATAGACAACATGCAGCAAGTGAATGAGATAGGACTGCGGAATCCCCCACTAGGGGCATCACCCACCCGCTCCCTGCTGCCCAGCCTGCCCACACAGCTTCAAGAGGTCATAACTGCTCCAGCTCTCTAAGACTGGGGAAGTTCCTTATACAAAAGTTAACTAATTTAACCCCCCCCCCCACACACACACACTTTTGTTTGTTCAAATTTAGTCTTCTTTTCTTATCTTTTTAAAGTGAAACTTCTGTCCTGCTAATTTTGCAGGAAGAGTGCCTGCATGTGGGGGGATCTCTAATCACACCAGGACGTGTGAGCAATGACATTTATTTTTCTCCATTTTAGAATTGATATGAAACCTGTTCAGGAAAGAGAAAGGTCAAAGACTCTCTCTCTCTCTCTCTCTCTCTCTCTCTCTCTCTCTCTCTCTCTCTCTCCCCCCCCCCCCCCCCCGTAGTTTAAGCTGGACTTGAACTCACTCTGTAGCCCAGGCTGGCCTCGAACTCACAGCAATCCTCCTTCCTCAGCTTTCTGAGTGATGGGATTACAGGTGTGCACCACCCTGCCACGCTATCAACAGCAAATTCCTAAGAGAGACTTGTTCCGAGGGGGCACACAGCCAGGGTCTGGAGCAAAGTTCTTCTCAAGCTCATACCTCTGCCTCAGAAGGGGCAGATGAGCAAGAACCACCCCTAGAGGCTCGGGACTGGGCAGCAGGCCTCATCTGCTTCCCGTTTCTGTGCCTCTCAACTACGCTTTTCTCCTTCTATGCCTTCTTTGACTTGCTCCCTCCGCTGAACTGTCTCAGGGAAGGCTACCATTGTTCAAACGGTGCAGGGTCATCCCGAACCTTTCCTCTGATTGCTTCTCTCATCTTCCTGCCGATTCTTGTTGCTGCCTCCTAAGATGCATCCGCACCCGGTTCTGGAGACTATCACCTCCCTACCCAGCTGAAGTCCGCAGCCGGCGCGTCAGGACCCGCAGGCGACCTAGCGGAGGTTTCTCTGCCCCACTCCTAGGGCACTCACTCCAGTCTCCGCACAGCAGTCAGGGGCTGTAACACGTCATCAATCACAATGGTCTTTCAGCGGCACCCCTTGGTCCACAGGGAAGCAATTCGGTATTTCCCCTTGACTCTGAATGCTGCGGGGCTTGGCTCTGGCCTTTCTGTCCAGTCTCCTGTGCAGAGCTGTCTTTCTTCTACGTGATGCGCTTTCAGTGTTGGTGCTTGTTCTGTGGATCTACGCACACTCTTCCGCCCCAAGCTCTGCGGTGTCCTTCACTGGGAATGTCGCCTCGCCGTCTTTGCAGATGGCACTGGCTTCCCTTCATGCATCTAGCCCAAATGACCATTCAGGAAGTCTTTCTACCTCTCAGACGTAAGACAGTCCAGTTGTGTCCTACTCATTATCCTGATTGTTTCATTCTTAGTTCAATTAAAAATTAGAATTTTTTGTATTCAGATTTTTTATATATGTATAATTTTTATATATGTATAATTCATGTTTGTTTTCCATCTACCATTTCACACAGGAATAAACGCCACGAAGATTACAACCTTGTCTTCTTACTATACTACTGTACTTCTGGAGCCAAAGAAAATGTCTAGGATATCTTATAAGAAAGGTGAGACCACTCCGCCATACCTCCCCACCCCTCCCGTCGAGGAGGAATTTCTGCCGACTTCCGGGAAACCCCAGACCCAGTCCTAGCCCAGGAATTTCTGCTGAGTTCCGGGAACCCCCAGACCCAGTCCTAGCCCAGGTCCGCAGCAGGAAGGAGCTGAGCACAGCAGCCAGACCTAAGCCAGACGCAG
>NW_004524746.1:2240258-2241150 GCF_000260255.1 Octodon degus | reverse complement strand
AAACATTTGGTTTCTTCTCCTCCTCCTCTGTTTCCCTCAGAATTCAAATTGCTGAAAGAAGGAAAAACCTTAATCCAGAGGTTGACCAACCCCAATAACTTTGGTTAAGAAAGCAAGCAAATTAGAATGCACTTGCCTTTATAACTAGAAGACAAGAGAAAGAAAATGATACTTGAAAGGAAAGACTCAATCAGGAAAACTTTTCCTTGCTCTTATGTTAGTTCTGTTAGAATTTTAATCTCTGAATGCATTCCCTACTATCTCTAGGTATGTACTTCAATTTACATAAGTTCTGTGGTTGAAAGAAAATCCTGGATGAGTGCAATCATATCTGCTGCACATATCTAGTATAGTAACAAGCAAATTTCATATGCAGAAATTAAACTCATAAAAATGCTTAATACATACATATTTTTAAATGATCAACTTTCAGTAAGATTCACAAAGAAACTTTCTCTCATTCCTTTACACTAACTCATCTAGACTAAGTGGAAGACTTATTTGTGTGTGGCTATGTTGCAGTTTATTCCTCTAATTCTGTATCCTTGGCAAGATCACCTGAATTCCACACATAGCAGTGTGCTCAGGTGCACCGTGGCAGAGCTTTTCCTCCTAATCTCATCAGACAATATCAAATCAGAAGTTACTTGATATTAATTGCATTCAAATGCTGTCAGAACCTAAAAAACACATTTCACCCAGGACCTTCCTTACCTCAAGCACAAATCCTTGAAGAAGCAAAATCCTACTCACAGCTAATTTAACATACTGAAATCACAAGTCCAAATACCAAGGAGGCTTCCTCTTCATACTGCCACTTCTCATCAAGGTTTTAAAGCTAAATAAATATGAAAATGTAAATTCCCAAGGAAATCTTTGCCTTGGCACTGAT
>NW_004524746.1:2202306-2240158 GCF_000260255.1 Octodon degus | reverse complement strand
CGAACCACAGCAACCTGAGCCTGACTGCTTTGTCGAAGCAGCTACTTAAAGAACTGAGCTAAGGGGCAGGCCCCCTTGACAGTAATTTTTAAAACTTATGCATTGAAGAATTACATGGAAAAGAACATCTAATGATTAAAAAATACTGAAATCAGCCCAAATAATTCTGTGGACTAGACAACTTAAACAGGACTGAATTATCATTCCAAATCTTTACTTACAGGATACAGACACGATATCCTGCCTGTCTAAACAATATTAGCACAAGATATTCTTTCCAAGTCATTAAGAGGAGCTGGCTGAAGGCTATCTTAACAATCTTATGTGTACATATGTCTTGTACTCTGAGTCATCAATAGAAAGGCAACAATACATAGTGTATCAACTATTGTAGCTGTCCTACTAACCTGTTTTGAGACTAGGTTTCATTGTTTATCTTTTTTCTCTTTAAAAAGCAAATCTCTACTTAGCAATATGGCTTTTCTGCCACAATTATAGATTATCAAAAACTTTTCAGAATAAAGACAGCATATATAATCCAAGGAAGGAGCTTTGTCTTCTAAACATTTGTGCCTTTTAGTCCAATACCAAAAAGTACCACTTGGGGGCACTGCAGCAATTTTTTTGCTTTATACTGTAAAAATGTGGGTTTCCTTGGTGACAAAAGATTGCTGTTTCTTCCAAATTTTAAACCACATTTTAATATATGGGAGGGAAAAGGCTGTATTTCATTTTAAACTTACATTGCATAAATCTCATAAGACAGATGCAAGTCAGATTTTCCCCTGGAAGGAGCAAAAGTCTACTTTTAGCAGACAGATCGGTTTTACCTGCTTGGCACGCTGGAGGCTACTTTATAGTTAGAATTTGTCACAGCCTTTGAAACAGAGTTCAAGGAATAAGAAGGACTGTTAATAGAAATGTGGAAATGACAAAGAAAGGAAAGTACTGATAAAAATGTTTGTTTCTCTGTCCATGTAAAAGAACAAATAGCATTTGTCTTCCTCACTGGGTACCATTTCTCTAAGACACTCAGGTATTAAAGTAATTAATTTACTGCTATTGTTTTAACTGTTGCCATTTCCCATTCACTTATCCCTTTATTTTTATTACTAATTATTCATTTCAATAATTTTATGCATGGAGTCCCTGTTCCTCGCAAATTCTTACCCCTTATATCTTCTGAGTACTACTGTATTAGGCATTAAAAGTTTTTTTTTTCTATTGAAATAAAGAATAAGAATAATCGCTTTATTTCAAAGATTTGAAATGTATTTAGGCACATTTCTATCCTGGTTTTTGTCCTCCGGATTCTCTGTTGTCTTTTTTCCCTTCCCCACATGGTTTCCTGTCATCGGATAATATTTAACCTCACCACAGTGATGAAAAGCTCAGGCTGGCCTTCTTGGCTGTATCTAGGCAGCAAGATTTATGAAATGAAATTCAGTTACTCTCTAGGCATCTGCATGGAAAAGGAAAAGCTGAGGAAGCGTGGAGGAGTTCTGCCTGATTCGTGGGTCTGGAGCCCCCAGATCCAGTTTAACATCTCTGGAGGGCCCTGAAGAAAGGGTCACAGCTGCTGTGCCTCTCAGCATCTTCTGAGAGGTTCATGTATTTGCTGTTCATGTATTAAAGAAATGGTGGCTGGGAGAGGAGGGCGGAAGGAGGGCAGAGGAGGCTGATGGGGGCACGTCCTGGATTAGAACACGAAGCTCAGCCGCCTGTTCTCGGCAGCCTGAGTACGGACGCCAGCAAGACCCTGCGCACTGCAGAAGTGTAGATGAGGGCGACTTAAGGTACGATGAGTATTTGGGGAGATACATGCTTAACCTGATATAAACACTGCAGAATATACACATATATGAGAATATAACGTGGTACCCTATAAATATGTAAAAGTGTTTATATTTTATATAGTAGCTAAAATAAATTTAAACTTAAAAAGAAATGTTAAACAGAAATAATCCCCGGTTCCGGAAAAAAAAAAACCCAGAAATCATGAGAAACTAAAAAAGTAGGACAGTGTGGTACTGCGTAGATACAAGAAGTTCCACGAAACGTTGTTTATACCCGCCTCTTTTCCCATGCTTATTGATTTCTTTACCATAAATACTCGTTTATTTTATAACACGGGATCAATGAGGAGTATAAGAAATAGTGCCACCCTTGCTTTGGGCAAGAATGGAAGGCCTCTGCTGATAAATTTGAAAGAGGTTCTGTTTGGGAGAGCAGCGCTGGCTCTTGCCAAGTCCTCTCCGAGTCAAGCCCAAGGCCTGCAAGCACCCCCAGGGGGCTCCAGGGGACCCCGAGCTTTGAGCAGGGCAAGTAAAGGAGGAGGGCAGTATACACCCTCACACCATAGCACCCGGAAAAATCCCCCTCTCATCTTTCAGGCCCTGTAAGGGGGTGCGCTTTCCTCTGCACTGCCATGGGCAACCCCGAAGAGTAGCCCAGCTCCATCATGAGGCTGCCTTAACCCTTACCACTGGTGCCAGAGAATTGGAGGAAACAATTTGTGGTTATGAGTAATTAGCAAATGTATTCACCAAGGTTAGGTTTATCTTTAAATTTTGAATTGCCACTGTCCAACACTGGATACAGGGAGATAGCTCAGAGGCACAAGGCCCTGCCTGGCAAACACTGGATATATGTCTATATATCTATATCTACATGTCATCTACATATTTATATATCTACATCTCTCTATCTCGATCTATCTATCTGTCTTCTGAGTTCTTTATGGTTTATCTTCTCCAGGATACATGTTGAAGATTAATCTCCACTAATGGGGTATTGTGAGGTAGAAGAACATCTCATAGTGAGGCCTCCATGATTAAATATTGGTGGCTTTATGAGAGAGAGACAGAGAGAGAGAGAGAGAGAGAGAGAGAGAGAGAGAGAGAGAGAGAGAGAGAGAACGCACATCACACTTCGCTTCGCTCCTCTCGGTGCTTGGTGCCTGTGACCCCTCAGGGCTGCATCAAGAGTGCCATCAGCAGATGAGACCCCCATATCTTGGGCCAAAACTCTGAGCCAAAATGAGTTTCTTTTCTAATAATTCACTCCATCTATACCACTGTGTCGTAGCAACAGAAATAGTCGAAGACAGCTTCAGCTAGTTGCATTTGCCTGCGTCTGTCAATTCATTTCATCAGTTCGAGGATTTAATCCATATGTTTAAATTAACAGGCTTGTATTTGTCAGCTCATCACACTGTTTCCTGCTGGCAAATCTACCCGAGTCAGATCTCCCAAATGACAGTTTTTAATGTTACTATTTTTAAGGCACCATAAATTAAAATGATGATTATAGATAACCACTCGTTGATCAGAATGTTTAAGCGTCTGCCTGGCATTAGTGAAGTCCTCCGGATGCAGGCATAGGCCCATCTTTTGGGAGTTTAGGCTCATGTATTCAGATTACATCTCTTGGCCACCAAAACATCAACATAATTGATAATTTTTTAGTCAGGATATTTCATATTCAGTTTTTTAAATTAATTAAACACAACTATCTGACAAGTAGTTTACATGACTAAGTTGAAAGTAAATGACTCAAATGAATAAATGAGAGCAATTCTTTTTGAAAAAAAATTAAATTTCTGTCAATATTATTTTAAATTGATACACTTCAGAATTGTGCAATTTCAAAACAATTCTTTTTCTAAAGCAGATAATTGAAAGAATATTTAGTCCCCCTGTGGGCTGATTAGATAAGTGTTGCCTCGCAGTTCTTATTCAAGTTTCTCTGTCATGGCAGCTTCAGTCCCATTTTTTCATTATATGTTGATTGTCTATAATTTCTATTTATAGAAAATCAGACTTTATAATGAACACCCTGGTGCAATTTTTATATTTAATCAAACAACACTAGGGTTGTATATCAACTCGTTTTACAAACTCACAGGGCCAGACTCTTATTCACATTCCTCCTAGCGGGTACGTAAATCTCCCAGGCTACCACAGGGCCAGATGCTCAGTGAAAGTTTACAAGGTCCACTCCACAGCCTACAGCTTTAGAAATAAAATGAAACTCAGGAGAAGAACACTTCCTAAGGTTGAACAGCCACACTGTATGTTGATACCTGCTTCCAAAGACATTACTCATTTCATACCTTGGGAGTATAGAAGCTACCTTCCCTGACATTATCAAAGGCGCTGCATAAATACTGAGGGCAAATGAAGCCAACTTCATGCAACTGTGTCATCTCTCCAAAGGGAATAAGGATTAAAAATAGATGTAGCCTTTTAAAGGGGACCTTGTAAATAAGAGTGTGTCCCTCCTTGCCTCGTTCTGGTTTCTCCTTTGTGCACAGACGCCAATGGCATTAGTGCGAGAGAGGACTACAGACAGCAGAGGTGTAAGATCGGCCTGGAAGGTGAGGGGCTGGTGATTCTGAGCCAGAAGGAGCAGTTTGCTTTAACTTGATTTCGCATAAGAGATAGCAATGTGAGGAATGTGTGCCTTTCTTAAAGCTTACCCTTCAATCAAGGTGGACCTGCCCACAACTCCAGATTGTTATGCCTATTTCATTGGCTGGAAAACAAGTTATTTATTTATTTTAGCTGTATACTATTGCAAAGTAGAAAGAATGGCTTAGAGTAGTTAGAAATAAAGCAGACTGGGCTGGAGAGATAGCTCAGTGGCATAAGTGTCTGCCTGGCAAGCACAAGGCCCTGAGGTTGAGGCCCCATGCCCACCCCCAAGAAAAAGAAAGAAAGAAAGCAGATTTAAGCAATTTCCTCACGCAAGTAAAACAATCTTAATTCACAGGACATTTGACAAGAGATGATTGTATGCAGCGCATCATTTTCATAATAATTTATATATAACATTAAATACTGAAAATCAACAAAAAATAACATCTTCAAATACAGAGTGGTAGTGATCCCCCTGCCTCAGCCTCCAAAGTGCTGGAATTTTACCACACTGGGCACTAAGATGTATCTTCGCTGGCCAAAATAAGGTTTTTGGCAAGCTTTTCTCTGCAAATCTACAAATAACTTGAGCAAAACATCTTCATCACAACAGTATATTGTGATCCCTGGTGTAAAGGTTCTCCAGACCTTTAGAGAAAAAAATGAGTTTCCTTTCTGGGGTAAACTTGTTATTCTGTGATAAATGGTGGATAAAGGGACAACTTTAAACTTCTTACCATAAGAACCAGATTTGAATTTACAACATTTCTTGAAATTAATCTGTGTGAACTATGTATAAAGGCAGATGTGGGCACCTCTGAACAAAAGCTATAGTTAGAATCTTGCTAAAGAATTCTACTCTTCAATTTCTAGCTATAATAAACATTTTATAATGAATTTGAGATGTGGGGGGAAGATATTTTTAAATAAAATATTGCTTAAAAGTGGATTTATCAGTTTCACTAAGAAAGAAAAGCTGCTCTAACAGCAACAAATTTGATGGCTTCAAATTCAGATCAAAACATACAGTACTGAAATATTAGGGTCATTGTTAATTTTATTTCTTCTTTGTATCCTACCCCTTTTAAAATTTGAACATTCTTGGGAAATATCTAATGCTTATATTATACACTATTTTCATTCTAAGGGGATTTTTTAAAAATTCAGTTTACAGAAGTTTCATTGTTTTTAAAATTTGCATTTCCTGACATTTTTCATTTCCCTCCAAAGCTCCCACAGCATCTCAGCATCAGACCTAATTGGAAATAAATGAGCTCATAGTTATATCTGTTATTGCTTTCATACCTCCTTAGCTGCCAGAATGTTCTATAAATGGCCACTGATAACCAGTTTAGTGGGCTTGCCTCACTGAACAGTGCATAAATCACTACTGATTTAACTAAGTAATTTCATCTTTGAATTCAGGATGCCTTGGTACACACACACACTCACACACAAACACACACACACACACACACACACAAATTATGTTTTGTGGAATTTAAGAAGGGAGTTTAATAACATGCTGATGTAATGTGGTTTGCTTTTAAAGTTGGGTTTTAGTTTTGTCCTCCACATTATCATTGAGAAGCTTCTGGGTATCTCCTCCCCCCATCTAAAAATACCAGGAAGAAGTAGTGAGGTAAGCGATCTAAGATCAATTTGTTTTAAGTGAAGTGCTTTAGAGGGCAAGTAAATATCCCCTTGTTTTCTAAAATCTATCCTTATCACAGAGCATAACTTTGGCTTCAGAAGGAGAAAAACCACTTTCTTGTACATTAGCCCAGGAAGCAGGCACCACTTCCCCGAGAGCAGATAACAGTTTTGTCCAGAATAATCAGATAAGATCTTGAAAAGATAAACCCCAAGGACAGGATGAAAATGACAAGAGCTGCATTCTCTCCTGTGCTGCAGCTGCAACTGCAGCTTGCGTCTCTCTCACAGACATGACAAAAATGTGAATAAGAAAATAGTGAATATAGCCTGAAAATATAAGGAAAGCAAATCACAGAGAGCTCTCCTTTCTTGTGATTTATCTTCAGGAAACACATACATAAAAACAAACACAGAAACCTTATCATTTCTGTAGGGCATTCCTTAGGGGTATGTAGAGCGGCACTGCAGTAAACAAAAAAAAAGGAAAAATACTTTTAAAAAATCAGAATACCTAAGAACTTCAGTTTCCTGTTAAGGTGCATTAGCACAGACAAAAGGAGACTGAAGCATGAATTTGATAACAAAGAGACAATAAAAAGCTGAAAGCTGTTTTGCACTAGTCTGGCCTTGTGGTTGTGGACAGAGGATGCTGTGGGCTGCAGGAGGTCAGGGAGAGGCCCTGCTGGAGGGAAGTGTTTGCATTTTCTTTCAGCCTCATCTCTGCTCTCCAGGGCAGTCTCCACCTGTTCCTGCTTTGATTCTAAGCCCAGGCCCAGGATTGGGGGTACTGTAGTTCTTGGGCATAATGTGCTGCTCAGGTAAAGAGCTGATGGGATAGAGGAGATTACCAGTCACATTTGACTTCACTCCTTCACTCCATCTTCCTCAGCCATGAGGCTTGGAGATTACAAAAGGGATGTGCTTGTTTCCTCTTGGCATTTCTTCCAAGGTCTAGTGGGTGAAATCCTGACACAGAACTCACTCATTCAGCACGGTGGCATGTGGTGCTGGGAATTGAACCCAGTTCCTTGAGCTTGTGTAGGCTGGCACTTAGACTGCTGAGCTATCTCCATGGCCCCCAAAGCCCACCGAGGGGCACAGGGGGCTGTGGGAAGACATAATGCTAAGTAAACAGATGAGATGGAAGAAATAAACCCTAAGCATTTGCTTGCTCCTTCCTGAACAGGGACATCCATCTTGTCCTACACTCTAGAATCTGAGCTCCTGGTTCTTGGGCCTCAAGGAAGAGAATGAATTGCACCACCACCTTTCCTGGCTGTTTAGCTTTTATATGGCAGATCCTACACCTTCTTATGATGAAAGAAATACATGTTCAAAACCAAGTTATCTAACCTTGAAAGTAAAAAGTAGAGACAAGTAGTCTCTCTTGCAGGTGCTATGACATACTTACACTGCACAGTAATGTAAATAACTGTACCCCTTAGGATAGAATGGGAGGATCAGAGGTGGATCCATTTACATGTGTGGTCTTAAGCAATAAAAGTGGCATCAGAGTGACAGGAAATGATAAGCTTTCCATGATATTGGGAGAACTGGTTGAATATATACTAAAGAAAACATCAAAAATGAATGCTTTTTGAATTAAATATTTATATTTAGGAAAAAATTTAAAGGTAATAGAAGACAATGGTGACACACATCTTTTATGATCCAGAGATAAGAAAAAATTTCTGAACTTAAAACCCAATACATACATCATGAAGAAAAATTAGTTTTATTCATTGATTAAAGATTTTTTTAACCAAAAAAAAGAGTACTGTGGATAAAGCTAACAGATAAGTTCAAGTATTTGCAAGAACAATGCATGGTGTCTCATCTGTTAAGCTGGCAAAACTAGGACCAGCGAAGAACAAGTGTTGGCAAAATGGTGGAGATATGGAAGCTCTGAACAGGGGTAGAGACCAATGGAGGCCTTCAGGGAGGTAAGCTGCACTCTGCGGGCGTCATGGGGACCTGCGACTGCATTGCTGTCTTCGCACTCACCAGAAAAATCTCACGCACCTCAATGAAAGGTCACATACAATGGTTTTGACACTGAAAGCACAGTTTGGTTTGGCTAGGAATTGGAGCAAGAAGGGTGTTCTTACTAAAGAAATGGATAGGTAAACAGTAATGTGAAACCACAAAAGAATGCAACAAATCA
This sequence comes from Octodon degus, assembly GCF_000260255.1. Taxonomy (NCBI): domain Eukaryota; kingdom Metazoa; phylum Chordata; class Mammalia; order Rodentia; family Octodontidae; genus Octodon; species Octodon degus. The sequence goes on along the minus strand of NW_004524746.1, from coordinate 2,231,920 downwards.
AAAGATAAGAAGATGCGCAGATAGAAATGTAAGGCCAGTGGTGGTGCACAGCTGTAATCCCCGAGGGGTTGAGGCAGGAGGACAGTGGAGCCTAGAAAACATAAGTGAGACTCTGTCTCAGGACATAAAAATGGCTGGAGATGCGGCTCAGTGGCAGGGCACACCTGCGCTTGATTCCAACTACTGCACAAACAAAATCAACTAGCAACGTAGACAGTCTCTTCCTAAAACTATGTAGTGCTGCATATAAGAATGTTAGACAAAGAAAAGTCCCTAATATCATAAAATTTACATAAATTATAAATACACACAAAAGAAAATGTATATTTATATAAATGAGAGTATATAGAATAAACTATCGCAATGGTGGCTCTTTAAAGTGAGAAGGGGCTGCAGAGATAGCTGAGCAGCATAAGCGCCTGCCTGGCAAGTGCAAGGTCCCAAGTTCAATTCCTGGTACTACAAAAAAAAGAAAAAGAGAGAGAGAGGCAGACAGGCAGACAGACAAATTGAGTGGAGATTGCAAATAAAATAATAAATGGGCTAAATCCTTTTCACTAAATAGACAAAGAAGCCTTCTGTTGAACATATAACTACTGAAAACTTTGACATAATTTACGAGTATCTTATCCCATCTCTCTACAATTGTGTTCCAATTACTTTATTAGATTGGACCTATGAAGTTGCAATTTTATACAGGTAAAAATGGCCAACTAGCAGCAGCTCTGTGCAAGTATATCTAAAAAGAAGGAAAAGTGGCAGTGATTAAGGATACTTGGAAAGATACAAAGAGCCAGTACAAGGAATTGCCCAAGAGACAACATGAAGAAACCAAATCAGACTCCATTTTTTTCAAGATTATTTGAAAACCATGTATATTGATGTGATTAAGATAAGATGACTGATTTTAAGATAAAAGAATCAATTTTAAGAACGCGAGTTATCAATACCATCCCCAAAAGTCAGCTGTCTGTTTTATTAGTCTAGTCACAGTCAAATACCTCGCTCAGCAGCTAAAGTGTTTTCAGTCACCAACATTAAAATGGCTTATTTACATTTTTCATGACTGTAATATTTTATGGAACTAAAAGGGCAATTCATGTAAGGTAAATTCTGAAAAAGAAACTAAATTCAGGACTTTAAGATCTCTTGGAGCTATGAGGTATTTGTGCATTTTTAATTTCTTTTTCTTTTTTGGTGGAACTGGGGATTAAACTCAGACTCTTGCGCTTGCCAGGGAAGCGCTTATTCCCCTGAGCCATCTCCCCGGCCTCCTAAAGAATTTTGTTTTGTTTTGTGCTACCCGGGATCAAACTCAGGACTTTGCATTTGCCAGGCAAGCACTTATTCCACTGAGCTATCTCCCCAGCCTCTTGTGCATTTTTAAAATTCTTTCTTTTGTCCATTTATCTCTATGCTGAACAATTATTTCTGTAAAATCAAATATTCCTTACCAAATATATCTTTTAAGACTTAATTTTAAACTTGTTTAATTAATCTGGACTATCTTTTCTAACTAAACTTTTAGGTGCTGTGATGATTGATGATGACGATGATGATGATGTATTTGTACAGGGTCTCACTACACAGCTCGGGCTCTCAGTGATCCTCCTGTTTTCAGCCTCCCAGTGCTGGGATTACAGGCGCGCGCCACCACCCTGGGACTCCGTGACCCTCCCAGAGTGCCCGGGGCCGGGGCCGGGGCCGGCACAGCATGTGGTGCAGGCGATCGAACCCTGGTCCCTGCGCTTGCCTAAGCAGAGGCTTAGCCCACTGAGCTAGCTCATCGGCCCCAGGTGCTATCGTTTAAGTTCTTCCCTGAGAAGTCCTCATTACCCTGCGTGCCATTGCTTGTCATTTCACCTACACTGGAGAGCTTTGTTTTTCACTCAGCAAGTATTCCACGTGGACTGATGTCATGAAATATATATTCTATTTTCAAAGGCTGAAGCAAAAAGCATAACAACAAAATTATATTTCCATCTGTGGCATCGACTATATGTTTCTTGAATAACTAAAAAGTCAAGAAGCGTAAAGTCAAGAGCACAGCCAAGCACCAGCTCCACAGGGGTCCCAGAATCGAACTAAAATGAGTTGAGGAAAAAAAGAGATGTAGCCTTCGTGACCCTTGGTGAATTAAGCTATTTCCAGTTGTTTTGAACCTCTACCTATTAAATAAAAATTTTTGCTTGGAGCAATAAAAAGATGCAATCTCTGTTCAAAGGAATTTGATAACCATAAAGGTCGGAGAATGGCAGCCCGGCTACTCTGCTTATTGTATTCTGTGGGAAGTAACAGCTTAGACGGAACTTTTACCTTGACAGTGAAGCGTTTTTTCTTTGGCGGAATCCACGCTGTGCCAGTTGAATGAATGAATGCACGCAAAGGGGTTAAGGATGTCACCAACACGTATGCTTTTAGAATCACGGAGAGATCCTCGGTTCGAAAGATTGTCTCATGCGGAACAAGGGCTGCTGTTTGATTCCTGAAAAATAAAACAATAAAGAGCCCCATGATTTCAGACTGAATATATAATGCGCGAATGACCTAAACGGTTTGTACGTCCCTGTAGGCCTTCGCCGGACCCCAGCCTGCAAGGTGAGAGTTCTTTAAACAATTTCCACTGATGTGAGCATCACCACCAGGGGGCGGACGAGGACAGCGAGGAGCGAACCTGGCTTTCTTGACTGGATTCAGTCAGAAGTTTTAAAACGAAAAAGAAAGCTAAAAATGAAAACAATACTTCGAGTAAGGTTTAAAGAGTTTAAAAAGTAAATTAGTCACACTATCGCATGACTTCAAAGTCCTGACACCATCATCAGAAAACTGGTATCAATTACTATTTGGGAGGAAACGAGACAGTGATTTTCCTTTCCTCCTCCTCCCCAGCCTCCTCTGCTCTGTCTTTCCCAGTACGTGAAAAGACAAGGCTTTTTTTTTTTTTTTTTTTTTTGAACCAGGGATTGAACTCAGGCCCTTGTGCTTGCCAGGCAAGCGCTTATTCTACTGAGCCGTCTCCCTGGCCCCGACATTAAGTTTTAACAAAAACAGTGCAGAACATATGTCAAAATACATTCTCCACTAGTCCAAGCCTACTGAAAACCTCTCACCCCTGAAAATTCAGTGTCAATTTCCATCTTGGAAACTATTTAAAAAGCAGCTCGGTCTCCAAAGGACGACTCCTTTGATGTTTTGTGACAACATAACTACATGGTCAAGAGGAATGAGAACAAAATGTATAGCTATTTTCTCTTTCCTCACCGTGCTTGCACATGTTAAATATCTAAGTTTGGTCAATGAAAAAAATGTATTATTTTAACTTTTGAAGTCTAGGTAAGCGTAAGATGCATACAATTTTTCAATAAATATTATTAACCGCTGCCATTCTACCTAATAACCATAAAATAGGATGAAGCAGACTCATTTATGCGTTAGATAAGATAATTAAAATCTCTAAACTTGCCCCTATAATTTATCTCTGTACTAAAATCCTTCCCCTAGAGGTATCCTGAACAACTTGATACTTGGCAGATTTCTTGTTAGATCCTGGAACCATAAAAAAAAATTAATAGTTAGATAAAAATGCATTCATCTGTACTCATAATTAAGGCAGGGCCATTTGATTAGACAGCAGAAGTTAAAATTTTATAGTTTCACATTGTCAATGCTTTAAATTCAATTTATATTAATGTAACTTACTAGATAAGAGTGCCATTTACCCAAATGTTTATTCAATGGCAGTGAAAATTTTCATTAGTGTAGAAGAGACTAGCGATTATGAAAAGATAACTGAAAATGTATACAACATAACCTAATTATTCAAACATGGAATACCACCACCACCACCAGCAGCGCTGCTCTTTGTGTTTCTCCAAGGCAGCCGCCTCCTACAATGCATGCTGGATTGAACAGTTCAAAATGATTAGCTTACAGCTGTTCACGTTGCCAGTCCCAGGACTTCCACACATGTGGTTTCATGGTTTTTAAAAGATGACTTGGTGTACTCAGCTGTAACTGTTGTTCCTGATCCAGACACACAGAAGGACTCACCGGAAGTTGCAATTCTGAAAAGATTCAAAAGAGCAGAAGACAGTCATGAGGTTGATTCCTTCTGGAATTGCCTCCAAGGTAGAGGATGCTGGGTGGCACCACGAGGTCCAGAGGAAAGGTGCCGCCACTTCTCTCCATCCTCAGTCTAGATTGGATCTGTTAACTATGAAGGACATTCAGAGGGCCCTTGCTTCGTGGCGTGTTCCTTTGCACACACCAGGAGAGCAATGCCGATGACTGGTTTCCTATTTCCCTGCCCAGAAGGGGAGGCAGCTTTGACGTCTCCAGCTATTCCATCTCAGACTGCTGCGTTTTCTGTTCAGCCTGGAGGTGAGTGCTTGACAAGGAGATGGCAATTGTGAGGGCTGAGTCCTGTTTGTCATAGAATATTCCATTGAAGATGCAAGCCGATCTTCTGAAAATACAGTACATACTTCTCTCACACTTTGTGATGTCTGAAACCTAACAATTACCCTGAATTATTTTGTGAAACATTATTGGGTTTTAAATATATAAAATAAAGAATAATGACTCACTTAAGAACACCTCTACTGACATTTAGAATAGAAGCCCTGCATTCCCCCGGTAAGAGAAACCAAAATTGTACAGAAAGCTATCAAATAGAAAAGTAATCTCTAATCTACCTCTATCTAGGCCCACTCTCCACCAGAAGCAAATATTTATATAATAAACTTTTGAAATCTGGATGAAAACAATATATGCATTTGCTTATCCAATACATAAATTGTCATAATTGAAATAATTCCATATGTAGGATTTTTCTGTTTATTAGATTACCACAAGAGAATTCGTCATAGAATTCATCATGGCCTATACGTGGCTAATTTCCTTATTAATTCAGTCAGGAGTTCTCTCCATATCAAGGTGTATGAAATGACTTTATACATACTTTTTAATGGCTTAGGGTTTTCCCTGAAATGAATATACATTTATTTAACAACTGTCCTCTGGTGTGTGTTCATATTATTTTTGCAACAGTTTTGTTGTGGCTTTTTGACATCTCTGTGGCGGCAGCTGTCTACCTCAGTGTACTTTCACAGTTCACCTATGAGCCGGTTCTTCTCACACACACAATCACCAGGTTGTTGGACAATGCGCTGCACATTTGTCAGGCGTTACCAAATTGGGCTCCAAAAGTGTTGCTTAACTTTTACTTCTTATAGAAGTTGTATTTCCAGGTCGCAGTACTTTATTTTTAAGTCAACTAATTTATGTGGCTCTCATAATGGAACAAAGACTAAATGTTTTCCTCTTGTGCACATGTCATCGATGCTAACGTGGTCTAATTCAAAATGCTTCACACTCTTAAGTAAAAGTCAGCAGAAGCCAAGCTGCTCACTGCATTCCTGTACCTCATTACATAGCACAGCGTGATCTTGCTCAAAAACAGTAACCATTTGAAGACTCCCCTACTAATGGAGTTCTAATACATCACAAGAAAGAAAACATTCAAATAGCTTTGCTTTTGGAGTTGACAGATGAAGAGCCATTAGATCATTTCTTTTCTTAGGGATCACAACTTTACAAAATTTGAAACGTTCATGCAATATTTTAAATTTTCAGAAAAACGCAAAGGTTCCTAAGATTTCATTAAATAGACTTGATTCTTTAGAAATTGTGACTAGGAAAAATAGTGTTTCTCCAGAAGAGAAAAACACTGTTCTTAGAGCCTTCATTGGTAGAGAAGGAGAACCACGGTAGCTGGTCTGATTCTCCTTCTGCCTTGTTCCTAAGATGCACAACATTAACTTAGAAGCCCAACCCAGCTCACTTTAAAGAAGCTGGACATACTAAGTGTTTCTCCGGGGTAGCTCCTCAGTGTCTTTCAGAAGTAGGCAAAATGTGTCAAAAGAACAAACAAATTTATGTCACTATTTTAAAGCTCAAGTTGAGAAAACTATAACACCAAGTTGAAGTTCAATGCAGGAATTGCCAAAATTGCCAAGGATATGTCAGATTTTCACATTAATTTCTCAAACTATGATTGAATACCAGAATGTTGATCAAAGTAATTTTATCTTATTTGTTTACCAATACTTATATCTATACATTATAAAATTTTCTTATTATTATTTGAAGCCTAGTGGTGCTTACTTTTTACAACTTAAATAAAAAAATCTTGGGCCAGGGAGATGGTTCAGTAGAATAAGCACTTCCCTGGCAAGCGCAAGGGTCTGAGTTCAATCCCCTGTTCCAACAAAAAAAGAAAGAAAGAAAGAAAGAAAGAAAGAAAGAAAGAAAGAAAAGAAAAAGAAAGAAAGAAAGAAAGAAAAGAAAAAGAAAGAAAGAAAGAAAGAAAGAAAGAAAGAAAGAAAGAAAGAAAGAAAGAAAGAAAAAAAAGAAAAAGCCTCCATTAGGGCTGGCCTGATAGCTCAGCAGACTGAAGTGCCTGCTGAGGCAGAGCACAGCAGCCGGGGTTCCATCCCCGGTGGCATGCGCCTGTGATCCCAGCGCTTGGGATGCTGAAAACAGGAGAATCACTATGAGTCTGATCTACACAGTGAGACCCTGTAGACCCTGTCCTAAATACAGAAAAGAAAAAAAAAATCTTCATTAACTATTTTTTGGACATCTAACACCATTCTTTTCTCATTAGATGATGATCAAAAATTAGGAATAATCTCCATTAACATCTATACAAGCTGCAACTGCATTTTATCAAACTGTTGTAAATCATTGAGGAAATCAAGTGTCCCATATTAGTCTTTAATAGAATCAGAAGTATATGTGGAGGCATTATGTCCTATCGTTCAAGCAATGTGTCCTCCACAGTCTGGGTCAAGCTGTTTGCTTTTCTATCCTACTCCCCTTTTCTTTGACCCTTCAATACATTCAACAAGCCTAAAAAGCTCCTATAAGCAGTGCTTGAACTAGCTTCCATTTCTGTAAGGACTTAGGCTATGAAGCTGTATGGCACACACAGTCTCCCAAATAGCCTTTTAATTTATCATAAACTTGTTAAATTTGGAGGGGCGCGATTAACTGTGAAGGGCCTTGCAGGTATCTCTAGGGCTTTCCTGCCACGCAATATGAGGACTGAATGTGTAATCAACTCAGATGTGAAGTACCATGTGATGAAAAGATCTGTGCTCCTATTTATTGCCTACTGTTAGGTTATTTCAGAGAGCACTGAAGCCTGCACTGTACTGATTGCCCAGAGTAAAACGAAAAATTTGTTAGGGACGCATGAAGAACTGCTTTTCTTGGGCCTGTTAATATCTGGTTAGCTATGTGCTGAGCGCCTGCTGGCTGGTGTGGCTGCGTGCACAGGGAGGTTGAGCCAGAGCCTTGAGACCTGCTTCCCATGCTGGCTCCTACCAATCAACGCTCAGGGACCTGTGACATTATTAAGGAGCCTTGTGGAGCCCAGAGTGCGATTCCCACGATCTTCTCACTTTCCACAGTGCTGAATACAATGATAATATGTCATAACAACTTCATAAATGGTTGTAGCAAAGAACCAGTTTTAAGATAGTTAAGCCAATGTGAGATTAGAGACCAAAATGTTATTTTAGTGAATCAAAATATATTTTGGTTACTTATTTTTAATCTTTCTGTGGCATATATGATTATATATATATATATATATATACACACACACACATATATATGCATATAAACATATTTCACATTGATTTATGACATATATTACACATTAATGTATGATATATATATATAAAGTCTATGCTATATTATTTTACATCTACATATATAAGACAAAGAATAAAATCTGGAAAACATTTGTAGCAATGATTATATACCAAATGTATTTATTTTATGTTTTAAAAATTACTTATTTATTTGGTGCTGGGTCTTGCTACGTAGCTTGGACTCATAGTGATCCTCCTGTCTCAGCCTTGCCAGCATTGAAGTTACATGCACGCACCACCGCACTCGGATTCTGTGGCTGGCTCGGCATGCCAGGATTCCAGGCATGGCATTAAGTACCAGGGATAGAACCCAAGTCTTTATGCTTGGCAGGCATGCCCTGAGACTCCTGAGCTATCGCCCAGCCCTACATATCAAATTTATACTGTATTTGATTTAATGTTTTGCCCCTATAGCTAATAGTTAATAGGAAAGTGAGAGCAAACTCATAATTATATTTCAAAAACATTTGAATACGTTCCATATTAGAAATTAACTGTAGCCAGTATGTTCTTATTTTATAGTTTCTAGTGAAGATTAAAAAGTCTGAATAACTAAGTTTTTTAACTAATTATTATTATATTTAATAATAATTGTTAATAATTGTATAATTTTTATTATTATAAAAGCTAATAGCGAGATTTAAAATATAAAGAATTATTGTTTATAAATATATTAACAGTTATTTTTGCCTCAGGGCATTTAATAAGTTTTAGTACTTAGCTTGCAGGTACAATAGTAATGCAAAATCTAAAAAAAACCTCAGAACTCACGTTCCTAGAAAATACGCCTTTGCCAGTATGCAATCTGAAGTCAGAGCCAGGAAAAAACACTGTAATTGCTATGAGCAGAGTCACCAAGCAGCAGCTACAGCTGCAGGTAATGGAATGCAGCTAGTTCTACACCAGAGTCCAGCAAGGAAGAAGGTAGCGGACAAATAGGCCAACTTCTCCCCTCCTCAGCCTGACCTCTTTCTGCATTCAGAGGGAAGGAAAGCAGGTTGGTGTGCTGGGTGGAGAACAGCATCCCAGAGAGGGATTTAACGTGAGTTTGGAGGGAGAAAAAGAGACCAGAGAGTGCAAGCATCCCTCTTGGAAAATATGAGCGTTGGCCCCAGTATTCTCCTCATCACCCACATGTTCTGCGGTGTGCACGGACAAGTATATGTGCACACATGCACATGATACGTGGCCTCTAATCTCAAGCAGAGCACTTGCACCTGGCTGGCTGCAGAAGAGCTTAGGCTGAACCCTATGAAACTGCTTTTTGTAAGATAAAAAATGGTCCAAGAGTGATCACGTATCAGTAATGGTCACCCTACTACTTATTCCTTTGACTACGCCAGGCAAGAGCATATGCTAGCTATGAATGAAGGTTTCCATGACTAGAAATTCCATGAACAAGAGCCGGCCAGATAGCTCAGTGGATTAAAGTGCCTGCTTAGGCACGTGCAGCGGCTGAGGTTCAATCCCTAGCACACCGTGCCAGCCCCATCCCTGAAGCAAGCTGAGACTGTGATTGAGACCAAGTGTGGTGGTGCGCCTATAATCCCAGCACTTGGGAGGCTGGAAACAGGAGAATCACTACGACTGTGCGGTGAGACCCTGTAGACCCTGTACACTCTGTACCAAATACATAAAAAAAGAAAAGAAAAGAAATTCCATGAACAGGAATGATAAAGGGCTAACAACACTGTCACTCTGTCAGGGCTTATCAGAAAAATTGAAAACAGTAGAGATATAGCCCAAGTTCTTCCACCTCCTGGAAGAGTGCAAATACCTCATCTCTCCATGTGTTTCTTCTCTTGCTTGACGACAAAAAAGAACAGTGGCAAAGCTCAGTGGATGTTGGACAAATACCTGCTGAGTGGACAGCTAGATGTCTACAGTCACTTACATGTCTAATGTTCTATGATTCTAATTATATTCTTAATATATGCTATATGTGACCTATGGAGAAAATAGGTGTGAAAAGTTCAATTGCTTCTGTTAAATGCAGCACTTCTGAGTATTAGGTCTCTTCTAGGAGTTACGAAGGCTGTACTTCCCAGAGCTGACCAGCCGCCATTTTATTGGTGTGAGGCTCAACAGCTGGACCTTCTCTAAGCTACCAAACTTGAAAAAAGCATTTGAGGAACAGCAACACCCTTTCATCTCTAGGCAGTGCACAGACTGCCTGAAAGCATGCTGAAGCAAAGCTAAGCTCACAAGCTTGAGCATTTGGTGGCAGTTGGAGGGGAGGGGTTATTTTCAATACTTGGAAGTGTAGTTTCAGCTCACTTCGGTGTAAACTCTCTGAGAGTAGAGATTCTAGTTTCTTTTCCTCCATTGAATTTCTAGGTCAAGAATAAGCTAGTACTTTAAATAGTTTCTGAAATGAATCTATAATTAATAAATGACCACTTTTTCCAAATAGCCAATAATATATGCATTGGTCATAGAAATAGGACCACATAGAAATGAAAACAGTGAATGACCAAGTACAGAGAATGCTTACTCAAATTGTACGGTATAGACTTACAGTTCTTCCCCAGAAAATGTGTGTAGCATGGCTAGGGGCTGTTATTCTCTCTTCTCTATAATGTGATGCTTTTTATATTGGTATCTGGATATACTAAAAGCAGCATTTACACAGCTTGGTAAGGGGTCATGGATCAACAACTCAGAGATCAGTTGCCTAAGGCCAAGAGACCTAATGAAGGAAGAGGTCCCTGAGCCTATGGGCAGCAAGGAGCCCACAGAAGAGAAAGTCATCAGCTTCAGGCTGAAAGGAAGGCTGCTCTTTACAGGCTCATCCTTAAAAGGATGAATCTGGGAGCCAAAGTTCCACTTGTTTTACCAAACAGACTAAATCTGCATCTTAGAAAACAAGCAAAACCAATAAAGAAGTATATTCTATTTTTTTAACTCATTGTAAATAATTATTAGCCAATATTACTTTGAAAAATACCTTACAATTAATATTATAAATAATACTCATTTTAAAATACTAATTCCTGTCTGTTCATATGTGTGAACATGAGTCAGGTCCTAAGTCTTTCTAAGCTTTAATGAGCTTTATCTGTAACATGAAAATAATAGTAAGAAGAATATTCGTCATATGGATGCTGACAGAAATACAAAACTCCCTTAACATACACTGCACAGAACTTTGTATATATTAAATATTCAAAAGGTTATTAGATAGATCCAATTAGTGGTTGCTTAGTATAATAATTTTCTATAGCCCAGAAATTCTGTTTCTAACTTTCTCTAACTACTCAATACAAGATAAAGGCTAATGCATTAAATTTTCTTTAATGGGCTTTAAACATCTGGTATTTAGCATTAGTCTTCTGAGAAAAAGTCAAGAAGTATGTGTGATAAGGACAAGTATGTAAGCAAAAACCAGCACCAGCACCTTTCCTGATAAGTAGGTCATAAAGGCACATCCTCTTGTCTAGTGACTTTCCTCCAGGCCACTTCCTGATACACCAAAAGAAAGTGTTTCGTTTATGTTTCACTTACTTAAGGAATTTAAAGGAATTCTGTATTGTGTTCTACAGGTGGAGTAAACCAAGGACTGATCCAGTTCCTGAAATATTTAAACCCTTTTCTCTGTATTTTGTTCAAACACAAATGGTTTTGCCAACAACATCAGTTATGACAGAACTAGCTCTTAGAAAACAAATACCTAATACACAGACAAAACTCCCTATTCAAACTTATACTGCAGCTTAAGTGATACAATTTGAGGATTTATCTGTACTTCAACTACATCAAATCTTAATACATTTTACCTTCATTTTATGCAAATAGTAGTGGACAGAGTTACTTTGAGAAAATGCATCCTATAAACATATAAAAGTATTACACATAATTCTATCATAATTAAGGCAACTCAATAAATTTTCAGAATCAGGGCCAGGGACATACCTCAGCGGTATAAGTGCCTACCTGGCAAGTACAAGTTCCTGAGTTTGATCCCCAGTACCACACACACACACGCACGCACACACAGGTACACACACACACACTAATAATAATAATAATAATAATAATAATAATTTTAAAGAATCAGATAGTATAGTATTACTTTCTATATTTCTCTGACATCATAATTTCTTCTCTATCATTTCAGATTATCTTTGTATGCTATCATCCTACAGGATTATAGCAAATTAGAAGTGCAAATAGCACAGTACTGCAATACTATGGGGAAAAGAATGTCTTGCATTTTGTTATAGAAAATAAGATGAAGTCCATGTCCTGATTTAAGTGGAGACACAATTTAACCTATAGAAATGACCAGCACAATGACCCACATTGTATTTTAAAGGCACAGCCACTGTATAAAATTTGCACCAACTAACCAACTCATCAGTAAAATGCCTATTGAACACTCCGGAAAAGGAGCGCTTCTTCCTGCTCCTTTTCAGCAGTATCAAGTCACGCAATCCCACAAAAACAATTTTTCCCATGGACTGCTCTATGTTTTGACCATGACAACATAAAAACCTTGGATTCTGAACATTATCCTTAGCACTAAAGGCTGTGTCTAGACCACTACTTCAATTTTCTTGCCCTCTGATTTCACTGCAATGACCATAGAGCATGAAAGATTGTTTTATTACTTTATGACAACTTAATTTTCCTTTGATATTTTTTTCTGCATGAATTTCCCAGGAGAAAGAAATTTTTTTATAAAAGAAAATGGTTTGCTATTGCAGTAAGGCTTAAGATGAATAATTTGGTATAAATTAATGAGCATCATTAATAACAATTTTAAACACAGCTTCCAACAAATATTAATACACAGAGTGTAACAAATATGACAATAAAATAGTTGCCTAAGCCCACCCACCATGAAAATAAGTTAATCACTTGATTAATATTAAACTTTTTCCTCAAGCACATTTTCTAGACTAAACCATGAAATATTATTAATATAACTCACAGACTAATGACTTTCTAGAATTCCATAGAAGTGAATTTAAATTCTTTTTTAAAAACATATTGATACCAGTCCTAATTTAAATGTAAGATAAAGTCACAGGGAGGTCATTGCCTTTCTCTAAATAAAAGTACACATTAATGTATTTCTTTTTCAATAGCAACTTCACAGCACAACCCATCCTGCTGTTTTCTGGCCTCATCTTTTATACAGTATTGCTTTCTACTTGCCTCCCTACTTGTACCTTATTTAAAGACAAATATGTAGTATAATATTTGTACCACATATCAGGGATTTCATACGTGACTGTGAACATAAAATAAGATCATAGCTACTACAGAAGCTAGTCTCTGTTATCAAAATCAATTCTATGAGGGCTCAAGATTCAAACATCAGAAATAGGCAAGGATCATGGAAACATAGCAGAAAAGATTTTTGGTTAGGAACCTGAGCCAGTATAGTGTTAATGAATCATCTTGTCCTGAGGGTTATTCTCTCCAGCTGGCCTGCAATATGACTGGAGTCTGCCCGGGTCAAGTTAAGCTAAGCAGCGCTATACCACGAGAGTCCAGTTCCAATAGATTCAGGACACCAAAGTGCGAGTCAAAAGTCAGGCACAACCTGAGGAGGGTTTCTGAAATGGTGCCTCAGCTCCCAACCTTCGCTAGTTAAGCTTATCATTAGCTAAGGACATCTGACCTGTTTCATGCTTCCTAAACAACTAAAGAATTAACCAATTAATTGAGCCAAGAAAGGAAGGGCCTTTCGAGAGCTAAAAATTTGCCTGCCTTCGACATGTTTATTGAGTGATAAAGCTTATGAATGATTTTCTCCTGTTCTTGTCTGAATTTTAAGCCAGTTCATTTCATTTCTTTTAAATGAAATTTAAAAGACTATTTCTATAGAGGAATTCTTCACATTTTTTCTCTCTTATCTCGTGTACTTCCAAGATGATGGATGTGTAATTATTGACTTATGGGAATTATTATACTGAAGTTTGATGTAGTTCTCACCCTGACTTTGCGGTTTTCACATGAGCGCACTTTTTCACACCCAACTGTTTGAGTCTTCCCGCACAGCATGCCACGTCTGAACTTCCTGTTCACTCAAGACTGCTACTTCAGTGCCTTTGAACTCATGGAGGATGGGTAAGAAGTCAATTGCAGCTTGCAAGCCTTCTCATATACATTCAGTACTTAGGGAAAATGATTTGTGGCCCCCAGTAATGCCCCAGTCATTTTCGGTAGATCAGGGTGGGTAGTCATTACTTTAAAAATACTGCTGAGATCTGGTACTGCTCAAGGGCTCAGAGCCATGAGATAACCAGTGAAGCTCTGTTATCTTTGGCAATGTAGATGCAGTCAACGGAAGCTAGATTTAAGAGCTTAAATGGTAAGTAGTAGAAAGAATTCAGGAGCTGATAACAGTAAAAATATCAAAGTACAAGCCTTCCTCTTTTTCTTTTCCTAAGAAAGGACATGGGCTTACTTGGAAATAAGAATCTTTATTATGATGTATGGGATTGCAAGTAAAAAATACATTGATCAATCTGTATATGTGAGTTGGAAAGAGAAGAGTAAACAAAGTCACCAATGAAGACAGAGGCCGTGCAAGGAACTGCGTCGGTGAGCCAGGGGGAGGGGCTTGCAGACCAAAGGGGCTACAAAAACAGAATTTGGCAGAAATTTGTGAGATGATGAATAAGATTTTATCATCATTTTGTCTAAAATTCCTGCAACTTTTAAAACACTACTTAAAACTTTAATTTATGTTTCAAAGTTTTTGGAGCCAGATGCGTTATTGTTAGGGGTAGGCGTTTTTCTTTGCTTGCCTACCACAACATAATGTATCACATTCTGCAAGGGTCATTTTGCTCAGGTCCCCCACCATGCCTGGCTCAGTCTGCTGTGGCTGGGTCCAGGCCCCCTGCCCAAGTTAGATGCTGGATACCCCCCATGAGGGTGCTGGAGTCTCTGGTAGCCAAGCAAAATCCGATTTTGACAAAAAACACACCAAGTTTCCCTAAGCAGTGAAGTTTAACTCAAGAGAATTCCTTCAGTTCTGTGGATCTAGAATGAACAGTGACAAAAGCCCAGGGCTCCCACTGTCCACCAAACGATTTGTACTTCAGGGTTTGAGAGCTGTTCTTGGCTCCTCGCCTGCTCGAATTCACTCATTCCTCCGAGACCGCCAATCTTCAGCGCGTTAGCTTCTAACCCTTGAGTGGTCTTGCTTTCCCAAGTCCTTTGAAAGCCAACTGTGTTCCCTAGTCCTGGGAGTGTGAGTGGACATTAAGATTCTTGTTTCTGGCCAGATGCTTTCAAAACTCATGTCAGCCTTTAGGGTTTGTTCTTTCCTTTCTGGCTTTGCTCCCATGAGCCACCTTCCATATAATGAAGGTATTTTCACCCACTAATAGCTTAAAATGTTGTTTCAGTAGGTTACAAATAGCAAAACACCCTACTCAAATTTGTTCAATAGGTAAGGCTTTCTTTAACTAAGAACTCATAGTATACCTGTCATATTTTTCATTTTGCTGTTGGCGCAGCACATGAGCAGATTTATTAACAAATTATATAATTGTGAATATTTTAAATGTCACTTTGTGGGTGGCATCTTGCACTTTGTTACAGGCTGCTGTATGTATAGCTTAAAGTTCTTCCCTTTAAATACACAAAGTTATTATAAAATTGACTCCTGACTGACCCTTTCTGAATACAAAAATAGAAACATAAAATACTGAACTGAAGAAGACAAATTAGTCATAACTAGTCTACTTACCCACTCCGTCTCTTCCCTCTTCTCCTTAACTCTCTATTTAGATTCAAAGTAAACTTTCTTGGTTCTGCAATATTTGGAACACAAGGATATAAATAGTGGTGCTTTTACCCTTGAAAAGATAAATACAGCCCTGTATCTAAACCTTGCTTAAAAGAAATATTTCAAGTCTAGTTGTGACATTGTTAGAACTCAGTGGTATTAGGCATACCACCACAACCTTCAAATATAGGAAGAGAAATGCACACCACCTTTATTTATTCTTTTAAGTTTTTTAGTCAATGAGAGACGGCAAGATGCTCTCTAGGTATAATTTACTAGCCCAGGGAAGCATTAGTAGAAAACTAAACTCTGTTCCCCTGCAATCCACAGTGTCTGGCCTTGACTGGAAGAATGGGAGTGAGGTGTAATAGCAAGGGGCCCGTCCTAAATCATAAAGATGTGCAGGATGGGAAAAACCCAAGATGACAAGACGACAGGAAAGGGGAG
Source organism: Octodon degus (assembly GCF_000260255.1). Classification (NCBI taxonomy): domain Eukaryota; kingdom Metazoa; phylum Chordata; class Mammalia; order Rodentia; family Octodontidae; genus Octodon; species Octodon degus. The sequence goes on along the minus strand of NW_004524746.1, from coordinate 2,216,002 downwards.
AGCAGCGTTTAGCACGCTGTTTTAAGGTTTCAGACTCTACTTCTCTTCAGGCCTTATGTTCAGAGCTTAAACCATACTGAACAAAATCTAGAGAAATTTTTAGTATTATGAAAAATTTATAGAATAAAGTTGGTGACTACTGAAGTGATAAAACTAATGTGGTTTTGTTTCATTTATTCCACTTGTGGAAAAAATAAAGGGACTCTCAGGCCATGGGCAGGACTGTGGCTGAAACAAAGGACTGTGACACCAACACATGCTTCAGCAGCCAGAGGAGGAACGTGGGCAGCACTGGGCTTGCCCCCCACTCCCCTACTGCATGGCCCTCACCACAGACCAGATAGCCCGGCAACATTCTCTGCTGCATGGCGCTCCAGGACAGGGCACCTTCAGTGGGTGACATCTGTGGAGGGCATTGGCAACAGATGAACACAGGGCCAAAAATGACAAGGGTGTGTCCGGGAGCACACAGGGCACAGCTTCTGAAGCCCAGGGGAACTGGGGGCATCACAGTGACAGGAATGATAACAAAATGCAACAAGTGAAGGACATAAATGTCAGATTTATGCCATGAGAAGGAAAAATATGATATTTACTTAGGATATACTGAAAGACAGGAAGTACAGAATCTATTTAAATAGTTAAGCTTTTGTTCTCCTTGGGCAACAGACATGCAGCAATAGCTGTTGCTAGGCTAAGCAGCACCTCATAAAATGTCTTGTCCCTTGTCACACATACCATTTTTTGATGTCTCATGTGATACACATGTGGATGAAAGGCCTGTTGGTAGTTACATTAATTTAAAGCATAGCTTGTCTAAATTTTGTATTTAACCTTATTTTTCTCATTATTAATATACGATGAGTTTTGCAGGTATACAGTTCCATGGTCATGCCAGGAAACACTGAGCTTTGTTTCATTTATAACCTTCCTAAGAATCATTCCTCATGTTAGGCACATCATGATAGCAATGTCCCCATAGAATGTTCCCCACAGTACACTGACACCCGTCTGAATTCCTAGCTGTCATGTTTGTGGTGATTCTCACTATTATGAGTGGAAACATTTAAGTATTTCATTAGATTCTTATGTCATTAAGTATAATCATTTACATATTTAAATAGGTTGTTACATTCTAAATGAGATTTTTTGAACTTTATATTGGGATATTAGACTGGTTTGCTGAAATTAGGTATATAGTTGATCTGTAGCTATTTCTTTCTTTCTTTTTTTTATTGATATATTTGGTACAGGGTCTCACTATGCAGTGCAGACTTGTAGTGATCCTCCTGTTTATAGCCTCCCAAGCTCAGGGATTATAGGCATGCACCACCATGCCGGGACTCGGTCTCCAGCTCATCGTGGCCCAAGGTGGGGTCAGAGTGGTATGCAGGACCAGGGATCAAACCCTGGTCCCTGTGCTTGCCAAAGCAAGTGCTTAGTCTGCTGAGCTATCTCACCAGGCCTGATTTGTAGATATTTCATTCCATACCAGTCAGACTCCACAAATATATCTATTATAAAAAACGCGATGTCTCATAGGAATTGGAAGATTGCTTTGAGATGACCAGAAGTGGTTGGTAATGGGACTGTAAGGTGAAAGAGTCTGAAAATAACAAGTATAGGTAAGATTAAATAAATATTTTGCCACTATTTGAGGATTCAATTGGTAAGCCCTGAAAAACATGGATCTTAGCAAACTGGGTGAAAGTAGTAGCTACTAATCATCAACTAGTATTTACAGAGATGCGTACGGAAGTGACAACCACAACACAACATTTGTGAGGCGTTCCCTCTGTGCCATGTCTCGAGCAGTACAAATGCCTTAACTTAGTCTAGCCTCACAACACCTCTACAGACAGATGCATCAGCGTCCCTGTGTTATAGACAGAAAACAGCCATGAAGAAGGCAAGAGACTTGTCCAGGAGCCCTGGCCTACCACGTGGCCCAGATGGGCTCTGTCACAGAGCCCGACTCCTTCTGCATCTTCTGCATCCACAGCTGTGTCAGGGTCAAGCCAAGCAGGGGTATGGAAAACTATATTCAAGAACTATTAATTCCACCAAAATAATGTGTTTCCTATACAACATAATTTGGTTCTGCTTCCATTCTTTTATCGCACATCCTCTGAGTGGTGCTTTACAAACCAGTTTAGCAGCACAACTAGTAAATTAGGAAAATTATCACATAATTATTCAAAAATCAACTTCAAGGCTGGAGAGATAGCTTGGCAGTCTAAACACCTGCCTGGCAAGCACAAGGACTCGGTTTCATCTCCAGTACCGCATGGTGTGTCAGCCACTAAAACTAGGCATGGTGGCGCATACCTGTATTCCCAGTGCTGGGGAGGCTGACACAGAAGGATCACTATGAGTCTGAACTGTGTAGTGAGACCCTGTACCATATATATATCTCAGCTTTAGAAAGCTGGGCCAAGGGCTGGAGAGATAGTTTGGCAGACTAAGTGCAGGGACCAGGGTTTGATCCCCAGCCTGCATGCCATGATGGCCCTCCCCCGGGTTGCGCTGAGCTGGCAACCGAGTTCAGGCATGGTGGTGCATGCCTATAATCCCATTGCTGGGGAGGCCAAAAACAGGAAGATCACTAGGAGTCCGAGTTGCATAGTGAGACCCTGTAACAAATACATAAAAATGAAAAAAGAAAGAAAGCAAGCAAGCCGGAACAGCTAGTTCTTGTCCCTTCCATTTGACTCCAGGGTGTATCATTTGCCCTGCAGAGGCCCACCCCTGAGGCACCTGGCTCTACCACACTGGACTCACTCCCAAATCTGGGCATAGACATATGAGGTGTGCTATGATCATTTTTCTATGCTGTCTAGAAAGGTTGTATATGTGTACATCAAAAGTGAGTAAGGAAAGAAAAGAGAAGAGTGCCACAAAGAGAAAGCAGCCGGTGAGAGCTGGGGATCAGAGCTCCGACCACTCAGAGGCTGCCGAGGCCCATCTGCTGCTGGGCTCGCTCACCACTGTCCAACACTACAGTGGAAAGAAACAAAGCAAACTATCTTCTGCCTGGGATGAAGACACTGAATTCTGCTTATGCACGAATATTTAGGTAAATAAATTCAATGTCTCTTTAGGCTCAGATATAATAGTTTCATTTACATAGTTTTTTCTTATTTTTATGCATTGCAATACAATCTTAAAATATAGTACATTTGTTCAAATTTATGAAGGGTAGGCCAGGACAGGACAGGACAGGATAGGACACAATAGATGAGGAGCTGGTGCTCGCCAGCCCTGAACAGTGCAGGTGCCTTCTCTGTATTCATCTAAAGGGGGCGTGAAGGTGTCCAGACCATCACGGCACACACAGGCCGAAGAGTGACTGCCCTTCTTCCTGGCGTGAGACGGAAGCTCAGCGCAGTCGTAATCTGCCTTTGTCTGGTGGCCCGTGCTAACCATTTTTTCATGTATTTGTTGGCCATTTGTACTTCTTCTGGGAAGTGTCTATCACATAGTTTCTCTTATATGAAAAATGCTATAATCTAGCAAAAACAGAACAAGGCTAAGGAGGAAGCAGTGAGCGGTGCAAATACTTCCCCAAATTATATGTTCTGTTGTTTTTAAAGATATTTCAATATATATGCTAATTTGTTTCATTTATGCTAATAGTTTACCTTCATTGAAAAGAAAGTTAGTGTCATTGTCTGGTTGTTTCTTTTTTCTAAGAATCTTTTGGGGTTATGTCTTATGCTGAGTAACTACTTTTAAGATAATGATACACAGTGTAATATATATTATTATTTTCTTTTATTTGGTTATGAAAGTTTGCTTTGTTTTTTCATAAAATAGAAAGAAAATAGATTAAAGGATGAAGTGTGCAAAACGTTTGACAGAGTCAGATATATGATAAACACAAAATTAATATTATACCTTGCTATTGTTCCGGGGTAGTTTTTCTATGAAAAATGTGAGGTAAAAATCAGAAAGCCCCAGTGTGCTTACATATAAAGCATGCTGCAAATTTATGTGAGTTCTGTTTAGTGGTTGTACTTAACTCCAACTTTAAGTCATATTTACTTGCTTATTTCTGTCTAAATCAGAATGCCTCTAAAAAGAACCATATATATTTTTGTGAGTGTTTTATATCAATGTAGAAAACTGAAAATCTTAATTTTTCTTCACAAGTCAACTTAGGCAAATCCTGTGTAATACAGAAATAATACTTTATATATGACTTCTAGAGATTTATAATCCTATTCTTATAAAAAGTATTTTCTTGGCAACTCTATGAGAAAAGAGCTTTGTAAGTCTAAAACAGAGGCCCAAATAGATTAAGCACTTCCTTTAGAATCACAAAACTCTGTCTAGCATCTGGGTGGACGTAGAATTAGCTATCCTAGCCTGTAGGACTCCCGACCTCTGCCCTCCCTGTGAATGTGCTTAGAGGTTAGAATTCTTCTCAATATGTATAATCTCACAGCTCTTCAGAAAGAGATGAGACAAAGAGGCACTTTCAGTTAGTATAGGTGATTCCTTTTTGTTCTGTTGTGCATAAATTGCCCTTCGGCAATGCTACACATTTGCTTGTGGGGCAAATGAGCACACAGACCCTGCATTTGTGCTGCTGCTACAATTCTAAGATGTGTTTAATTAAAATGACTCCGAAGAAAGTCCTCTACTTCACCATTAGAGGGTGCCAAGAGAGGCTTCAAGAAAACAGCCTCAGAACTTGCTGATGTCCTGAATCATAGGGTTTAAGCGGGTTTACTGTACAATCAAGCCTATGCTTCTCTCCCACACAGGAGCACACCCACACCATCACTTAAAAGTAAAACATCATCCAAGGCTTGCTCATTATTCAGTTAATTATATTTCTGTCACTACAGGCATCCTTTTTAATCACAACTTCAACTGCAAAAGAAGGATTCTAAAATTCTATACAGGAATATAAATGTTTCATTTTGTTTACAGTTTGCTACAGTTCTCATTATATCTTTACTAACATGCTTTCAACAAGTTGTGTCCGGTGATAAGTGTTTGTTACAATGTATTAGTCCTAATACATTCTATTAATTGTTAGGCTTTCCATGAGAAGCTCAGGAGCGCGGTCATAACAAACATCAACCTGCCATGAACGTGTCCCACAGCACACAGGCTGTGACGTGCTCTACTTCTCAGCTAATGTGGCATGTTAGCGCATTTTTATTTTCTAATGTTGATGATACGTTGTGACTCAAAAGTCAGCGCCGTGCCCTAGACTTCTGTGAAAAAAAATGAAAAACGTGTTAAAGACTTCAAACCTACAAACCCTCTTTTTCCCATGTAACACTCATAAATTTATTGTTTTTCTGTATCTGTCTCCACCCAGGAAGGAGACTGGGAGAATGACTCTCTTAAGGTTCAACATGCCGTATCCTCCAATACTCACTTAACCCTCTGTTTTTCAGTCTGTACGCCCCACTTCTTCCTTCCTTCCTCCTCTCCCTGTCCTTTAAATGAATAGATTTTAAAAACGCATAAATTTGTAAATGAAAAACATAGCTCGGTAGACTTCTCTTTTACATATTCAGTTAACTCAAAAAACAGGTAAGTTTCACAATTAGTTCTTACCCGCCCCCTTCACCAGCAGCCCTATATTGGAACCTGATTATATTCAGCACCTTTATGACCCCAGGTCTCTAGTCCCCCAGGGGAGCTTCTGACGGCTTAAAGATAAAAAGTGTGGCCCTTGCTGTAAGAAGGTTCTCATCTGTTTTGCAGCATTGTTTTCCAGGCATCTTATCAAGTCTTCAGATTAACTCCTAATATATCTGTTGCACACACAGTGACTCACGAAAGGTTTATGTGGGAAAAGTATTACAATAGCTGGTTGGGTTTGCTAAGTGAACCAAAGAATTATGCAGTTTCCAACTAAGAAGTAGCTGATGATGATAATCATTTTCATCTTCAAAAGAATGAAACAAGGCTATGATATCATTTTTTCAAAAATCCTCATTTGAGTTTTGGCTGTGATGAGCTCATTTAGGTGTTTGTGGTTTGTGGGCAGAGCTGTGAATTTTATGGGTAGGTTAGTGATCAGGGCATTTGCTTGATTCGACAGCTTCCTGGACCTCTGACTGAGCTGCAATCACATCTAAATCCTCATCAGTAGCCTTTCATTTGGGTTATGGTATTTCCTGTGGAAGAAACGTACACCTGAGAGACGACAGCTGCACTCACTGATTTACCAGACTGGCCTGAGCTGGGCGGCAGCAGTGTGACTTGGGAGCGGGAGAGGCATGATGCAGAAACCAGCTCTCGCTAGAAACAAGCGCCAGGGAGCTGGAGAGCTCAGGGCAGTATCGGCATTCTCGATACTGAAAAGAGGAAAGTAAGGTTAATATCATCTTTCTTTAAAATAATTTCTGGGAAGGTCCTAGTACTGCCTGAAGAATTTCATGGAATTTACCATACCAAATTTTTTTATTTATTTTTATTTTTTTCTTTTTTACATAATTTTATTGAGAAACAAATAGCAAACAGACAGTATCAAATCAAATTGGTAGGACAGTTTCAATAATTAACATACTGCATACATTCTTCCCAGTGGTTAATTGCTGTACAAGATGCAGACATGATATTCTATTTATAAACATCATTAGAACAAATCCATCTATTCATTAACAGAATGTAACTATATATCTATCCCACCACGTTGAATACACAGATACAAAATGGACATCCATCTGTATCCCCCTTTTTTTTTATTAAGTTCCATTCTTTGAATATGATAGGTGTGTAAACTCAGCAAAATGTTCTAAAAGAGTCCAGTAGCCCATAATAGTATTGGGTCTTCCGCTTCACTGGCAATGTCAGAAATTGTTGACCTGAGTCCCGTATAGTTCAATATAACACCATGGCTTTACTTCTTATATTTCATTTTTATACTTTTCTTCTGGATGGTTAGGACCAAGGTAAAGCAGGACCTATGCAACAAGAGTTGTAGCTTTTGGGTCTGATAAGGTCAGTGAAATCCCCTCAGGATTTATCCTGAGATCCTGTACCTCAGATTGTAGAACCTTTTTCAGTGTCAGCCATGTGGATGAGTCACAACCATTGCTTGGCCAATGTGAAAGCCTGAGAGAATGTTTTCTCTCCAAGTGACTCTTCTTAGGCACACTCTACATCATCAATCACTTTCCTCTTTGGCCCCATAATCTTCTTGATCAGAAAATTTACCATACCAAATTAATAAATGTATACCCAGCACCTGATAGGTGTCTGCAGCTTCTGTCTAATATTGTTTTCTTCCTTGGAAATCTGTTCTATCCTATCCAAGAGGATTCAATAAAATTGCCAACTTAGCACCCTCTTGTGCCCATCTCTGAATAGCGTCCCCTAAAGTCATATGTTGAACTACCAAAAGGACCTAAATAGCAGTATTTTGAAATAAGACCTTTGAAGTAACTGAGAAAAAATGAGTTCCTTGGAGTGAGCCCTAAATAAATATGGCTGGTGCCATAAAAGAGGAAATTTTAGACTAAAGCCTTAAAAGACTATATGAATTTATACCAAGAAGGCAGTTATCTACAAGTTGAGAAAAGAGGTCTCAGAAAAAAAAGAAAGATGGTTGATAACTTGTTCTTGGACTGAGAGTTTCCAGAACTATGAGGAATTTGTTTCCACTATTTAAACTACTCAATCTGTGGCATTCTGCTCTGGCAGCCCTGGCAAAGTGGCACACTGGCCTTGGGAACAGCGGCCTCAGCCCAACCACGCCTGTTCTCCTGGTCATAGTGTTGACTGCAAGAGGCTGGTGACCTACAGAGGAATCTAATGTGAAGGAAGGGAAGTGGCTATGTTCCTGAACCAGGAGTGGCTGGCAGCCTGTGAAAGAAAGAATAAACACACTGTATTTAAGGAAGTTAAGGAGAGAGAGAGAGAGAGAGAGAGAGAGAGAGAGAGAGAGAGAGAGAGAGATTTTGTGACTTTGTCCCTGAAGCCAGATAAACTTGAAGGCAGATCCACCTTGGATTTTCTAGTTATATAAAAATAATTCTTTTTTTTCTGGGTTAGCTTGTATGGGTTTTGTACTTGCAAATGAAAATGTTCTCATTCTTCAATCTATTATGCACATATTTCAGGTAAAGTAGAGACACGAGATATTAAGAAGGATTTTAGCCATCAGGAAATTTTAGTATAAATGCAAATAAGAAACTTTATACGAAATGGTAGCAGAGAATGCAACATATTAAATCCCAAATCCCAAATGAGTTTTAGTGAAAATAAGTGAGGGGAGTGTAGTGAAAAGAGAAGTCGTCTTTTGTTGAAATGACCTAGAGAGAAAGGATATGTAAAGAAGAGGAATACAGGCATTTGGGGGAGCAGTAGGAGGATGGGACAAAGGGAAAAGGAAAGACGAAAAGATGGAGAGAGGGAAAGCCTGCCCCTCACTAAGCACAGGAGTGTCATTTCTTGCTATGTTGAAGGAGGCTTCCAAGTATTGGGGCTTTTTAAGGTTTAGCCTTTAGAGCTTAAGAAAAAAAAAATTCACCCAATAATTTCCACAATCTTGCTTTCTGATTTAGTTTGTCTGCCTGTATCTCAGACAGCCTCACTTTCTTTCACAGGATCCATGGGTAAAATGCACTAAAATATAATAGTGAGAAGCAGCAGATTCATTTCTTCCACCATAGCTACAGAACCATTAAGGTGAAGCAACCACCCAGGAAGCTGATGTGTAAGAGGTAGTGAAAAGTCACTAGATCAGTAAGAGAAAGACTTGCCACCATTGTCTTCCTGATCCATTCTCTGGCAGTTAGAATTTAGCCTCTCTCAAAAGAAGTTGTGAACAAATACTTCGAAAGTTTAGGGTTGAAACAATATAAAAATATGAATCTGCCTGACACAATCAGTAGTCTATCTCTAGCCCACATGCACAAAGATCAACCAAAAATATGAGAAAGGCTCCCATCTCTTCTGTTCCACTACAGTGAGGTGATCAGGCTCTAGGCTACAAGGGTAACCTAGAAGTTGCTACAATATCATGAATTTGCTTAATATTATTCTACTTTGAAGGCAGTCTTGAGTCTGTCTCAAAACTAGTATTTAAAATTTTTAGTATGAAATATTTATAAAAAGTTTTCCCAGAAACTATCTCTATGTCATTCAAGTTAGAACACTTATTTTCTTCTTCATATTTGTTTTCCTTAAAAGCTCTCTTTGGAGGGAATGGGTCCTTGGCCTACTCTTTGGCTTCTCTCAAGTCTATGGTTGCAAGGCAAATCAATGCTCTATTTTCTGGTGTCTAATTTATCCAGCCTGGCTAATGGCTGGATAAAACTCTAAGGAGACATTCCTTTACAAACCATATCTAAACTATTAGTACACTCTTCTAGCTTTTCTCTTGAAATACATGCTGATGAGGAAGCAGTATGTCTTTTCTACCAGTAAGGACTCAATGAAGAATCAGGAACTATAGTTTAGTTCCATCAGCTTTCAAATGCATAGGAATTTTCTTAGCAATGATGGTAGAGCTGACAGTTGATGGAACAGTATGATTTTTTTTTCATTTTACTAATGTAGCAAATATATCTTGAGAAAAGAGAACAGTACACTTGTGTATTACAATGTCTGTTTGTAGGAGCCAAGATATCAGACTGTAGGAGTTTTCAAGGTTGGTGGATCAAGCATTAGTGTGGAAGAAAAAATATAAATGTTTCAGGTAGTTGTAGGGAAGTACTTAGGTGGTAAAGTGGCCTAGGCTTGGTAAGGGGAGATTGTGATTAAGTAATGACTAATGGACTTGGAAAAGTGGCAGAATCAAACATACCCACAGGGTCACCTGTGTCTCCAGGAGGCAAGGAGAGAGTGAGTGGGCCACATTGGTCGCTGTAGTCACTGCACTGAAGTAGTGAGGCCTAGAAGGACATAACCTCAGGGTAGAACACTTACTTTCTTCATATTTGTTTTCCTTAAAAGCTCTCTTTGGAAGGAATGTGTCCTTGATCTACTCTTTGGCTTCTCTCAAGCCTATGGTTGCAAGACAAATTAATGCAGGGTAGTGAATTAGTTCAAGCTCTCAGAGTTCTGAGTGATGCAAGTGACCAAGCAAGACTGTAGAAGTGGGAGACTGCAGTGAAAGTGAGATGAAGTTCAGGGACGTGATAAGATCAAAGAGCCATGAAGGTCACATCAGTAGACATCAATATGGCCAAGAACAGTGGTAGACCTGCAGTAGAGAGAAGGAGCATAATGCAATTGATAATTTCCTTATTGAATATCATGAAAGATCCAAGCAATTGATAAATAGCAGTAAGAAAAAGAGAGGTTGATGATCGGATGAAGATCCACCCCAATGCCAGTGCTAAGGTTTTAGTAGAAAGCTAAGCCTCATTAGATGCTAAGGTCAGTGAAGTTTTATTCTTTGCAAAATGGAAGCTGGAGTTACTCAGGACTTGGGGAAGTGTAATAATACAATGAGTCAGCCCCAGAAAGACACATATCATGTTTTCTCTCAAATGTGAAAACAACAACCCAAAAACTGATCTGAACATAGATTATTAAGAATAGAAAGAGGACTGGAGAAATGAGGGAGAACGAGGAGAGCCAAAATGGAAGCAAGGGAGGGTGAGCATGCGCAAGTGTGATACATGCAGGACGGAAATGTCTCACAGAGACCCGTGTATTGTACAAATACGCACTGATGGTCACAACGCACGAAGTTGTACCTGCCAAGTGTTTGCCCCAATAAAGAGCCAGTATGTTTTAGAAAAAAGTAATACCACTGGTGTGAGCTTTTTTTTATAAGATAAGGGAAAGGAATATAAAGCAGTATAGAGAGAACGAGGGGAGAGAAGGACTGGGACCCTGGACAGCACCAAATAATCACTGACTTTCCTAGGGATAAAGAGATGGTAGGAGGCCGTGGTGTACAGTGCAGTCAGGGCCAAACCCAAGAACCACACCACGCACAACCAGTCCCAAAAATGGCACAGAAATGGCATCAAGAAACATCAGTTACAAAGAGATGAATCTCTTAAGGGGGTAGATCCCAAGTTTCTTAGGAACCTGCATTTTGCCAAGAAGCACAATAAGAAGGGCTTCAAGAAGATGTACACAAACAATGCCAAGGCCATGAGTGCATGCGCTGAAGCTATCAATGCCCTCATCAAGCCCAAGGAGGTCAACCCCAAGATCATCCCAAAGAGAGTAAGCTGCAGGCTCGCTCAACTTGCCTATATTGCCCACCCCACGCTTGGGTAGCATTTCTGTGCCCACATTGCCGAGGGTCGCAGGCCTTGCCAGCCAAAGACCCAGGCTCAATCCAATGCCCAGGCTCCAGCTTCTGCTCCAGCCAAGGCCCAGGCTCCAGCATCTGCTCCAGCCCAGGCTCCCAAAGGTGCCCAGGACCCCGTGAAGACTCCACAGTAAAAGCCTCTTATTTGCTAATGTAAAAGCAGAAGGACTGGTATGACACGTGGGGTGCCATCTGTGGGGTTTGGTGTCTTCCTGTGCTCTTTGTACAAATAAATCTGAGGCAGGAAAAGAATAAAAAAAGAGAGGACAGGAATATTCTTTAGATTTCCAGCACTGTATCCATGCTGAGAGACACAATGGCTGAGAACACCCGGCATTGCCTTGTCCTGAGCTCTGTTTTTAACTCTTATTTTCCATTAAAGAGTTTTTACATTTAATGCCAGGTCAAACCCTGAAAAGGTACAGATCATCTAGCCTCTAAAGCTTATGAATTCATTGCAGATTTTCTGTGTCATGTCAAATCCCTGTGATTTTGTGTGTGACTTTTTTCTAAATAAAATCTACCCAAGGAATAAGCCACAGCACCAGGAGGCTGGTTTACCTGGCCTCACTGGTTCTGTCCTGAGATAGACTTCTCTAGGCTTGCTTTCTCCTTTCATGAAAGGGTGGGAACAGAAACTCTTGTTACAGTCTGGATGAGGACTGGATTACACAGGAGCAAAAAAAAGGAGGAGTAAAGGAGAAAGCTTTGCGTGCACTAGGCTGGTCACTGTGGAGATGGAAGAGGTACACCGATTTGGGCATGGTTTGCCGAGGAACCAAATGGGAATTTGAATGTACTTCCAGAAATTTTACCAATTAGAAATGTATTGACTTTGCAAGTTTCTTTCACTAAAATGCAAATATATCTAAGAGGCTTATGACTAGGGGAAGGGTGTAATTTGGTCTGAATTAGTTCCACCAGCTTACTTTCTGCTACCACTTTGCTGAGCTCAGTTATACTAAAGAGATGAGAGTTTTACTTGAGGAAAAATTTTTTGCATGAAGAATATAATCGCGTGTGGCACAGAAAGCAAGAGTCTTTGGGATGAGAGAATCGCCAAGGACTCCAAAGAAATGCACAGAGAGCCATCCAGATTTGAGAACATATGAACGTTGGCCTTCTCTGCTGAGTACATTAGATTTGAAACATTAAAATGTTATTATCAGTGCCACTTCTGTTAAGCAATCATTACTGATTACATTTTAAAATAATTTCTTTTAATATATTTTATATTTGGTAGTAAATATCTGAAATTTTGCAAAGCCCCATCCTTAGATGCAACACGGGTGCTAAATTTTACTTATTAAATCTTTTTTATATACTCATATATTATTTTAAAAATGAACACATAGATCCTCAAATGTCAAAGTGTTATCTTTGAGTAAAAGTCTTGGTATATTTCAAACTTCACAAAAGAGCAGGGCTTAGAACTAAGATAAAACCATTGGAAAGAATGAGTTATGGCCAAAAAGTTGGCAAACTCCTAACCACAGCTTCTTGGATGGTGATGCAACACTGAAAGGAACAAAAATAACAATTCACAATCCAACTAAAACTGTTCTGTGATGTTTTCTTTTGTACTTGTAGTTCAAATATGGGAAAGCAATTATTTTTGTTAAAAAAACTTGTAAGAAGCATTAGCAACAGGTTTGGACTAGCTAAATATCATAAAATGTTTTTTGTGAAGGCAAAACATTACACAGTGAAATAAAAATAAATTTCTGTGCTAGCCAGTGAGGTTTCCATGGAGGTGTGAGTCACAAGTCTAAGGTCAGGTACACTGTGCTTAGCTATGGAAGGACCAGGCTGTGTTATGTTTGCCTGCTGTTGCCAATCACTCCTCTGCAGCTGGCCCCAAGTGTCCTGCCTCGCACGTGTGGGTCCCAACCATCTTTACCAGTGCCATCCCCTTCTCTTCCTAGCACCTTGGTCTGTACCTTCTGCTGAAGATGAAGCCTGGGGCACAAGTCTTAGTGGAGAAAAGGCATAGTGCAAACAGAGGGTCTCAGCATTACTGACCATTTCCAAATTCAGTATTTTATGCATCAATTAATGGAAACATAGCCATATTTTAAACTTTGCTCAAAGTGAGAACTTGAGGATTGAACAACAAGGAGAGGGAAAGGAGAAAATCTGGGAAACAGGACAGGGACAAAGCCATACATTTATACACACATGATGGGCAAAGAAATGATCCTGAGAAACATCAGCAGGTTTTTGAAACTAGCAGTTAATTGGTAGGATTCTCACCTTGACTAACTATACTTGCTTATACCTGTGAACCAAGCAACTGCACTGAAGATAGCAATGTGTAATAGAAGGGTCACGCTTGGAATACCTGTCATTCTGGTCTTCTAAATACGTACTTCTTATCACGACATACCAATTATTACCATACTGTCGTCTCACAAGTAAAGGTTTTTTTTTTAATGGGTAATAAATGAAAAA
>NW_004524746.1:2199035-2202067 GCF_000260255.1 Octodon degus | reverse complement strand
TAAGCTTCTCTTCTGGAGGGTTAACAACCTAAGTTTGCAAACCAAAATTAGAGAAATAAAAAGGCTGCAAGGACAGCCAACATTTTGACCATAGCCTTTCAAGGTCAGTGAAGACTCAGGACATAGGAGAACCTGTACTGTAACATCATGTAACTCAGTTGTGTCCCAAATTTTCTGATCAAGGAGATTATGGGGGCCACAGAGCAATGTGATCAATGATGTAGAGGGTGCCTAAGGAGAGTCACATGGAGAGAAAACATTCTCTCAGGATTTTACAGAGAGCAAATTGGTCAGACAATGGCCATGACTCATCCACATGGCTGACACTGACAAAGCATCTGCAAACTGCGGTACAGGGTTTCAGGATAAATCCTGAGGGTACTTGACTGACCTATCATATACAAAAGTTACATTTCTTGTTATACAGGTCTTGCTTTATCTTGGTCTTAACCATCCAGCAGAAAAGTATAAAAATGAGGTATATAAAGTAAAGCCATATTAATAAGCTGAGCTGTGAAAGGCTCAAATCAACAACTTCTGTGGATAACCCACTACTATTGTGAACTGCTGGACTGTGTTGGATTGTTTTGCTGAATTCACACACTTATAGTATTTAGATGCCAATGGAATACCCATTTCTGACAAGACTAAACAAAAAAGGGGATACAAAGGAAGGACCATTTTATATCTATATGTGCAGAATAGTTAGGAGAGATATACAGCTACTTTTGCTTAATTCAATAAGAAGAAAGATTTGTACTAATAGTATTTGGACAGGATATTCTGTCTGCAAACACTAAGAAGATAACAATTTACAATGTATTAATTATTGAAACTGTCCTATTAATCAGTTTTGAAACTGTCTCATTGATATTTGTTACTCAATAACATAAAATAAATTAAAAAATAAATAAACCTTGCTCAGCATTATGCACTGGATCATGCTTCAGGGGTAGAACTTACCGCTAAAACCACTGGAGACACCTCTATGCCACTTTCATAGTCCTGCACATCTCACAAACAGGCACTGATAACTTTTGATCTGAACCATCTTTACAGAGATATTTATACAGCAGATACTTATAGTGGATACCTGTCTGAAAAAATACAGACAGCACTTCAAAAAAGAGGGTAAGTTTGCTTTTGCTAGCCTAACAATACTTTATCTTCCTCTGGGCCAAAAGTGACTTCTTGCTATTAAAGATTCATATTCCCTAAACTTGAATTTATTCTCTTACAATGCACACCACTAGTTACAGAAATGGTACCTACCCAGGGGATGAAACTTGATTCAGTAGCGTGGTACAAATGCTTGTAGTTTGTCCACTGCTACTGTCATAAGCAAAAATGTCATTTGTCTCTAATTCAGGCAACTCATGTCCTCTGATAACATGCATAACTATAGGGCCAGCGAGATAGCTCAGCGGACGAAGCACCTGTTTAAGCAAGCGCAGGGACAGCGGTTTGATCTGTGGTACCACATGCCACACCAGCCCTGCTCCCGAAGGCACCGAGCTGGCCACGGAGACAGGGCATGGTGGAACGCGCTTATAATCCCAGTGCTGGGGAAGCTGAAAACAGGAGGGTCACTAGGAGTCTGAACTGCGTAGTGAGACCCTGTACCAAATACATTTTTTAAAAAAAGCATAACTGTGGCAAGTTGACTTGGGATCATCACAGTTTCTAATAGAAACATAAAAGTTTGGAGATAATCAGATAAAGAGAGAAAACATTACATGCAATGAGGCTTCTTGTTCAATTTTTTGAATCTAGGATGATTAAGTTACAACTTTGAGCAGTATGCATTAGGTATGATGTAGAATCTGCTTTATTCTTCAAAAAAATTATATATAAACAAATATACATACACATAGAATTTAATTGATTTAAAATTAAATACATGATATAGATCTTATCTCTACCTACAGATTTAAAAAACAAAAACTCCAACAACCTCATGGAATGAACTCTCACAGATAATAGACAAAAAAGCAAAACTCTCTGGTTTGAAAATATGACCTCTTTTAACCTCCAAATAAAACACAGATTAAAGGAGAATGGGCTAGGCTACCTTTAAATAAAATGTCTACATTATTTAGTGTTATGTTTAATTTTATTATCTCACCTTTTTAAAATACCATAAACTTAGGTACTGACAAGTTATTACATAATCTTAACTCAGTATTAAATATTCATCATTCACAATAAACAAAATATTTTGAGTTTTATGAATATTGAGTTTATATTAAATAACAAATATTCTTAATAATAATTTACAACTAAAGCTACTATTTTAGCCGGGGAGATGGCTCAGTGGAATATGCGCTTCCCTGGCAAGCTCAAGGGCCTGAGTTCAATCCCCGGTTCCACAAAAAAATAAATAAATAAAAATAAATAAATAAAGCTACTATTTTAGAAATTTATCAGAAAATAATGCTACTTTTTTAAAAGTTATACATCTAGAGAGAATTATCGTTAGCTACAGAAAGACAACATGACAGGAGAAATAATTTCATTGAAATGACTATATATTCCATGAAACCATTGTTAGTCACAGAGATAAAAAGAGTATTAACACACTAGCAAGTGAGAAAAGGACTACATGTGTCTAGAATTTATAATGTCCTTAAGAATGAGGCATGTAAAAAAAAAGAAAGGAAGACAGAAACATTTCTTAATTTAATGGAAGTAAAATATAAATTATATAAAATCTGGGGTAAATTTTTAAAATGGATAATTTATTTCAAATCATAAACCGGGCACCATTGCTGTGATCTTCCTCTGCTAACTACAATGCTAAAAAAAAAATTAAACCAATCATTCTAAAATATAAATAATAAAAATAAAAACAGGCTTTAAAAGTCTATAGGCTGTGATCAAAATGCAAACAACATTTTTTTTTTGGATTGCCTTAACTAAAAGAACACTGGATATTCATTAATATTCTATTAATTGAAATAGATTATTTTACTTCCCACAAACTACTACTTTTTTATAGAGAAAAAGCTTCCAGCTAGAGTTTATCAAAAAAA
>NW_004524746.1:2151247-2198935 GCF_000260255.1 Octodon degus | reverse complement strand
TGGAGACACCTCTATGCCACTTTCATAGTCCTGCACATCTCACAAACAGGCACTGATAACTTTTGATCTGAACCATCTTTACAGAGATATTTATACAGCAGATACTTATAGTGGATACCTGTCTGAAAAAATACAGACAGCACTTCAAAAAAGAGGGTAAGTTTGCTTTTGCTAGCCTAACAATACTTTATCTTCCTCTGGGCCAAAAGTGACTTCTTGCTATTAAAGATTCATATTCCCTAAACTTGAATTTATTCTCTTACAATGCACACCACTAGTTACAGAAATGGTACCTACCCAGGGGATGAAACTTGATTCAGTAGCGTGGTACAAATGCTTGTAGTTTGTCCACTGCTACTGTCATAAGCAAAAATGTCATTTGTCTCTAATTCAGGCAACTCATGTCCTCTGATAACATGCATAACTATAGGGCCAGCGAGATAGCTCAGCGGACGAAGCACCTGTTTAAGCAAGCGCAGGGACAGCGGTTTGATCTGTGGTACCACATGCCACACCAGCCCTGCTCCCGAAGGCACCGAGCTGGCCACGGAGACAGGGCATGGTGGAACGCGCTTATAATCCCAGTGCTGGGGAAGCTGAAAACAGGAGGGTCACTAGGAGTCTGAACTGCGTAGTGAGACCCTGTACCAAATACATTTTTTAAAAAAAGCATAACTGTGGCAAGTTGACTTGGGATCATCACAGTTTCTAATAGAAACATAAAAGTTTGGAGATAATCAGATAAAGAGAGAAAACATTACATGCAATGAGGCTTCTTGTTCAATTTTTTGAATCTAGGATGATTAAGTTACAACTTTGAGCAGTATGCATTAGGTATGATGTAGAATCTGCTTTATTCTTCAAAAAAATTATATATAAACAAATATACATACACATAGAATTTAATTGATTTAAAATTAAATACATGATATAGATCTTATCTCTACCTACAGATTTAAAAAACAAAAACTCCAACAACCTCATGGAATGAACTCTCACAGATAATAGACAAAAAAGCAAAACTCTCTGGTTTGAAAATATGACCTCTTTTAACCTCCAAATAAAACACAGATTAAAGGAGAATGGGCTAGGCTACCTTTAAATAAAATGTCTACATTATTTAGTGTTATGTTTAATTTTATTATCTCACCTTTTTAAAATACCATAAACTTAGGTACTGACAAGTTATTACATAATCTTAACTCAGTATTAAATATTCATCATTCACAATAAACAAAATATTTTGAGTTTTATGAATATTGAGTTTATATTAAATAACAAATATTCTTAATAATAATTTACAACTAAAGCTACTATTTTAGCCGGGGAGATGGCTCAGTGGAATATGCGCTTCCCTGGCAAGCTCAAGGGCCTGAGTTCAATCCCCGGTTCCACAAAAAAATAAATAAATAAAAATAAATAAATAAAGCTACTATTTTAGAAATTTATCAGAAAATAATGCTACTTTTTTAAAAGTTATACATCTAGAGAGAATTATCGTTAGCTACAGAAAGACAACATGACAGGAGAAATAATTTCATTGAAATGACTATATATTCCATGAAACCATTGTTAGTCACAGAGATAAAAAGAGTATTAACACACTAGCAAGTGAGAAAAGGACTACATGTGTCTAGAATTTATAATGTCCTTAAGAATGAGGCATGTAAAAAAAAAGAAAGGAAGACAGAAACATTTCTTAATTTAATGGAAGTAAAATATAAATTATATAAAATCTGGGGTAAATTTTTAAAATGGATAATTTATTTCAAATCATAAACCGGGCACCATTGCTGTGATCTTCCTCTGCTAACTACAATGCTAAAAAAAAAATTAAACCAATCATTCTAAAATATAAATAATAAAAATAAAAACAGGCTTTAAAAGTCTATAGGCTGTGATCAAAATGCAAACAACATTTTTTTTTTGGATTGCCTTAACTAAAAGAACACTGGATATTCATTAATATTCTATTAATTGAAATAGATTATTTTACTTCCCACAAACTACTACTTTTTTATAGAGAAAAAGCTTCCAGCTAGAGTTTATCAAAAAAAATCTCCAGAGATTATAATCAGTTACAATTAATATATAAAATAATAATACTAGAACCAAATTTATTCAGCTATTTATATGGAAATGTAATTGAAATTTGAATTACTGATTCATTTCTATTTTAATTTCTGATAAATGATAATAGAAGACTGTAGTTTTTCCAATGGGGCGTGCCAAGGGCAGCGATGTTGGGTGTGGAGACAACCCTGAGGAAGAGCTGAAGGGTTAAGATACCGCCTCCTTTTCTGGTTCCACTGGGACATACATTAATATAAGACACAATTAAAATTATGCAAATCTAAGTTTTAATTATGTAACAAAATATTTTCTAAGGACATAAACTATTAAACAACAAATGAGTTTTAAGCATGAAATCTGAGAAACTCTTCCACCAATGTGTTTTGAAGCAGGCTATAATTTCATCCAGAAGGGCTTATTTAATTTATAAAGGCTCATGTACTCTGCTGAGGTTTTTCCACTATATGAACTTGTATGAAAATTGGAAGTGGAAATTTTTTTTGAGTTCCTAATATAGTCGACATGAGCTACTCTGTATTCTGACTTAAACACATGTACATATAAGAGGACTTTAGAAAGAAAAAAACAAATTTTATAATCACAATAATTTAGTCATAAAGAAACCTACATTTTTAAAACATCAAACTTCACATAATTGAGTTACTAAAATACTTTTTAAAATATAGCAGCATTTGCTTTAAACACAAACGGAATGCACAAAAAGTAACAGGTATCTACCAGATCAAAAGATGGAAGAATGTCATATTACTTATGATGAAGGTCTTTGACACAGAAGCTGCGTGACAGTGGAATGATAGAGAAATAAGGCTGCCACTCTGCGTCTACACCGGCTGATGTCTGCGAAAAATACACACGTTACATGCAGATTCATAATTAACTAAAGATTACCTGGAAATCTTTTAATTATTTGACATAATCCTTCCTTTCTGCAAAGCTGATATAATTCTGGTAATATATTTATCTGCAAGGAATAAAAAAAATTCTAGTGAGTTAGACATTTGTAAATGGTGAAGCAAAGAAAACACAGAAACCAGAAAGGGTTTTTTGTTTTGTTTTGTTTTTTTTTTTTTTTTTTTTTTTTGGGTTTTTTTTTTTTTTTTTTTTTTTTTGTACAGGCTCTACGGGGTTTACAGGGTCTCACTAGGTAGATCGGACTGACTTGCAGTGATTCTCCTGTTTTCAGCCTCCCAAATACTGGGATTAGAGGCGCGCTCCACCACGCCCAGTCTCAATTGAAGTCTCAGAGCTCCCCGGGGGCGGAGCCGGCTCGGCATGCCTGGGATGGAACCTTGGCCGCTGCATCTGCCTAAGCAGGCACTTCAGTTTGCTGAGCTACCTGGCGGGCCCCAGAAAGTTTAAACATGGAGCTCTCTGTCCACAGTTCACACCCAGCCCTCACATCACTGCGAGTCTGCATTCCAATACAGAATATTGAAAGTGGCTTATTTGATAATATGAGACAATAGCCGTTGGAAATCTTTGAAAATATTTGAACATAAGTCTTGAAAACTTTTTTTTTTTTAATTTCACATTTGTTAGATACAAAAAGTACTTAGGGCAAGTATTTTTAACACAAGTAACTTCATAGTTGCTAATTTTGCATTGCAAAAACCAGCACCAGACACACTTCAGAGTCAACAAAATTCCAAAGTTTCAAAGGCCCTCAGTGATTTTCATCATGCAGCTATTTACAGTAACTCAGTGTTAAATGTGTTTCAAAATTTCATATGTAGCCTTCAGCCTGGAGGACACTGTTGCTTTCACACATAAGCAGGTCACCACAAAACTCTTTTAGCCAAACTTTGCTTTTAGTAGGCTTAATAAATTTTTTTTCTTTTTTCTTTTTAATTTGGTGCTTTAAACAATTTATTTAGCTGAAACAGACTTACATTTATTTCTGAAGTGACTTCCATTTATTTTGATACATCTTTTCCCCATGATGATTTACAGGATCTTCAAGCCAATATAAATATTTTATAAATATTTGAATATTTGGGCATATACCTGCACAATAATACCTCAGCAATGTGTTTCAGTCAGAAAAACACCAAAGAGGAAAGACTAGACACAGTTACTAGGTGCAGTGAAAAATCTGCTGCAAATACTTCTGAGATAAGAAGGCACCACATACCTGTTCAACTAAGAAAACCACCCTGACAACACAGGATGATTTTATTTTTACATAGGACCTAGAACACTTAAACTGCCAGTTAGGTACTGAATAGCAGAGCAACGTCCCCAGTTTATGCCATGAATTCATAGGGAACAGGTTCCAACAACTCAGTTTCCTTTCCATTGGTCCTCACAACTTGTGCTTCTCTGGAAGGGGCAGGCTAGGGCTTCATTTGAACCCAGGTACCTTTCTCTTTGGCTTCCTTCTTTTTCTGATCATTTTACTTGACGTTTCAGGAAGCTATCATGACTTTGAGTGTTTATTATGCTCAATACCCACATTAATCCTCCTGGCAAGTATCTTGCCCTTACCTTGCTTGTTTACAGCAATGCCAACAGCATGCTGGGTAACATTGTTGACTTTTCCTGTTTTGCCTTGGTAACATTTGTGAGGCCTTCCTTTTTGCACAGTACCCCTTCCCTTGATGTCTACAACATCACCTTTTCTGTAGATTTGAATGTATGTGGCCAAGGGAACAACCCCATGTTTTCTAAAAGGTCTGGAAAACGTATACCAGGTTCCCTTCCTCTTGTCCTTTGTGTTAGTTGTTTTGGCAAGTTACTGGAAGATGGCAGTTCTGGCCAAAAGGCAATAAATGTTTTCATATATTTAATTATACTAATTTTTAGCTTATAAAGAAAAGATTTAAAAAAAAAGACTGGGTGTGGAGGCATGTGCCTGTAATCCCAGCTCTTGGGAGGCTGTAAACAAGTGGATCACTATGAGTCCAATCTAGTAGTGAGACCCTGAACACCCTGTAGACCTTTCCCTAAAATACAAAAAAAAGATAATTTTATTCTCATCTGGGAATTTATAAATGGACTAACTAGGTATTATAAATTAAATTCCAAAAGTAACAACAAATATGATAAAGTATCATCAAAACCAACAAAAAGAAATCTGTGTAAATTATCTTGAAAATCTGATTCACTTTGAGACATATTATTTTCAAATTAATTCACTCTGGCCTAATAAGGATTATATTTTCTGTACTGTGTTCCATAGACATTACTAGATAAAAGGGATTCAGTTGTATTGGAAAAAAAGAAATGGTTGTGGTCCTGTTTCCATACATAATGGAATTTTTATCTTGAACATATTTTGCTTCTTTCTTTTTTTTCCCAATTTCTTCATTTATATGTATATACAAAGGCATAAAGAGCTTTGGTTTCTAAGTTCCACTTCTGCCATAGAACTTTAATGAAGTCTATAACAAGCTGTACTTTTAAAAACTGATTCATTTAAAGTGCTTTGAAGTAGTACATTGATTAAATCTCTTCCAAAATTTGTGATCTTATTAATCCTCATCATTTATTCAGTGAACTTTCTGCTCCCCAGTAAGAACTACAGAGAGAACAACTCCAGCTCAGGTCCTGTATGAATGAAGTCCAGGCTTCAGCAGAATCCACACTTAAGAATCAGTAAGGACAGAATTCCTAAGCATTGTAGTCATTGGAAGTCTACAAGAACACCGAAGTCTAGTCATTTACGTTCTTCTATACTGGGAACTAAAGAAAGACTGGCAGTGTAGTTCTGTACTACCAGTTTTAGGGTCCTCTACATTTCTCAAATTAAAAAATGTGAAAATTCAGCAACTGGATGTGGAAAATAAGGACATCAAAAGCCCTGAATGCTTCTACTCAGAATTTTTAAGGACTAGAGGGACAAAGCACTGCAAAAGTTTTTAGGGTTTTTTTTTTTTTAAACACACAAGGTATCTTCTAATTAAGATTGTGAAAAGCTTCAAGAGTCAGTAACCCCAAGCCATTTTCCCTACATAAGGCAAAAATCACCCAGCTGCTAGTGACTTAGTAGAATCTCTGACATTGAGAGGATTCCGGCACAGAAGCAGCGCTAGGCCAGCTGCATGGAAGGCCGTGCGGGGCTCGGTCCGTTTCTGACCTCCCCTAAGGCGTGCGGAGCTGATGTGCTGCCAGGCACAGCCTGAGCGCACCTGCAGTTAGGCCGCCCCACCAGACGCACACGGAAGGCCCGGCAGAGCCCTGGTCAGATGGATAATGGCGACTGGATGAACGGGCCAAGGCTACGTCGGTAGCTACGGCATCGATGGCATTGTCAGCACTAACTTCAGACAGAAGGCTGGGTTGCTGTGTCTCAGCAGACAGCAGAGAGACGACCCTTCTTTGGAGACATTGGACCGGAAAGATTAATTGACTCCGGAGGAACAGAAAAAAGGCTTCAAAAAGTGAGAGCCAACCCAAGGGAAGCAACTGTTCTGCACTCTGCCGTGTTTTCCTGTCCCCCACCCAATGACTTCGCATGCTCTTTCCTCTGAAGCACATACTCAGAATTCACAGGACTGCAGATGACATAACAGTGATGACACATGACGCTAGAAATATCGCCTCTACTCAGCTCTAAAAATGAACCCCAGACTAAGCAGCCAAACTGAGCAACTCAGCACAAGAGGTGAAAACATTCAAGGGTCACGCTGCGGTTGTTGACTGACTGCATTATATATTTGATTACTGACCCTAACAATGCTCTCCTACATCCTCATTCTTTTTCCTTTTGTGTATATCATAAAATAGAAAATATTCACACCATTATCAAGTGGAATATCATCAAAGTAGTTTTAATCCAGATTATCTGATTTTTATATGATGAATTTCTCAGTTTAGCATTACAAAATTATTTTTAATAGCTGTTTTTAGAGAAATGTAAAAATAATAACAAAATCGAGAGAAAGTGAGATTCCCCTTATAATTCCATACATCCACTGACCCTACACTGTATACTCTCCCTCCAATATGAAGTTCCCTTAGCAAAACAGGATTTTTGTTATACTTAAATTTACATTAACATTTCATCATCAGCCAAATAATCATTTATTTTTTGAGACAGGGTCTCACTATATAGTGCAAGGTGGTCTCAAATTCAGTACACAGCCCAGGATGGTCTTGAGCCAACGTTCTTCCTGACTCAGCCTCCCAAGTGCAGGAGTCACAGGTATAGGCCGCTATGCCCAGCCCACATAATTATTTGTACTAAACACTAATGTCGTATTTGGATGCCTTATACAGAAACACATGGATGTGTTTATATGAAGGCTGCTTTTCTTTACTTGGTATTAAACTATTTTTTCTTTTCAGTGCTGGGAATTGAATCTATTACCTTCTCACTGAGCTACATCCTTAACCCTGTAATTATTTTTCTAAGTCATTAAATTGTCCAGGTTGGACTCATACCTTCCATCCTCTGTTTCAGCCTCCCAAAGTGCTTGGATTATAGGGATGCCCTGACCCTCTGAAAGAATTAGATTACATATTTAGAATAACAATAATGACTTGCATACGCTGGTATATTTCTCACAGATCAAAATGGGAGGAAGAAAATTTTCATTTAAAAAGATTTTAATTCTAGCATATCTCCAAAATTCAGTTTGTAAACCAGGTATGGTGGAACATGCCTGTAATCCCAACACTTGGGTGGCCAAAGCAGGAGGAGCATTTCAGGTTCAAGGCCAGTCTCAGCTATGTAATGAGTTCAAGGCCAGCCTGAACTGCATAGTGAGACCCTGTTTTAAAAAAAAAGAAAAACCGTAGTCTGTAATAATTTGCACCAAAATTGTTTCTATTACACATTATCAAAAGTGAAGTAAAAATCATTCTTTTGAGAAATAGTTCATTAATAAAAGCAAAAGCATAATATTAATTATAAGCATTTGAAAAGTGCTTACAAATCAAAAACATGAAACCATAGTAATATCATTAACTTCCTTTTTTTATGTATTTAAGACAGGGTCTACAGGATCTACAGGGTCTATAGGGCCTCACTTCACAGATCAGACTCATAGTGATTCACCTGTTTGCAGCCTCCCAAGCACTAGGATTACAAGCATGGACCACCACACCCAGTCTCAGTGGTTGGCTCAGGGGCAGGGCCTGGGTATCAGGAATAGAAACCCAGTCCCTGCATCTGCCTAAGCAGGCATTTTAGTCCACTGAGCTGTCTGGCCAGCCCTAATTTGAACTCTTTAAAAATATATATTTTTTAAAAAGTACAAAATATTGTATTCTGTAAGAGTATTAAACAGAAAAATTGTAAGTGGTACAGAATTTCACTTAACAAAATAAAACATATTTCACAGTATTTGTTGTAATGCATAATGTTTCTTCCAACTAGTTGTTCATATTATCAGATACATGCATGCAAAATTGGAAGAAGAAAAAAATATAAGAAATTAAGATGAGAAAAAGGTCAAAGAATTGAAAAATGGAGACAAAACAAATTAGCATTAACAGGAGAATCACTACGAGTCCGATCTGTATAGTGAGGCCCTGTGGACCCAGTAGACCCTGTCCTAAATACATAAAAAAAGAAGTTAATGATGTTACTGCAGTTTCATGTTTTTGATTTGTAAACACTTTTCAAATGCTTATAATTAATATTATGCTTTTGCTTTTATTAGTGAACTATTTCTCAAAAGAATGATTTTTACTTTGCTTTTGATCATGTGTAATAGCAGTTTCATTTTCATAGTTTCATTTTCATAACTCTTTATAAAGAATAAAAAATACCCAGGTGAAAAATTTTCCTGGGTACCTGAACACTGAGATGACACTCACATCAAATGGGGGTCTCTTCTTTTTTTTTTCTCATTGTACCTGTTCATGCCTTTTCTCTTATCAAAATTCAGGCCTCCCAAAGCTATTCAGTATCATTAGCCAGAAAAAATAATGACAAGAAATTAGGAGAATCAGCTAATCAGAGAAAAAGAAGTCTTCCTTCCCTCCATCTTTCATATACAAGTTCCATTCCACCTAATTCACCCAAACCCGGAAATGCCCTAGCATACTTTACAGTCAGAGCTGTTTCAGTAGTTCTCAGCTCTCCAAGTACTAAAAACAGCATCCTGGTTTTAGGGACTGCTAATCCTACAAATATTTAAAGCTAGAAATGAATCCCTCTGTGTTTGCAATGCCAGCACCCATCTGTTTGAGATGAGATAGAGGCTCCATAACTATACTTAGTGTTCCTCAAATAGTGCAGCCGGCATCCCCTCCAGCACCTAGGAAGTGATCCTGTTTAAATTCATGTTACTATCCTCCTGACCAGAGAAAGTCCTGACCATTCATTTCCTGTTACACATTTTATGACCATTTTCATTAAGCATTAAAATTGCAAAGCTCTAGTGAGAATAGTACTTCTAATTTGAGCAGGTGCCTTTTCTTTGGTCAGTATAAAGTCTTGAAAATATTGAGGCATCCTCAACAAAGCTGAAGGAAATTGTCTTTTGGATATGTATGTTGTTTACATAAATAAGTCACGGCTCATGTAGCTTCAAATTATTCACTCTCCAAAGAGATAGCTATCTACATGTATTACTGAAAATTTATGCATTATTTAAGAATATTCATCTAAGAATACTCATTAGATGAGGCTTAAATGCAGGGACTAAATACTGATTCTATTGATATGACAGAAAAACAGAAATTTGAAGTCCATTCCCTGGGTGTGACTCTGCTGAGTTAGTTATTAGCTATGAGGTATTAGACAAGATTCTTAAACCCTCTGTGTTTCAATCTGTTCATCTGCAAAAAAAAAATATGAAATAAAAAACAAAAACAAATAAAATCAAAAGGTGTTAGAATGATGTTTAATGCATTTCAGTATTATGTGTCAGCTATCATTATTTGTCATTTCTATGTTCAACATTTCTTCATCCCAGTAGACCTGGCTCCATCACACCAGCCCTGCTGTCACTGTACTGGTCCAAGCCACCCTTATCTTGGGCCCGTATCACTGCAGTGTCTGGTCTCCTTGATTTGGTCCTTGTTCACTGGGTCCTCATTATAAACAGAACCAGAGCAATCCTGTAAGAACCCAGTTGGAATTCATGTCACCTCCCTTCTCAAAACCCTCCAATTATCCTCCACCTCACTAAGAACAAGAGCCCCAGAGCTTACCAGGGTTCCCCTGGCTCCTGTCAGGAAGCCACCACTCCAGATACATGCATGTCTTCACTTCCTACCCCACTCACTTTGTTCCCATCACCTAGGGCTCCTGTGTTTCTCAAATAAGCAAGGCATCCTTCTTCATGTCTGCCTGCTGTTCCTCTCCTCTGTATCTGTGACTCACGCTGAGCTACTAAGGAGGGAACGCCCCATCTGCCAAGCACACTCAACTGTCATCTGCTTGGTGGAATCTTCTCCCATCATTTCACTGAAAGACCACCCCCCACCCTGAGTCAGTGCTTTCCTGACTTTACTTTTCTCCTTAATTCTTTTTTTTTTTTTAATCTAACATATATTTTTCCCTGGTGATTTCTTCTTTCCCAAACTTGCTACATGTGTCTAAGCTCCCCAGGGCAGGGATTTCTGTCTGTATTGTTAATTGTGTTCTCAGTGTCTAAAGCAGAGATTAATACAGTCATTCAGTTATAGAAAGAACAAAAGAATAACTGAAAAAATAAACATATAGTTAAACAAAAGTATGAATGAAGTGAGAAAGCCCAGAAGGAAATTAGTGAGACATCTGCAAGCCAATCCTCTCATGTTTTGGGGTCTCCATCTTGATAAATGGTGTCGGCTGAAATTTAACACAAAAGTAATTCTCAAGAGAAAAAATTTCTCACAAAGGATATCTTTTTTATTTAAAGAAAGGGACTCAGACATGTCGTATTGATAGATGCACCTCTTTTTTTTTTTTTTTTTTTTTCGGAACCAGGGGTTGAACTCAAGCCCTTGCGCTTGCCAGGGAAGTGCTTATTCCACTGAGCCATCTTCCCGGCCCCCGATGCACCTCTTTCTTAAAAAATAATTTCAGAGCTGGGGTTGTAGCTCAGTGGTAGAGTACTTGGTTAGCATGCATGAAGCCCTGGGATCAGTCACCAGCACCACAGAAACAAGTAACAAAACCAAAAATACTTCCCATAAATGATTATAGAAAAAATAGGACATAGTAGTCACTACTAGGAGAACAGAATGATGATTATGGGCAAGATCCATTCCTGAAAGTTAAGATTCTTCAGTAAAGTTTGAGGAGAACTAGGATATTTGTGTAGTCTTGAGGTGTCTTCTCCCAAGATACATACTAATTACAAGAGTAAAAGTAGTAATTTCACAGTAGAAATCCCCAGCAACTACCACCATCAACTGGTGATGAAGGTTATGAAGGTTAACATCACCAGTAATAAGACAAATGAGCACCATGTGCCTCTTATTTATTTATTTATTTGTTTATTTGTTTATTTGTTTATTGGTAGTACCAGGGATATAGCTCAGGACCTTGCACTTGCCAGGCACTTCCACTGAGCTGTCTCCCTGGCCCTATGCCTCATATTTTAAACTGAAGAAGGCATATCATTTCTGGGATTCTCTTTCCAAAAGTCCATGATTTTATGAGAAGATAACTGATAAACCAAAATTAGGAGACATTCTACAAAACACTTAACTATTATTCTTCAAAAACTTCAAAGTCATAAAAAAAAGGACAGATGAACAGTCAGAGATTGTGAGAGACTGCAGAGAAGTTAAAGCTTCATGTAACAGAACATGTTAGTGGACTGTAGAACAGAAAAGCAGCATGAGTTTTGTAATTTAGTTAATAGTGCATATCAAATGTTAATTTCTTAGTTTGGATAAATGTACCATGGTTATATAAAATATTAACTATACAGTAAATTTGGGGTTTATGGAAAATTTTTATACTATTTTTGCAGTTTCTGCAAGTGTAAAACCATTCCAACGTTGTAAAGAGCTCTCACCATAACCGATGCTGTGCTTGTGCTGCTCTTTGCTTACTCACCACACGATCTTCTCACCTTGTCTATTGCTGTCACTGGCTGCCCTGCTCTGTGTCTCCTCATCACAGGTTCCCCAGGCCTCCTGGGACTTCCATGCAAATTTAAGCTAGCAAATGTCTGGAGACTGTCCAGAGTCTAATGCCTTCTTATTTGATGAAAGATATGTTGACTATGGAGCATAAATAATGTTTCCAAAAATCATCGAGGTAATGATTTATGGTGCAAGAGTTTACTGTCAAAGTCGTAGGGAGAGAAGGATGTTGGAGGCACAGAACACATATCTGTGTGTGCCCAGGTCCTAAACCACTTGTTTTGGAGCCCAGGAAACAAAGTAGAGAACCAAATGGTGTAGAGGCGTAGTCCCCCTCATTGGCATCTATGCCCGGTTCACACAGAACTGATGGATTGTAAGGACTTGGAGCACCTGGACACTTTTGTTGCTAGGGTTGGCACCCAGGTCAGGAGCATGTCTTTCACAGGAGCATGAGGGCAGCTGCCACAGTAGGGAGTGTTGCTTAGGTAACTTTGGTGTAGTGAGCTATCGGGGGTGAGGGACTTACAACAAGATCGTGAAAATTCTGTTTCCAAGAGTATTTGAGATACCCTCTATGCTCAGGGAAGCCAAGGGGGAAGCTTCTGAGGGAGGTCTGCATGGCCCAATAGACATCAAACTAGCACCAATATGACAGTACTTTTCCTTATTAGCTGGGCAAACCTAGCTTCTATTTGCATGTAACAAGAAGAATAATGAACAATAAATGCATACAGAATTAGAACTACACATGAAGAATTAGAAGAATGCTCATGGGGGGAAAGCCGGGGAAGCCCTGCTGCAGCCAGTGAGCTGGTGTGGAATCTGGCAGACCCTTGAGGCTGATGCCAGGCCAGCCGAGCACATGAGGGCATCACAGCCTTTGCCTACTCTTGTCCTGGGCTCCATAATTCTTTGTGGTGGACGTTATGCAGTAGTGAGCAGCGCCTTTGGCTTTGACCCATAGTTGTCAGTAACACAGCTCCCTCCTTAGCTGGGAAAAAACCAAAACTACCTCTGCACATTGCCAAATATTATATGGACAGAGACAATCCCTTCTAGGTGCAAATCACTGTGGTAGAGAGAAAAGGTAGGAAAAAATAATTATAATAAATGAATGTAGCAAAAAATAACATAGATATTTAGGAAACAAAAATTAATATAACATCCTTTATGGTGCTGCACTCTAAGAAGTAATAGAAGAGTATTGTTGGGCCAGAAGCCACTCACAACAATTCTTCAGTGGCTGTCTGTACTACATTGTCACTGACCGGGAGGGAGGTTCAGATGACTTTTATAGGCAGAAAGACAGGCAATCTTGCCCGTTGACTAGCGATGGTCTCGGACCAATGGGAGGTGCAGGCAAGAGCCCGGTGGGCGGTTGGCATTTGAGTTCCTCTCTCCAGGTTCCCTCCCTAGAGGCTGGTGACTGGCAAAGGATGCACTTTCCTGGGTCTACAGTACCTTCTAGGGACTCCTCTTCCTTGGTGTGGCTCTTGTTAGGTCCTGGCTGCACCACTCCTTCCCCAGACCTCTCTTAAGACCATAGCTGGTGAGAATTTGAGAAGCTGCTAGCCCTACTTGGGTCTCACTAGGCTCTTGTTGTTTTGTTTGGGGATTTTTTTTTACTCTGCAAATCCCTTTTCTATAATTCCTTTATTAGTTTCTCTTCAGTTTCTCTCTCCTCAGAATGCCCTCTGAGTATGCCATGTGCTCCTGCCATGTGCTCACATGCAAAACACACTGTAGACTTTGTCTTAGAGTTGATGAGAAGGCACTCAATATTTTAAAGCATAAGAATAAGAAGGTTAGTTCACCATTTTATAAATATAAAATTATTTGGCAAATAATTATAGAGAGGTAGATCTCAGGGGCAAAAATTTGACTCAGAAAAAAGAACGAGGACAATTTAGCAACAATAATGATAAAGTACTGATGATCTAACAAGAGCAAAGGAGTGTGTAGATGGATAATAGACTTGATGAGTATGAAGGGCTTAATGTCTTTATAGTTACTGGCTGTTGATATGATACAGGTGTCAAAGGAGAGGAAGGGCTGAAGGGCGGAGGGCGGACCTCGGGCTTCCATGGCAGAGTGGCTGATTGTGTTTCTGAGCAACAGCAGAAGAGCTGCAAACTTCAAATGCAAGAGCAGACTCAGATTTACAGGGGGAGATAATGAGCCCATCATAAGTGGGTGAGTCTGAGAACACCCATGGAGAGCCGCTCAGACATACCCAAAGCAGAAGCCAGGAAGGACTCTGAACAGTAACTGTCGGTTTGGAATCATCAAATGCAAATGATAATCAAAATCTGAGCAATAGTGTAGAGAAACACTGGCATTTAAAGAATGAGCAGAAAAATGGCTATGAAGGAAACAGAACAGCGTGTTATACCTCAGTGGTACAGGAATTTCCTAGCGTGTATGAGGTCCTGGGTTTGAGCCCAACTATAGCAAATAAATAAATAAATAAGACAAATTCTAAAAGCAATGAAAGTGTTAAAGTTTGTCTAAATGCCTCCCCAAAGCCTCAGACAGGCATGGGGACACAGGCCTTTTCAGAGGTAGCTGAATCTAGAGTTGGTGACTGGTTTGTAGTGCAATGCTGGGATTAAGACTAACTGATTGCTGGATTAGTACACTGATTGGGCTGGCACCACTCTAATCCCAGAGGTCTGGATAAAATAAAAAGGACAGACTTCCCGGCAAGTGCAAGGTCCTGAGTTCAAAACCTGGCACTAGATAAATAAATAAGGCAGAAGGAGACCTGTTTTCCCTGTTCTGTTCTTGCTGCTTTTGCTGTCTTCTGTCACCAAGAACAGCTGTCCCCTGCCATGTGCCCCCTGCTTCAGAGCCAGCTGAGTAGGGACTGAAGCCTCCATAGACTGTGAACTGCACAAACCTTTCCCTCTTCAACTCTGGGAGTTAAAGGATGGCTGACAGTGCAAAAGGACACCCTAATGACTGCACCTAACTGAAAACTCAAGGGAATAAGCAGAGGAGGAAAGAAAATATCTAGACTATTCCTGAAACCATGTCAAATAATCACAGTAGGCTACTATTACTCCACTTAGGGACTTAAAATAATTTGCACCTTTTTCATAGACTTGTTATAAGCATCAATTGTCTGCTGCATAGTTATACAGCCTAGACAGCAAACAGTGAATGTGAACTTTTAAAACTTAATAAGAGCCTGGAAGCAGCTGCAGGGGCCAGGGTTCAATGCCCGGGCCTGTAGTGCTGGCTCCACCCTGGGGGGCACTCTGAGATGGCAATTGAGATTGGGCATGGTGGTGCGCACCTGTAATCCCAGCTCTTGGGAGGCTATAAACAGGCAGATGACTATGAGTCTGATCTAGTAGTGAGATCCTGAACACCCTGTAGACTCTTCCCTAAAATACTAAATAAATAAATAAATAAATAAATAAATAAATAAAACTTAATAAGAACTTGTATGGTTCTTACTGTCACTTAGATTAGATTGAAAAAGCCAAAGCAATAAGATTCTGGGTTACTTTGACAAAACAAGTGGTCAAAGTAACCCACTACTTCATAGGCTGCAGAATTTTAAGTACAGTTTGAGTATTACTCAGTGAAAAACTACTTGACAGCCTCTGGAACTGAGAGATATATTGTCACACATAAAATTGTGACTCTTTTGTGGTAAAATATGTAAGGCATGGTGTTACATTTTGCATTATGTCTCCTAAAGGCTAATAGGACAAAGGCATGCCTTTGGTACTATTGGAAAGTGGTCGAGTCTTTAGGAAGTAGGGCCTATGTGGAGGAGGGTGGGTCAGTGGAAGTACGCCCTTTAAGATGACATGAAGACTCTGATTCTTCTGTCTCTACCTCCTGGCCATTGCGAGGTGAGCAGTTTCCTCTGCCACAAGCTCCTGGCCAGGCTGTACTGCCTCGACATCACTCAAAGGCAGCAAGGTTAGGAGACCACATGGGGACCTAAGCCCATGAGACTGAGTCAAAATACATCCTTCTTCTTCACGAGCTGACTGTCCTTGAGTGTGTTGTCACAGCAACGGGAAGCAGGACACATGGCCAGCTGTGACTTTGTTGGCAGATGTAACTAATTTTTCAAGACTCTTAAATACATTATGGATCATGAAATACCACTGTTAATATTCATAGGACTGATAACATTTGTGCACATGTTTAGGCTACTTACCTTTTGATGTAAACCCAGCTGGCACATATCTTCCTTGGATACACAGGGCTTTCCATCTGTCTTCCTTGAAGGTAAGCAAATGAGTAAATCCCAAGTGTCCAAATTACCTAAAAGCAAAAGAACATTGGAAAACGGATTATCTTTATCAGCTATTTTAAATCACAATTTAGTTCCTTGGATTAAAAAATATAATTATCCTAAAACATAAATAATAGTTATTCTGAATATATATATATGTGTGTGTGTGTGTGTGTGTGTGTGTGTGTATTTTTTGTTTTTTATTTATTTATTTTTTGTGGCCAACTCAGCCCACCCTGGGAGCCAGGCTGGCCAGCAAGTCGAGCTAGGGGATCAGGGGATCAAATTACAGTCCCTGCACTTTGACTAAGCTTGCCTAAGCTGGCGCTTTAGACCACTGAATTGTCCTGCCAGCCCTATTCTGAATATATGTAAAAGATAAAAACTAATACTCAAAGTAACTAACATTCAATCTGTTTAATTTAAGAGGCTACCACTTTGTACTTATTATTGTACTTTAGGGAAAGTTCTGAGAAGAACTGAAAGTTCTCAATTTTCTGAGAAGATATTATAAAAGAGCCTTTAAAGGATTATAATTAGAGTGCATTAAGTCACTAATATCATTATAAAGTCTTCTCTGGAGAGTGGAAGGAAAGATTGTGCTATCTCTTCCTTTAAAGAGGAAGAAGTTATAACATCAAATAATGATGAAAACTTACATTTTTTTTCCTGAGCATATGTATTACTAGTATTTTTAGAGTTCGTAAACCTAATATATTTTAGAAGTCTTCTTTCTTATTCCAAGAAAGTTACAGTAGATAAAAAATAAAATGAAATAAAATAAAAAAGACAAGCTTTGTGTAAAAGGGACTTACACTGTCATTATAGAGAGCAGAAGTGAGTTCAAATTAGAGTATAACCCAGAGTGAAGCAATTGTTATTTCAGCTATTTTATCAAGGGAAAGGCTCTTTGTCAAAAAATCATAGCAAACTGACAAGTAATCTCAAGTGAGGTCATTCTTACATAATACCTGAATTTTTTTTTTTTTTTTTTTTTTTTTTTGGTTACTGGGGATTGAACTCAGGACCTAGCGATAGCCAGGCAGGCACTTATGCCATTGAGCTATCTCCCTGGCCCAACACTTGAACGTTTTTAAATGAATGTTTACGTGTATTAATGGCTTTATTTTCTCTTGTTCATATGCTATATATATATATATATATATATATATATATATATATGCCTTGTATGTAATTGAGACTTTAAAACATTTGTTGAATGAAAGAATAAAAAGACCCTAATAGAGCCGGGCAGATAGCTCAGCAGTCTAAGCACCTGCCTGGCAAGTGCAAGAAAACCCAGATTCAATCCTCCATACCACATTTCAAGCCGGCCCCACACCGAGCCAGCCACTGAAACCAGGAGTGGTGGTGCAAACCTGTAAGCCCAGCACTGGGGCAGCTGAGACAGAAGGATTACTATGAGTTTGAGCTGCATAGCAAGGCTCTGTACCAAATACATACATAAATAAATAAATAAACAAAAACTTTTAAAGACCCTAATAGAATAGTACACACTATACTTCATGTAGTCAAAAAATGAAGAAAAGATATACTTATTGTTTAATATTATAGATGATGTAGAAATAGGTATTTCAAAAATATCCAAAGGTAGAGTGTGAAGAGGCAATAGGCAATTTATGTAATACACTGACATGCCTGGGAAAGCTTTCTCATTTTGAAATTCAATTATAAAAGAAAATTTCTGTACACATTGCCTCTTTTTTTATCTATCTTGAGGGAAATACTCTTTGAATTACTAATTTAGGCAAGGCCTCACCATTAGGTGCTTCTAAAAAGCTTAGGAAATAATCACGCTCTCTAAATTTCTCTCTTCTAAAATTTCCCAAAATTCTTAATTGGAAAGCAAGGTGCTCCCAAAGAAAGGCATTACAAAAGATAGGATGAATAAAAACAAAAAATCTATAACAATTAGGAATAAAATTTTACTGTCCACCAATAAAGTGCTTTTCAATTTGACAAGGGCTGGGACTTTAATTTTCCTCTTGCTAGAAGAAAATCTTTTTCCAGCAAACATAAAGATTCAGAAAATTGCAGTCAAACTCTTGTCCTAGAACTTCTGTGTTGCCTGAGGTATCCCAAGAAAACAACAAAATAGTTCAAAAGGGCAGAGAAAGGAAGCAGGATGTGGGGCTGAGTGCAGTCTCATTTGTGTGAGAGCAGTCAGGACGTAGGACGCGAAGACAAACCCTGCTCCACACAGCCTCACTTTGAAAACAACTTCAGGTCTAACCCTATGGCTAAAACCAAGTGAGTACAATTGATGATGCTAATGATTTACTTTAAATGTGAGCTTGTTTTTTTATCTATTTAAAACATTTTATTCAAAGAGAAACACAAAGACTGCCTTTATTCTATATTGTTTCTAGCCCAAGGAATGCTAAAACCCTAGAAGAAACGTCCTGTCATAAGATTCCCAACTAAATATTTTGATAAGATAAGGGCATCCCAAGACAGAGGTTTCAAATTAAGGGTTGCATTGTTTGGGTCTTTAAAAGATATATTTTGTTTTCCTCCAAGTCTCGGGCATACCTCCCTTCACATAATCTAAAGTTGACAGGAAGAAATATATATTTAATCCATAAATGTTTAAAACAAGTTTACATGTGTAAGTAATTCAAAGCATTAAAATTACTGGGGACCTCTAGTGAAAAACACATTGTTCTAGAAATATGCAAGACACAGCAAAAGAAGTGCAGACAGTGACTGCCCTTTACAATCTTTATGAGGAGCCTAAAACATTAAAAAGAATTTAAGATAACTTATAAAGCATCATACAGTTTCTTGACTGTATGATTCATAAGCTTGACCTCTTACCCCTCAAAAAATTTTGATTAATATATGAAGTTAAAATTTAATAATTCAAAAATACTCTATAGAGATAATGCTTCCCCTTAAATTTCACCTTAAAATGAAGTAAAGGATAGTAAAAATTTCAAAATATACCTTCTTAAGCTTCTTCCCTAATTCTTACTACTACATTCTGGAAAACACTAATTGTTTCAACTCAGAATTCCTATTACACTCACTGAATTCTAGCTCAAGCTCTCAAAACTTTATTTACTAGTTAAGCATTTAGTAGCTCTTTTCACTTTCAGTACATTTTCATCTCAGCAATTAAGTGAAGCTAATATTATATCTTAGCTGAAGGCATGAACGTCTTGCAGGCTAGTGCCCAGGACCTGTAGCAGAAATTGTAAGCTGGAGAACATGGATTAGTCCAGCCCTCAGATGGGCTGCATTTGCCCTGAGTAGTGTTAGTGTTAGTTTTGTTTTTGTATTTTAAGTATTTGTCAAATTCAAGTATCAGTACAATTCACATAAAACCCCAGATGTCAGCCTTCACTTCAAAGCTTGGAAACTCTTGAAACAGTGGTCCTGCATGAGCTTGCAAAGGCTAACGCCGGCCTCGCACAGGGTCTCCCTGGCCTTCACTCCACAGCCGCTCTGCATCCAGTAGCAGTGAACTGTCTTTGACCTAGTGAAAAATACTGCTGTATTAATTTTCCATGAATTGATTATTTGGCAAATTGATATTTCATGTTTTAGCTTTTAATGAACTGCTTTGTTCATTAGCTAAATTGGTTTCATTGATATAAATTCTGGAAAATTGATACTTAGTAATTTGGTGGAAGAAAGATGGACATAGCCTTTTGATCTCTAGATTTGGCATGCTTTTTCTCAAGGTTGAAGATGGTTACTTTAACTTCAAATCCATTTCATTGGCTGTGTTAAGGGTATCAAAAATGGGAGCACGACCCCTTAGAGTCTTTCCTCTTAGAACTTGAGAGAATCAAAGGGTGGTGTGTGGTTGCCTCCTTTGCTGTGTCCCTGCCTCAGAGTGGAGTGCTAATGTGGCCTACGAGGCACTGCTGTGTGGCTGGACCTCCTGCTTCACCTTCATGACCTCTACCCATGTGAGCTTAGCTCAGGGCTGCTGCTGCCACAGTAGGAAATGGCGTTGGACAGATTCTGTCTAGAATTTTAATTTTTTGTACCAGGGATCGAACTCAGGACCTTGCACTTGCCTGGCAGGTGTTGTGCTACTGAGTTACAAGAATTTAAGAAATATTCTGTTCTAGTGTTTCTCTTGGTTTCTTCTGTCTCTTGAAAACTGGCATTGGAGTGAAAATGATCTGAGATGTCAAAGTTGGGTTTGGGAAGTGATGCATTGAGTGTTGGGAAGAGATTTCGAATACTGGAAATCTAGGTTTCAAAGCTATATTCTTGGAACTATTAGTACATCAAAACACAGATAGGTAACAGGGAAACAGCTTGTTGGTGCCCACTTATATTCAGTTCTGCAGGACTTCCAACAGCCCAGAGGTGCAGAAACAGCAATGGCACATAGTTTACAAGGAGGGAAAATGAGACAGACATAAGAAAAGAATTATCTAGCTTTGGTGTCTTTTAGCTATTGTCTCCTTCATCTGTTTTCTTTTGAGCCCTTGAGGGAAAGAATGACCAGAAGAGGTGCAACTCAAGGATTTGTGGGCCTTCACACACCATCTCAGTCCTACATTATTAGCAATCCTGCTGGGAAATGAAGCTAAATCTTCCTCCGCCAAAGGAACTAGTACTGAACTCCAGTGGACTCAGAAACTGTGTGTTAACTTGGCCTCCACCTACTGCGAAATGAAATCCCTAAAATTTACTAGTCGTTTTGCCCTGATAGTATTCCTTTACCTGTCACAAAGAAACTAGAACTCCCTGTTAGACTAGCCACAATCTTAAACAGAGGGGTCAAAGGGCACAGTGTTAAGGAAAACAGGATGTAGTTGTTCTGAGCTCCATCTCAAAATTATAAAAACATGAGCATTTTACAGGCATCTCTAAGACCATACAACAAAACTGCCGGTAACATCAATCAGCGGACCTCCACCGTGCCTGCCCTGCAAAAAAGGAAGACTCTAATTTTAGGACATGAGGCAAGGTCCAGGTTCATTAATTCAGATACAAGATGGCACTGAACCCAGCTTAGGTTATTTTCCCTCAGTGTTCTCAGAAACCACTTACGAGCTCAGTGTTAAAAGTAAAAGCTATTTTTTAAAAGAGATGTTTGCTGGTTTTTGTTTGTTTGGGTTTTTGTTTTTTTTTTTTTTAAATCATGGATCAGCTCTCAGGAGCGAGTCTTCCCTTAGAATATTTCCAGTCTCCCACAGGCAGGCTGCCATGAAAAGCAAGCAATTGTTTCCTGACTCACAGATGCCCTCTTCATTGATAAGGTCCATGGGATCAGTAATTTAATTCCAGAGAACTCCGCGATAGCAGAATTCATGCCAACACCATTCATATAAACACTGTATTCTCAAAGGATAAGAACTTGCTCACACTGTACAAAACTCTAAGAATATTAAGTCTATTCCTGTTCATTTTTCTCCATCGCATTTACCCTCGCCTGGCAGGTCATCATTTATTATCTGTCTTCCTGCAAGAGCTTTATGAGGTCAGAGACTATGTCTGTTTTGTTCATTGTCAGTCTCAGAACCAACAATAATGGCTGGAGTGTAGGAAGTGCTCACTACATGTCTGTATGCATAAATGAGAAAAAAATTATATGTAAGCAGCAGTCCAATAAATAGAATTTAACCAAAAACCAATCTATTAAAATGCTATCATAAAAATAGAAGAACATTGAGAAAATCATGACTTTTTTAAAAGAAAGATGTTAATAGACATTTTGGATCTTAGCTAGTAAGGATCAGAGAGGAAGAGCAAAGAAAGGAAAAAATAATTTATTCAATGTCCTTAAAGGAATATCAAAAATACATACCAAATTTGCTCAGTGTTTTAAGTATAAGAAATTCTTGTATGAACACTAAACTTTTTTTTTTTAATGTATTTGGTACAGGGTCTCACTGCGCAGATTCGACTCCAGTGATCCTCCTCTCTCAGCCTCCCCAGCGCTGGGATTTCAGGCATGCACTCCATGCCAGGTCTCAGCGACCAGCTTAGCATGCCAGGGGCGGGGGCAGTGCGGCCTCTAATGCCAGGGATTGAATCCTGGTCCCTGCAATTGCCTAAGCAGGCACTTAGTCCACTGAGCTAGCTCGCCTGACCCATGCTAAACTTGTGATTGAGGCAAAACAGATGTATAAAGTGCGGTTGGGAAAACAAACTTGTCCAGGAAATTCCAGGACACAGATTTCTAAGTTGAAACTCACTTACTTTATTATCCACAGTAAAAGACTATCGTAGTCTATATAGACTCAACGAAAGTTTTTCTAAAACTTGTTTTCTTTAAGGAGAAAGTCTGGTGATATTTAATTTGGTTTGCGGGGTTATTATGTTATTTTTGTTGTTGATTTTGTTCTTTTGCTGTGATGAGGATCCAACCAGGGCCTTGTGCATGACAGGCATGTGCTCCACCACTGCTGTGCACCATTAGCTTTAAGGGGCTTAAGTTTTCAATACTTCATAATATTCCTTTGTAAGAAATAAGGATGAAGGCCAGCCAGATAGTTCAGCAGATTAAAGCGCCTGCTTAGGCAGACTCAGGGGCCAGGAGATCAATCCCCTGGCCTGCCATGCCAGCCTAGCCCTGGAGCATACTGAAATAGCGATTGAGACTGAGCATGGTGGCGCTTGCCTGTAATCCCAGCTTTTGTGAGGTTGTAAACAGGAGGATCACTATGAGTTGGATCTATGTACTGAGACCTTGTATACACTGTCCTAAAGTACAAAAATAAATAAATAAATAAACAAGTAAATAAAATAATAAATAAATAAGGATGTTTCATGTGTATTACACTTCTTTTCATGGTTAGATTATAAAACTCTTGCTGAATGATAAGCCTTACTTTCTCTGTATTCATCTTCTACTACGATTAAAGATAGCATTGTTTGCATGAATGCACTGTTAACTCATTGTTCATAAATTAGGAGCTATGTTTAATACCACCATGAGATTTCTTGGGAGTAAATTTTCTGTTGAAATTTCCTCAGTCTTGTTTTAAATTTCTCAAACTGCATTAAATAGGTTTACTAGTCCATACTCTTAATGTGATTGAGCTACAAAACTCTAGCATATCAGACATAATTAAATGTATCCAGGGCTCATCCTTATAGACAGGAAACAGTCACCTTACTATTTTTGTTTTGTTTTTGTTTTGGGTACTGGGTCTCTCTGTGTGGTTCAGGTTGAACTTGAACTCACAATATAGTACAGGGTGGCCTCGAACTCCGGAGATCCTCATATCTTCTCCTCCAGAATACTGGAATTGCAGGCATGGAATACCATGTTAAGCTCACCTTACCATTCCTAACGTCAATTACAGTGAACTCAGCACATGGTTATTGGATTGATAATTTCAATTGTCAGAGTTAACTTTAAAGTATCTTATATAGAGAACCTCAAGAGTCTCAACAAATTATACAACTTAGGCCACAAGTTTAGTTAAGCCTTCAGCCCAAGAGTCTGATCGTGAGTGCTGGCCCCTGCCCCTGGTCCATTTGGAGCTGACAATGAAAATTCTGTGTTCCATTCCAAACTGTGCTCTTTCTGGAGCTCTGGGACTTGGACTTCTCTGTCCTACTGTGTCTGTCTTCTTTCTGCAGTTGGAGAGGTTGTAAGAGTCACCGAGATATTTCTGTGAAGAGTTTGAGCTTTTGAATATTGCTCTAATCACCCAAAGATTCCTGCTCCAAAGAATTTGCCATTAAGAAGAGCATGAAAAGAAATAGATTCTTCAAAGATATAAATTCTTTAAAAATGACTTCACTAAAGAGCTTGCCAAAGTTTTTCCCTAGGTCTGTAAAAAATAATATTCAGAAGATCTTTTCACCATGTATTTATTCTCCTTTTGAAATGCAACTGTTAGCTTGTGTGTGTGTGTGTGTGTGTGTGTGTGTGTGTGTGTGTGTGAACTTTCACTGCTTTGAAGACCATCGTCTGCCTTGGAGAACTCTTTCAGTAACATACTTTACCAAATTTTCAAATGTCAGAATGCTTTCCAGCATTAAAAAACAAACCAAAACCAAAACAAAAAACTTTAAAAGAAATTAACCCTTCAATATTTTTAAAGTAATCAGAGTATACTTGGTGGCCTATAATTTCATTCTCTAATAAAAGGAACCAGAACCTTAGGAAAATGATTCAAAGCCCAGGGCAGGAAATAAACAAGGTGAACCTAGAGCATCATTGTGCCAGGAGGTAGGAAGCCGTCCAAAAACAAACAGATATTCACGAGGATAAGAGAAAGAGACAGTGGTAGCAATACTCAAAGTGAGAACAATGGAGCAACAAAACAAGTAAAATAATATGGACCATAGCCTAAAGCATAAAATAAATACCCATGAAGCCATATTGATACAGACAAATACTGAATAAATAAGCAAATAGGGATCAAGAGATAAACCGCCCAAACAGTAGAATTCCAAGCAAGGCGCACAGCTACTCCATCTTCAAGGACAGAGCGTAACTACCTGCTAAGTAAGAGCTATGTACAGTGACACCTCTTCAAGAGTTCAGTGTAGAAAGAGTATAGAAAAATACAGTGGAGAAGTCTGACAAACATCACCTCAGTCAGACAATCAGGTGAACATCAACAGTGCTACGCCACGGTGATGGAAGTGCCCTCAACGTGGCACAGCGAGAACAACACATTTCCCATCTGGTAGGACTTCCCAGGACTATGACCTATATTATATTGATGTAAATCACACTTGAGGGCCTCAAAACAGCTAACAAGTTGTTCTCAATACTGTCAAGGTCATCACAAAAGAAGAAAGTCTGAAAAACTCTCATATTCAAGTGGAGCCTAAGGAAATACAGAGTAAAACTAATGTAGGACCCATGATGGGATGCTAGAACAGAAAAGAGACGCTAGACTAAAAATTAAGAAAATCTGAATAAATTATGCACTTTAGTTTGTAAAAAGTCTGAATTAACAAACTCTTCAGAGGATGTGTTGTGATGACCATCACGTGGCTGCAGCTAGATGTAAACTATCCCACATGAATTTTACTTCACCAAATAATTTGCTACAAGAGTGCTGTATTATAAAATCAGTCAGCACAGCAAAGCAGAAAATGAAATTAGCTTCTTTTTATGCAGGATGATTCTTCTGAAAATAAAAACTCCAGTGTTATTTTAAAAACAGAAGACTATAAATAGATCAGCTACGGATTTAAGGGCCTTTTAATAATACATGCTACTTCTCAAATTTTTATCCTTTCTTTCTCTCCAAATTTCATCCATTCTGTAATTTTACTTACATCCATTGCATTAGCTATCATTTCTCTTCCATTGACTTTCCCTTCCTTCCTTCCTTCCTTCCTTCCTTCCTTCCTTCCTTCCTTCCTTCCTTCCTTCCTTCCTTCCTTCCTTCTGCCTGACTGCCTGCCTGCCTGCCTGCCTGCCTGCCTGCCTGCCTTCATTTCTCTCTCTCCCTTCCTCCCTTCCTCCCTCCCCGCCCCCTCTGAGGGGGAAGTCTCACTACATACCCCAGGCTGGCCTCAAACTCACAGAGAAACTCCTGCTTCAGTCTCTTGAGTGCAGGAGATACAGGTGTGTGTCACCTAACCTAGCTCAATAGACTTTCAAATTCACATTTCTGAATCTTCCTCTTGGTTCAGGAGGCATCTCCAGATACACTGTACAACATACACCCTACTGAATAAGTACAAATCTCAATTCATTTTCTCCTGCCAGAAAAACCTGCCCTTCATTGCCTTTATCAGTGAAGGTGTAGCAACCCTCTCTCAAACTAGAAAGCATAAGTTCATCTTCAGACTGTACTCTGCACTTGTCTTTTTAAAAAATTGGTTCATTTTTACAGTCTATAATGATGACATTTATCTGGGGGAGTTGCACCTGCACGTAAATAACACATGTACATACCACATCTTACTTCTTTTTACTTCTACTCCTTATCTTTCAATCTCACATTCTATTGATTTCAAATTCCATCAGTTCTAATTTAAAATTTCTTAAATATTTCCTGGCTTGTATCCTGTCCTACTCTTTAATTCTGAGGTACCGTCATTTCTGCAGTGGCTCCTGGGTCTCCCTGCTGCTAATTATTTTTCCTTCTCTAATCTCTTTTCCTCCCTGATGCCAGAGCTAAGTCCATCTCATCTTTTCCAGAACAATGCAGATAAAATTTCTTATCAAACCAGACAAGGCCCAGCCTATCTGCCAACATAGTTGGCTCCTCCGGCTTTTCCCAAGGGCATCCTTTTCCTTTACACGTACGTTCTTTCCTCTTCAGTCACACCTACCGCAGAGGATGGTGAAACCCTAAGCACGTACAGACTTCTGCGTCTCTGGCATGAAAACCAGGCTAGCAAATGCTCCTGCCTCCAATAAGAAATACTTCTTGCACCCAAGTATTTTACTTGTGCTACCTTTCTAGAACTCCACATTGAGAATTGACTTCTTCTTTTTCTGTTCTTTTGGAGTACATCTTTTCTGTCCCTTAGACTGCGGTCTGTTCTAACTGATTCAAGATGACCCATCTTGCAAGAATGGTCCCTGGCTCACAATATCACCTCTTGAAAGCTTGGCAGAAATGCAAAAGTTCAACTCCAACCTCGACTTTAGCGGATTGGAATTTGTCAATGACAAGATGCCCTATCATGTGTGAACACTGACATAGACTTGGGAGATGCTGATAGATGTACACCTCTGCCGGCTAGTTCTCTGAACAGTCTCACCTTTGAGAGGCTGCCTCCTACTCATGCCAATTATAATGCCCTACATGGGGCTTTATTTAATAACTGTATGTTGAATGAAATGTGTTAAGTGTCAATTATACAATATCCTGATGCCTGGCTATGATAATATCCTCCTCATAAGCCTTGTCATGAGACTGATGCTTTAAATTGGCTTCCTTTATTGTTTGAGTACTTGACATGACTTTTTTGACAGTCATTCCTTATACCAAATTCCACAGAACAGCAAAGGCAGCTTTAGTATATAATTAGCATTGTGACACTTCATTTAACCAAATATTATTCCTTCTTCTTGTTCTATTAAAAGTTACTTTGCATGGCTTCTTTAAAGTGCAATGCATAAAACCTAGTAATATCTAGTTAGGCATTGTATAATAATTCATTTGGGACTGTGAGCAGCCTGAGAAGGAGGAGGGCATCACTGATTTCTAATGTATTCTAAGAATAATTCCATACTAATTCAGCACAGATGAGAATTAAGGCTTGAGGAAACATAATGCACTAACATGAGAAAAAGAATCAACTGTCTCTCATTGCCTTATTACTTAAGGCCACAAGTATTTTAGGATTACTAACATCTCTTATTCACACACATTTTTAATAATCTTTAGAGATTTATTTAACCAATCATAACATTCCTGTGAGGTATTTGTGTGGAAAGTTTTGTCTTTCTTTTTAGAACCAGGCAACACTAATCTAATGAGCGTATTCAAGGTCATTCCATAAAACTGACATGAGGCATAATACACCTTGTATTAAGAAAAATATCAACACTTGTAGAAACATTATAAGGAATAAATTGGTTAACAAAAGTCAAGTCTTTAGAATAGTATCCTAGTATTTGATCAGCCTCATATAAGCATCTGTCCACTGAATACATGGATAAGTGGTAGGTAGATACAGACAGATAAGAATTTTAGATTTACGTGATGAATTTTCTAGAAGTAAAATGTAACAACTTGCCAGCCTGTAATTTGAGTCTTCTGAACAGAGACATAAGTGTCATCTGAAAAGCACAGAGTATAATCTTCTCTTATAACTCCATCTCAACCTCTTACGTTTCTCTAGCAGGCCTTAGACCCACAGGCGGAAGCTATTTTAACTCAGTAGTCCCTTAGTACCATCTCATATAAGGAAAGGACC
This sequence comes from Octodon degus, assembly GCF_000260255.1. Lineage (NCBI taxonomy): Eukaryota > Metazoa > Chordata > Mammalia > Rodentia > Octodontidae > Octodon > Octodon degus. Next base: position 2,170,770 of record NW_004524746.1, on the reverse strand, counting down.
TCCTCAGTAGCAGCCTCGTGTAAGAACACGCACATCATTCAGGACGGGGCCCAGCAATCTGCTCACTGGCACTACGACTGCATTTGTTTGAATAGGTGACATCTGGAGCGCTACAACATGCTGGAGGAAGGTGTATGTTCTTGAGTGACTAGTGCCAATCCCTGAGTAGGTGGGTATAATGTAACCAGCTAGGGCAAGGTTCTTTTGGGCACCTGGAGTAGGTGCTTCAGATAAGGAGGGGGCTGGGTAAGGCTGTCAGCTAAGACAAGTCTTGTACACTGTACAGCTTTCCTATAAGGGTAACTGTTCCTAGAAGCCAAGAGCGAATCAGAAGTGTCTTCTGAGGCTGGTAATTCTGTTGTATATGAAACAAAATGTTAGGCCAGTGGAAGCCATGCCAATTTCTATTTAAGTGGATTGTTCCTACACATCTAAGAAGCCTATTTTATCACACAGTTTAACAGAATTCTGCTAAGTCATGGTTCCATCTAGTTTGATAACAACAATTTCTGTCATTCCAGAGAGGCTTGGAAATTCATATGCTGTTTTTCCTTCTAATTACTTACAAGCAAAATTTATATAAGCATCAATTTTTCTTGTTTGTCATTATCTACAAATATTTTTCCTTTTTTGTTCAAGATTGTTAATTTTAAGATTTATGTATAGGTTTTACAATGTTTTGATGCTTTAAATTCTATCATGTTGGCTTCTCAAGAATAAGACTGTTAGCTTCAAAAGTACAAGTATTTTAAGTTTTATAGATTTTTTCCAGATTGTTGCACCAAAAAGCTGTATTTCATATTTCCATAAGCAATGTATGAGAATATTGCCTCTGAGAATTCTCACCAGTAATTGGTGATATTGACAATTTTGAATTTTGCCTGTGCCATGAATGTCAATTGATATGCTCTACTTTAAATTATCTTTCCTTAACTTTGTGAATTTCAATACTTCTCTTTGATTTTCCATTTAAATTTGCTTTTAAGTAAACTGTTTATTCATATTCTTTGTATAAAAAGATTTTATAATTAATAATCCAGGTTTAAAAATGGTAGCCTAATAAAATATTCTAATGGATAATCAAGTAAATATTTTTCATAAAAAATAGAAATAATGTCATGTATAACCTCATTAAATTAAAAAATAGTGATGATATCTAATACTGTAGACACATGAGGATCCAGCACTGTGTGTAGAATTAAAATTAAAAATCATTTATCTATAAAGAAATTTGTCAAGGAGGGCAATGATTTTAATATTTTCATAGATTGACTTAATAATCTTTCATTATTTCTCAAATCTCCAAATTATGAGCTGATAAATATTGCAGCAAAGTTTAATTATATAGTAACAAATGGAAAATTTAAAATCTATTAAGAACAAACATCCTACTTTGTTTTAGGGCCAGCCAGATAGTTTAGTGGATTAAAGCACCTGTTTAGGCAGGTGCAGGGACTGATCCCAGGTTTAACCAGGGTTTGATCCCAGGGTGTGCTGAGACAGGGACTGAGACTGGACATGTTAGAAGACAGCATGACTGAGGTAGAAACATGGACATGATGTATCCCCAATAATAATAATGGTGATGATGATGATGATAGATGATGATGATGATGATGATGATGATGATGATGATGATGATGATAATAATAATAATAATAATAATAATAAGCTCTAGAAGAGAAGCAAGCTATGGAAAAGTAGAATATGTTCACATAAAGCCATAATTAAGTTAATTTTTAGGTAAGAAGGCCATTTTTGGGTTAGTTAATCTTTGTCTATTTCAGTTTAAAAGCAGAAACGTGTAATAATGAATAAGGAAAATTAGCAATAACCCCTATGTTATTTATTGTCTCTCACAAACATGAGACAGGTGAAACATTACAGGCATACACCTGTAATCACAGGATTTGGGAGGCTGAGAATAGGAGGTTCACTATGAGTCTGATCTGTGTAGTGAGACTCTGTAGACCCATTTATTTAATAAAAAAAAGGACCTTGTTTTTAAATATGGTGGATTCATATATAATAAAATACTAAAAAAGAATGAAGCATATAGCTTGTAGTTTCCATCTATTTTCAGGAACTACTATAATATCATGATTAAAATCTAAAATTTGGAAGGAGGGAGCCAGTGAGATAGCTTAGCGGGCTAAAATGCCTACTTAGGCAATCTTAGGACTGTGGTTCCATCCCCTGAACCACATTCCCCCCCAGCCCTGCCCCAGGGCGGGCTAAACCGGTGCATGCCTGTAATCCCAGTGTTGGGGAGGCTGAAAGCAGAAGGATCACCATGAAATCTGAGCTGCATAGTGATACCTTGCAACAACCAAAAACACTAAAAAATAATAGTAACAAAAATAAAAACTAAAAACAAATTTGGAAAGAGATAGTTATGGGGTAAAGCCTGGAAGCCACCGTTTGCTGGATGCACTGCTTTGGAGACGTGTCTCGCACCAGCCCTCAGCTCCTCTCCTGTGAAGCAGAGATGCCTGCCCTATGTCCTGGTGGTGAGAATTAAAGGAAGTCACCCAAATAAAGTACATAGCCAAAGGCATCTAGTTAGCACTTAATAAAGACTAGCTTAAAACCAGTGTTTTTAAATTGTATTCAAAATGTTTAAAAACTGTGTGGCAAGATTTTTATCATATTCCCTTTGTTAAAAGACAAAATAGCAAGATAGAAATTTGCACTGTGTGTGTGTATACTTAACAAAACGCCTGAAACATGCACTGCATGGCTAACCATGTTATCTCTGGGTGGTATAATTTGGAGTAATTTTGACTTTCATTTTGCATTTGTCAATATTTGGTTGAATATTCTACATAAACATGTAATGTCTTTATAAATAGGAAAACTATTTTCTACAAAAGCGCTAGAATATGCATCTAGGCAAAGAAACATTATGTTCTGCAGAAAAACAGACATTGTCTTTCATACCTTTCAGAACACTTTGAAATTACAATAAACTGCTATATAGAAATGATTGTTTTAAAATTCAAAGTGTCTCTGGTGCAAGATAAAATGCCTTAAAAATACTCTGTGCTGCAATATAATAGGATTGCTTTCTATGCTACAGAAAAAAGTCAGTCTCGTCACCCCATTGTGATGCAGACTACACTCATGAAGTCCAGGCACCACAAAAAGTGAGACCCTCCTGACAAATCCTCATATGCTATTTCTCCTGAAGATGGACAAATTATGAATGTGATCCTTGAGCCACCAAGGAAAGTGCAAATTCTTACCATTCCTGATACTCTGGCTATCTAGATGAGCCTTCAGATTACTTTGGCACATGCTTACCACTCCAGAATTCCTAGCTGTCACAGCTTGCATCTAGATGTTCCCCTAAAGCCTCATGCTGTTTACAGAGGTAGCTGGATCTAGGATACGTAAATATGGTTTAAAGGTTCATGACAACTAAATTATTCTGCTGGTTGGTTTAGTATAGTTCTGAGTGTTGATGCTGCTGCTTTCTGCTTACTGCCTTCTTGCCTACCCTGCCATAGACTTTCTCCTGTCATGCTGCTCTGTCTTGGAGCCTGGTGAGTATTTACTGAAATCTCTATAAACTGTGAACTAAAATAAAGTTTTCCTCCTCTAACTATGGTGTCAGGTATTTTCAATTTCCTTTTATTATTTTTTTTAATGTATTTGGTGACGCAGCTTGGACTCGTCGAGATCCTCCTGTTTTCAGCTTTCCCAGTGCTGGGATTACAGGCATACTCCACCACACCCAGTCTGGCCAGAACCGCATGTGGTGCCGGGGATTGAACCCCATTCCTGCACTTGCCTAAGCAGGTGCTTAGCCTGCTGGGCTATCTCACTGGCCCTGGTGTCAGGTATTTTGTCTCAGCAGTAAGAGAAGTAACTGAGACCCCAGCATCCCTTCTATGACCCAAAGATGAATTTTCCGAAAGAACAGACTTCTGTGAACTATGATTTTGAATTTCCATGTTATCCTTTCATACAACAACAGATAAAGTCTTATTCTTAAGAAAAGTCTCACTTATTAAGATCAGAATTTCTGTACTGGTAGGGATTGGTAAAATGAGAAATTTCTTGTGCAGCTGATGGCAAGTACTATTTAACTTTTCAAATGGACTTCTGAAAACTGTGTTTGTGAGAGACAATAAATAACATAGGGGTTATTGCTAATTTTCCTTATTCATTATTACATGTTTCTGCTTTTTAAACTGAAATAGACAAAGATTAACTCACTCAAAAATGGCCTTCTTACCTAAAAATTAACTTAATTATGGCTTTATGTGAACATATTCTTCTTTTCCATAGCTTGCTTCTCTTCTAGAGCTTATTATTATTATTATTATCATCATCATCATCATTGTCATCATCATCATCATCATTTATCATCATCATCACCATTATTATAATTGGGGATACATCATGTCCATGTTTCTGCTTCAGTCATGCTGTCTTCTAACAAATCTAATGTATGCAAAGATAATTTAAATTCTGCTGTTTGTCCGAATTATTTTCATCCTTAGTGTCAATTGCAAAGATATGTTCATATGTACTAAGGTTTGCATATTTACTGGAAATTAATGGGTTAACATATGTAAGTCTAGTATGGGGCTTTGCAAGGGTCCCATCTTCAGGGTCTTGGTAAGGCAAATGAGGAACTGCGTGGCCATTAACTACTTCAGCAAATAACCAGGAGTACATTGTGTTTCTGGAAGAAGTACTGAAATCTCTTGACAATAAAGTACCTAGCACCAGCGACTCTCAATATTCCCAAGAACAGAATATTAGCATTAACCAGAAACTTGCTAGTAACTCTGGACCAGCCTTCCCATTCTCACCAATCCCCCTTCCCTTGACTAGGGCCCAGCATGCTGTGACTTAAGCCTCCCGTCAATTCCGACACACAAAATCGGACAGTCAGGATCCAGAGAAATCGTGAAGTACAGTGGTGGCCCTTTGCCAAGATTATATCCTTTATCAAGTGTTCAGACTGGGATTCCCTCTACCTTGTGGTAATTACATAATTATAAGATATGGAACCAGTACTCAGAGCTATAGTCCAGCCCCTCCAGGGACTTCTCTGCTGTCTGTAGCCCTTCATCACTTGCTTAGCCACTTGGATAAGGCAGTGGAATGTAAACAAAATTTTTTAAATTCCAAGACTGTTCTGCTCTAAATAGAACATTTTGTTGCCTACATGATGAGATTCGCATATCCCTTTCGTATTTCTCCATAGCGGAGAGAGCTGAAGGGAGTTGTTACTATTATTATTAAAAGGTTACTATTAGCTCCGTGGTAGAAATCTTACTTTGAAAACAGATATTGGATTGAATATGAACCAAGGCTGTAGGTCGGTGTGAGTTGTGTTCTGCAGTCCATTCTGCTTAAACAAATCCCTGAGCACAGTTTATTTTGCTCCCCACAAAGCTGTTTCCTTGTACTATTTATGCTTTTCCTTAAATTTCAAAGAAGAAATAGTGTCTGAATATCTGAAGGAAAAGACTTTCACTAGTGTATTTGTAGGCTTATTTTCCAACTATTTATGGATTTATTTACTGTGTACATGCAAGGCCCTGTCTTATACAGAGAAACCTGTAAGTACATGAATAAAACATTTTGAAAAATATAGAAGAAAAGATAAGATGACATAATAATTGTGAAAAATACAACACAAGGCATATGCAAGATATCAGAAACTTATGAATTATGTGTGGTGAGTCCTTACATAATTTTCTTAATATCTCAAGCTTGAGGAGATCTTATGGGAAACTTATGTATATATTTGGACTTTAAGAAATGACAGAAAGGAGGTACTTTGGTTTGGGTATTTCCCAAAATGTCATGTGTTAAAAGGTTGGTCCCCAGTGCAGACCAAGAAGACAAGCAAGACTAGGCCAAGCAGATGGGACAAGTAAGTTCATATAGTCACTGAACTTCAGATTTTCCTCAAAGATTTATGTATGAGAAGCTTGGTCCCAAGGGTGGTAGAGGGAGATGGTGTGAAACACACAGGACAAGGTGAGGGCTGACAGGAATTATCTCAATTGGGGTTTGCCTTGGCAAGTGGTTGTGGGACTCTAGCCTTTCTCTGGCTCACATTTGAGATGTGCTCATTCTTTTGAACATGAAAAACATACAACAGAGAACTCCACAAAACAACCCCTTAAATAGTAATGCAAGTAAAGCTTTGAAATGTGATCCGGCAAATCACTGTAGTGCTCTCTCTTGACCATACATTAGTATCACCTGGAAAAGCTTAAAAAAACAAACAAACAAACAAAGATGCTGCTCTCCTTCATAGCATTTTCTGGTTTAATTTCCCAGAGTGAAGCCTGGGCATTGGATTTTAAATTTTTAAGTTCCTTAAATCATCCAAATGGGTGAACAGTCTGAAAAGCCATGACTATAGCAGTAATCGGGAAGCACCAGATACCATGAAATGAAAGCGTTTAATGTTAGACTAAGAAAAAAATGCATTCTATTTAGTAGGAAACAGTAGTGGAGCATTTATTTATTTATTTTTTGCAGAACTGGGTATTGAACTCAGGACCTTGCTCTTGACAGGCAAGTGCTTATTCTGCTGAGCTATCTTCCCAGCCCCATTAGTGAAGTATTTAATGACCACTATAATAACACAAGAAAGAGACAATGTAACTCTTAGGGAGGTAGGGCCCAGGCAGAACCGGGGCACACTTCTAAAAGGCTCCGAAACAGGTACGTGTGTGAAAAAAGATAGGGTCTCACAATGAATGTTAGAGCCCACTATGGAACTAGTGACAGAAGAATGTCAGGCAAGAAAACAGATATTGCTGGGGTAGGATAATCAATTGAGTTCCATGTCTATTAAGAAAATGGTGTATACAAATCAGAAGATTCATCAGGTACTAGAAAATTTTCACTCTTAAAATTTTTGGGGAGATAGCTCAGTAGAATAAGTGTTTGCCTGGCAAGCGCAGGGTCCTGAGTTCAATCCCTAGTACCCCCAAAACAAACAAACAATTTGCTTATTGGAGATAGACTAAGGCCTAACATTATTTGAGGATTATGTACTTTGTGGAAATTATTGAATATATAGGATAGAAAGTGTTGTTGGTTGAATATTAAAATGTTGGAAGGTGGGAGATAGGGACAAATGGAGAAGAGCAGTCTTTGGAGGAAAAACACAAAGAAAAAAGGAACAAATAAAAGCAGCAAGCAAAGGCAGCAGGAGCAGGAAGGATTCGTACACAGCTTCCCAGCCGCATGACCCTACGAGATGCAGTTTTTATTCTACTATAGTTGGTACAAATTTTACCAAATTTAGAAAATGTTATTAAGGAAAGACCATGGAAATTGAGAAATTACTTTAGCAAATTCACATCAATGCTTAATTTATAAATTTTATAGAAAGATTATAATAACTCATGAAATGCTGATATTGCACACTTATTCAGGTCTACCTTTATTGCAAAAGTAATACAAGCACAAAGACAGTGGCCAGAATTTTGTAATAAAAAGGAGATTCTTGGGAAAATTTTAAAGGATCATTTCAGCAGGTGGGGCAGTAGCTTTAAGTCAGTTTATGGAGTTTATTTATGGAGAGAAATTGCTTTTAAAAAAAGAATTCACTTTTCCTTAAGTCCTTCTTTTCTAAACTTTATGTTTTATATCCAAAATGTTTAAACTATTTCTAGTAGCTAGATCTGATACCATGCTATCTGAGAGAGCATACTACCTTTCTCTGTTAGCTATCCAGAAACACTGTTATTTGAAAGGTCCCATATAAAAGAATACACTTTTCTTTCCTGGAGTTATATTCCACTCTAAATGTAGTATGTATATTATTTTTTCAAATTATATCTGCCATTCAAAGCACAGTTTAGTCTGTGGCAAAACCAAACAAAACTGTCTATTTTAGAAGTCTTTTCACATTCTCAAGATACATGAAAAACAAAGACTTGAAATAAATTATTAACATTTCAATACTTCATCTTTTAAGAAATACAAGTAGAAAAAAGTACACTTAATGAAACAGATAAAGTATCTTCAGAGTTGTATTAAACATTTCCCAGTCTTGGAAAATTCAAATACCCAATCTGGTTTCCATGAAACTTAAAAAGATCAAACAATTACAAAGAAGCTCTACTTGAAAGAGAAATTGCTACAACGTCAGTAAACATCTGGTTGCCATTTTCGATGGAGAGAGCTAACCCACGTAAGGAAGCAGCTTAGTTTCTTTGGGGGTAAAAATGAGACACTGGCTTTTTGTCCTTGTCACAGTGCAGGGGAAAGGAAACATCAGAATAGGTAGGCTACTGACGGCTCAACTTTTATAAATAAGAAAGCTTTTTCAAAAATTAAAGTAAATTGACCCTAAGTTCTCATAGTGTAAACAGCTTAACTAAGTTCAGGTTAAATAAACATTCCTGGGGCTCCAGTGTGCCAGTTAAAGAACAAATTCTGTTCAGTTATAAATATATCAGTAATTCCATAAACACTGAGGAAAATGGCAATAAACCTGAGCACACAATTACTGAGTGTCATAACATAATAAAATAGAAGGGGTAGCCTTATAAGTTTCTCTGATTCAATTTCTTCTTTTGTAACCCGAGTTTGATTAACTAAAGCACAGAAGCATTTCAGATACTAGCCCAGCCTATGACTTGCATAATAAAAAACGGATGTCAGCTGTGTTCTAGGTGAAAACCCTGCAAGGCAAAACACACTGCGCCTTTTAAATGTGACCTTTACTCTTTCGTCTTCCTGATAAATAGTTATGTAGCAAATTAAAGTCAGGAAAGCAGCGGGGTGCCTGTGGGGTCTAGAGGACAAAAAAGTAATGAGAAGTTTGTGAGTCTCAACTTTGAAATTATCAGCAGCATCTGCAATAAATCTGCGCAAGCAGCCAAAGGCGGCTACCTCCAAATTTGGTCCAGACTGGTGTATTTCTATTCCTTCCTTTCTTCCCATGCATGTTTCGCTTCTGTCCCCTGGACACCAGACTCAAAGCAAAGAGTAGAGAAAAGGAATTCCAAGGACCATGGAGATTTACACTTTGGCTCTGCTTTCCCTTCTTTGGTGGATATGAGTGTTAGATACTGTATAGTGCATCACTGAACGATAGAGTAAGGAGATTGGAGTCGTTGTTTTACTCATTCTCCTACACAGAGCGCAGCCTTCCCATCTGCATCACAGATTTACTTCTGGGCGACTACAACTTTTGGGCGACTCTGACTGCTGAAGTTCTAATTGATTTAAGGGCATTTATCTATAAATTCATTCTGTGTGTGCCTTCTAGAGCTACCACCAAACATCTTAAACAATGAGAGCAGGAAAACAGTGGTCCAGCCCCTTGCAAGCCTCCCAGGAACGTTATTCGCAAGCGGAAGGATACATTTTCTCCTCCCTAACGCAGTGCTGGTTTCTTTGCCATAGAAACGGTGCCTCCATCAAGCTTCCATAAATAATTCTGACTTAATGATAAAATATCCTCTCAGTTAGTCTTTGGAACTTTATATTACTTTTAATCCACTCTGGGATCAGGCTGAAAATTTTTGGAAAATGTATGTTCTCTTTTAGGCCAGTGTACCATTCCATGAACAAAAAAACAAGTTTGTGAAATAGTACCTGAATGCCACGAAAGCAATTTAATGGAGTTTCTATCTTTTTTTCAGTAAAGAAGTATGTTATAACAATCCTTCCTCACATGATAAAGTTTTCCAGATCAAAGGATTAAAAGAACATATGGTGAGTATTTTACATTAGGCTATGAAATGAGCTGCAAAGCATGAGAAGGAGGACACAGATGGGACCTAAATACATTATGGAGTTTTTGGGTATTTCCCCCAAGTGCCCTCTACTTGCACAAATGTCAAAAGCTATGCTCACTTTTGTGTTTGTCGCTAGAGAAGACCTTTAGGTAACACTGAGCTACACTACTTTATGGAGTACAAAACTATCAGTGAAGGAATTGCCACCTCTACGCAATTGACCCAAAATCTCTCTACTGTGCTGGCTTCTCGAGTTGCTGGTCTCTGCTGTTCTGCCTTATGCCACCCTAGCAGCACCTTGGACTTCATGAGTTTAGAACTAGAGTTGCGAGTCCTCCCAAAGGTAACCAGACAAGTAAGGAAGGAAGGAATGAAAATACAAAAAGTGGACACAACCCTTAAATGTCCCTGGGCCTAAAATCAGTTGCTGTATAAAGCACCAGAGCTGTGTGTGTCTATATTTATGTTGTGCTTGTGTAATATGAGCAGATTTGCATATTACACCAAGTAATAGATGCTCCTCTAAACTTATTATAAAAATAAAAGGTTTATTTGAACAAAGCTTTGATTCAAATTGCCTGAGGTTTCCACTATTTAAGGGGCCTAAATATTGACATAATTTTTGTCTTGATTTATCCATACATTCAATAAATATGTATTGAGGACCTGTACGTAGAGGGCATGATTTTAAGCTATCAGCAGAAAAGACCCATTTCCCACCTCATGGGGTTTGCAGATTGCCTTTAATCTGAGCTGTTTCCGAGACAATGGTCCCATACACTGTGAGTCACAATCTCAGGAGTGTTTACAATGCAGAACTTTTAATGAAAATATGTAAGTTGAAGGAAACTAACCTGAACAAACACCTATCAAGTGCACTGAGCCCACAGCGCTACCCAGCCCGGCAGGGGCATTCTGAGGCTACTTTACATTTTACAGGCACCTTCCTTCAGCAATCAATTTGCAGATGAGAAAACTGAGGCTTTAAGAGATTAAGTGCTCTGCCCAAGGTTAGGCAATCATTAAAAGCATTAAAAGGCAACTCTAGGGATGCCAGCCAGGTCTGTCTCACTCCAAAGCTGATGCTTCTTAATTAGCGCCATCCGCTGCTTCCCCAGGGAAGCAGCTCTTGTGGTTAAGCTCTTCTTAGTTATGGGCAATTTAAATCTCAACTTCCACATAGATTCTCTTTTAGCACAAATAAACTTAAGAAAAATTTGAAATATGTTTTCCATTACACAGGTTAAGATTGACTTGCAGTAAATGTTTCTTTCCATATAAACTTCAGGAGCAGCTTTTGCCATGTGGCCTCTATAAATAAACCTTCTAAATTAGACTAAATTTTAAGTGTTACACAGATATGTTAATCATTTGTAACAGTGAAATTGAATGTAAAGAAAAATATAGGAAGACACAGATACATTATACAAGGCAAAAGAGGTTTTTATTTTTAAATATATTTTTATATTAAATAGCAATTTGTATTTTTGCTTTATTAACTATATTTTAATAGCATGTCCAAAAAGCGCATCTGAATGAATTACAGTACCCTTATGAGGAGGGAAAGGCCACGAAGCAACTTATCTACAGTACCATTCTCCAGAATACATTCTGTCCGATTTAATATGAAAACAAAACTGACAAATATTATTCCTCATAGTATTGACTTTAATCTTTTATATAAATGCCTTCACTAGGGGCTGGGGAGATAGCTTAGTGATCTAAGCGCCTGCCAAGCAAGCACAAGGAACCGTGTTAGATCCCCGGTACCGCATGCCACTCTGGCCCCACGCTGAGCTGGCCACTGAAACTGGGTATAGCGGTGCACACCTGTAATCTCAGCACCGGGGAGGCTGAGACAGGAAGATCACTATGAGTCAGAGCTGTGTAGTGAGGCCATGTACCAAATAAATAAATGATTAAAATGTTAAAAATGCCTTCACTGTGTCACACTGTAAAGAAGTAGTCCTACCTTTTACTGGAGGCTTCTATATAAACAAAGCTGTGATGTCTACTTTATTTGAAATAGAAATATTATCCTCACATATGATCAATTTTATTACTTACTATCATCTACCTACTCCTCCTTTGAGAAGTTATTTTAGATGTACTACTTGGGCATGAGAGAAGTCAGGAAAGGGAGCTGTACTGTCCCCTCCTCCTGAGAGTAAAACTACACTTTCTATTGTTACTCTGGACTTGAAGGCTTCCAGCCAAAGCTAAGCCTAAATTATGGCAGCTAAGAGGAATACCTAGTTGGGGTTCTGATTTTATATTTCAATTTTAACAATTTTGTTGTAACTTGTTTCTTTGTAACCCGTTAGACTCTTTTCCAATAAAATCTGGTATAAGTTTAGAAACTAACCATCTCAAACCCATAGGTTAATTGTCAGCTTGATATGGACTCACCTTCATAAAATTAACCATAAAAAACCTCACTGGATAAAGTGTTCAATAATACAAATTGTAACCTTTCAGTGAAGCATAGTTTCCATTGTACCTAATGAACTTTCTTGTAGAACAAAAGAGGCCAAAAGTATTAGGAAAACAAATGAGTGTGACTGTGTTCTGATAAAACTTTATTTACAAAAACAAGTAGATTTGACCGGTGGGTACAGTTTGCCAACTCCTGGCAAGAAAACCAATAAAGACATTTATTTTTTCTATTTCCTCAAAGGCCCTACTATGTAAGACCCCAACATTACAAAACAAAAGCAATATGAAACCATAAATGTGACTCCAATTCTATAACTTTTTTATTTATTTTTTTCTATAGCTTTGATAGCAGGTTTCATTTTATTTTTCATGTAGGTTATAATACACATAATACGAAAGTGAACAATTTATTTGAAAATTACTATGTATGCATTACTGTTCAAGTATACATAAATAATCTGATCCAATGAGAAAATATGTTCTGAGCCAGGGGGTCAGAGACCAGATACTACCTGTATTTCATTACAGTAAGTAGTTTTAAGACTTTTTGGGAAACATTTCTCTTAAGCTATAATACACTGAAGCACTGACTTACTAAATACTACTTACCTGGTAGAAGAGACAATAATTGGATGAAGTTTCTTTTCCTTTAAAGAATTATGTTTTCACAAATGCAGGGACATAAGATATATTTTCCCAAAGCAAAAGATCAAAAGACCATTTTTCATTCTATGATGTTTAGTAAGCTTAATTCTGAAAGGAAAACTGTCCACATACTTTTCCAAGACTAACTTAAAGATGAACTGCTGGTTGTAAATACCTATACAGTTAAATCATAAGTGCTCCAATGACATAATAGCAAGTAGACTTCTGAATCTTTTTATTTTCAAAATTAACTGTAAAAATTGCTAGTCCTTAAACCAATAATATAGCTGTTAGGAAAAGTGTTGTATTATGCCTAAGAATGTCTTGGTTTATGAATGCTTTTGTTTGCAAACCAAATTATTTGGCAGTTTGGTTTTTGTGTTTGGCCAGATTTTGTTTTGTTTGCAAACTCTGCATCGGACAGCAAACACAGCTACAGCTGTCTTTCCCACAACAAACACAACCACGGCCATCTTTTCCAAAATCATAGTACAAATTCAGTTTTGAACCAAACTAGAACCACTGTAGTTGGTTGCTTCTAGTTTTAGTTTTCTAAGGAATCTCTATACTGATTTCGTAGTAGTTGTATGTTCCCACCAAGAACATAGATCGGGTCTCTTCTCCCCACACCTTGCCAGCACTTATTATTATTTGATTTCTTGATTATAACCATTCTTTTTGAGGTAAGATGGAATGTCAGTGCTGTTTTAGTTTGCCTTTCTCTCGTGGTTGGTGATGCTGAGCATTTCTTTATGTATTCATTAGCCATCTGTACATCTGTGAAGTGTCTATTAATTCCACTTGCCCATTTTCAATTGGGTCTTATTTTGAGAGGCATGGTGTTCTTTTGAGTTCTTTCTATTTTCTAGATAGACAGTCTTGTGTCTGAGAAATAGCCAGCAAAATTTTTCCCATTCTGTAGGTTTTCTAATATGCACTAATAGAAAGTATAAAAAATAATAACTTGTATCTGTGGTTTTTTTTTAATTTAAGAATCTGAATCCCATTCCCAGACTACTGAAGGAGATAAAATGTTGGCTTGACTTCCCTTTGTCTCCTTCCAGAACTGTGATGGAGTTGAACCAAGTGATTAAATGCATACCACATACTACTCTAAAGTAAATATTTCTGTCTGCAGCAGACAGAGGACTTGCACTCAGAGAACTTAGATTGCTTAAGGCGGTTTATACTGCCCCACAAGCTTTCTCATTTCATTATGCCACAAGAATGAATGAACAAGTGGGGAAGAAAGTTCTGTCCATATTCTAAGTTAGGACCCCTACTTTTCAAAAAGTGTTTACTAGCCAAGTAAAAGAAAAATTAATAAAATATAAAGCCCAAATGTTACTCTGCCAGTACTGATTATATTGAATAGGACACAGTTTCCTGTCTGGCTTAAGATTCTTTTTTTTCTAGTTTTTAGTTTTTCTGCCCCTATAAGTTTACAAGACTGGCTCCGAATTGGCAGAAAGGCTGCTTGTGCTTGAAGGACAGCACAAAGAGAGGTCAACAGAAATCGCTGTGGGCAAATCAGGAGAGAAGAGAAAACCAGAAGAACAGACAGGCACACAAAGCAGATGATACATTTGATAGTTACCTTCCTGTGACTGAACATATTTTAACGATGTGTCAAGCCTGCACAGAGGTACTCAGTGGCATTTGTAGAAATATATACTTTGGTTTTAGTGTAGTAGGTTCAAATTATGAGTTAGCAAACAGCAAAAACTGCAATGGCAAAACCAAAGATGGGTTGGTTAAGGCTCCAGATCATTCTGAATTGTTTTCAGTTGCCCTGAATTACTTAATTTGGGGAGGTTAAATTTAGATGTGCCAACATAGCTTCGTACATAGTTATATATGCCTAGTAAAACAACCAGGAGGCGACACTGTGATACTAAAGAGAAACAGATTCTATAGGAATCATATTTCTAGAAAATATTTTTAAAGTGTTCCAACAGAAACATAATTTATAGATTAAATTGGCGGCTATGGAAAAGAAATTACAATTTAAAAAAATTTTTCCCTGTGCGATAAATAGCCAACACAATTTTAGATTGCAATCATAGAACTGTTTTATTTCCTTATTTGATACAGATTGCTCTATAGTTAAAAAAAAAATCAAAATCAAATAAAAAACCAAAAGTCAAGTTTTTGTACTCATAGAATTGTGAAATCGCTGCCCTTCCTTGAGGCCTATCTGGGAATAACTGTGTGATACAGAGGAAAACGGTGCCAAGGAAAAGTTAGGAGGCTATTTTTAAAACTGTGGCAATGTGGGGCAGGGGAACCAAACCAGCACTTACACTGGCCAGTGCTACTGACAGACGTAGTTGTCTTCTCCCCCTGGACCCAGCGGGACGGCAGCTACTTTGACTGCCAGGCGCCATTGCCTTCACTTTTCACTTCCTGGATATTTGGAAGTTGAAAGGCAATCCTCCTTTTCATTGTAAAACTGACCTAAAGACATCAAGGGAGAGAAGTGATGCATTCCATCTGTTCTGCAGCTGGAGAAAATCGAAATTGAAGTTGAAATACACAGATAATCCACATTGTGTCCACTGTATGGTAGGGGCAGCAGCAAGGAGGCAGGAAAGCAGAGCACCACCAGACCAGGAATGTCGTTGGGGTTACTCTGCGGGGCGCCAGGAGCACAGCTCATAGGACAGCGTCAGCATAATCATTCTGATGACTTAAGGGGCGACATGCCTTGTGGAGTGAGAGAGACTCAATATTTCTTATCTTTCTATCCACAGTTATTCTGATGAATAGCTTTGAGATAATACCACTTATAAATGTTTCAGAACTTTGGATTGGCCACTCTTAATGGAGCCAATCAAAACACAAGTATGAGATTTGCAAACATTGTTTTCAGCTCTTGTTAAAATTCCAGAGCTTTCCTGTTGTGTTTTTATTTTTCCTCATTTGTATCCAAAAGCCTAGCACTTTCAATTTCCCTACCACTCCCAGGCACTGGGGACTAGGAGCGGTATTAACAGGCCTGCCCTCCTGGCACATACTCTGCACATCCTAAGACTTCCTTCTCATCAAAACAGTTCTTTCCTAATGTTAGCTGCTCAGGAGGCTGAAGCAAAAGATCTCAATTTCAAAGCCAGGCTAGAAAACTTAGTGAAACTTCCATTTAAAATAAAAAGAGTTGTAGACCAGTGGTAGAACACATTTCTAATATGTGCGAGGACTTGGGTTGGATCAACAGTAATGAAAACAAAAGCCAAACAGAACTTGTTGGGCTGAGTCCGCAGAGCTTTGCTAGCTAAGTAGCTTACTACAAATGGCGAAGGGCAGTGGAGGCTAAATATTACCCTGGCCTTCCCCCAAATCTCTGCAACTTCCTTTCACCATCACAAGCCAAAGGGGCAAGTAACTGAGAAAGAAGTGTTACAGTGATGGTAAGGTTGTTTTGAAATGTATTTTGACACCAGAATCTAGTTTTCCAAAGGAAACCATCACAGAAATCAGAGGTTAATGCAAATACCCTCTCTTTTAGTGAATGGGAAAATTGACATACAGTCAGCCCTTCATGATCATGGTTTCTAAATCCATGGATTCAGCTGACTGTGGATTGAAGTACTTTTAAAACTTGCATATGCACTATGAATGTATATAGGCTTTTGTTCTTGTTGTTATTTTCTAAATAATACAGCCACCATATACTGTACAATGTTTACACTGTATTAGATATAAGTAATCCAGAGATGATTTACAGTATGAGGGAGAAAGTGAAGAGGTTGTATGCCATTTTATAGAAGAGATTTGATATCTATGAATTTTAGTGCCCACAAAGATCCTAGAATAAAATCTCCTATGATAGCTGGAAGACGTCTGTGTTGTGTAATTGTAAAGAGACAAATTTGGTTTGCTTATTCCATGTCAGTGCATGTCATGATGGCTTCTTGGTGCAGGATAATGGGCCAAAGAAAGTGTAAGGCAAGAAGTTATGGAGAAAAGACACAGAAAATGGCTCTCCCATACATCATTTCTCGTATCAGGTGAAGGATACATCTTGGGTCGCCTCATCTTCTAAAGCACCAGTTTGCTTTCAGCCATCTAGTGGCAATTAATATTTCTTAATCCTCAAGTACTCAAGTACGTGAAGCCATGAATACAGAGGACACCGTAAAGTCTATCCTGTGGTTAGCTGTTCAAGAAACTTAAGCTATGGTTGCTTTTGCCCTTTTAACCTTCATCACCTACTCAATGTTTTTCAAATAACTTAACTGAAAAACTTGTCTTTTATTTTTCTCTTCAAATGATAGACAGAAAAGTACTTGATGAGTAACAGGATCTATAATAACTGTCCTATTTCCTTCATATTTAGAGCCATCTGTGAATCATATTTAAGCTGGTTTCTTGAAACAATTTCTAGCACAATCTCCTTGCAGTCAAATGAAGTGGCAATTTTCTTAAAATATGGAACAGTTTGGTGCTGGGCAGAATATGTATTCAGGCTCATAAACATAAACATTTTTAATGTAGCATTTAAACATGAACTATGCTACTCCAAAATGCTACAAAAATATAAACAAAATAAGTTCAGGAATAATGAGATCTAGCTAAAGAAAATCTGTGAGGAAGTAGAAAATAGGAGCTAAATTTCCTATAAGAAAGTTGAATGGATAAAGATTTGCTTTTATGAAATTTTTTAGAGAAGACAGCGATATATTCTAGAAATTGTTCATATTTTTGCCGAGTGACTTTAGTAGTTACTAATTATTCTGACCTTGTTCTAGCAGCCCCAGCCCACGGCCAGCACTGAACTTTTCTTCAAGGGTGACAACAGTGTAATGATGCTCTGTGAGGATGTGCTGGTGGAGCTGCAGTTCTGTCTCGCTGTAGGAAGGAGGCCGGTAAAGGACAGCCCGTCTGCCGTCACCACCAAAGTGTGTCTCCATCAGCTCTTCTATCTAAGAAAGGAAAGAAGGCATAAAAATTCCGAATGAAAAATTAGTACATTTCCCTTGAAGGACATCATTAACACAAATCATGGCTATTCAGAAAGTCCTTCCTCACAGTTTTCTGCAGAAATGAAGACAGATTTTCTGAAAGGCTTTAAAGGACAAAAACAACTGCCTATGTAGGAAGTGAAGGAGGATATAATTATTTTCACTATTACATAAGGATAATAATTTTAAGCCATTAAAATACAGAGCTCCTTCAGGGAGAACCGCTGCATAGAAACACAGAGCTCAACTCTAGGTGCAAGTATAATTAGTTACAAGGACTGTCATCCACATTTTTATAAAGGGGTTCTACTTGCATCACCATTTAATACTTATTTTAGAAAAAACACAGTAGAGGAAACAAAGAAGGGACAGACATGGAAGGACATGGTCAAGAAGAAGAGGGCTGAGAGGAAGCTGGGAGCTGAGTGGAGGGAGGCAATGCTGTGGCTCAGTGAGGACAGGGAAAATTTGAAAAAGTCTCTGAAGCAGAACAGGCACAAATGCGAGAAAGGGAGCGAGTCCTCGAGGCTCCACAACTCTGTGTCTCTCTGGACAGAGTTCACTGCTGTCCCAGGTATAAATATTCCTCTTTTTCACAGTGGTGCTTGAAATTCTATTAACAAAGGGAATTTCTGAATGGAATAATAGAAAAAAAGGTGAAATTTAAACTTATCAGGCCTCAGAACAGGTACTGGGTGTTATTTAAAAAACCTGAGGTTAAAACTTGGCAAAATAAATGTCTTTTATTACTGGAAGCAGTGATGAGATTGGACTGAGGTCAGCAAGAAACAGGACAGACCAAAGGAGTGGAGACAGAGGAGAGGGTGGAGAAAAATGAGAGGAAAACAGTAAAAACCAAACTACTTCTAGTAGCAGCTCCTAATCAAGCTGCCCATTTAATGGGTCTACACTGGGCGTGGTGTGACATGCCTGTAATATCAGCTGCTTGGAAGGCTCAGGAATGTGTATCACAAGCTCAAGACCAGCCTGGACGACTTAACAAGATGGTCTCAAAATAAAAATAAACGTTTTAAAGGACAAAAGATCCAGTCTAATGGTAAAGCACTTGCCTAGCCTGTGCAAGGCCCTGGGTTTAATCCTAATTACTCCAAGCCAAACAAACAAAGACCTAATATACATTATGTTATGTTTGCTCATTACTTCAACATCTTCATAATTTCCCATGACTGATAGAATCGAAGCTGGCTGTTTATGAAGAAAGATACAAGAGCATTAAACTTAAGCCCTGTCTTCTCTCTCTGGCCACCTCACAATCACTTCCAATCTTCATGTTTCACCTGCCCTTTATTCATCACTGCGCCCTCTATTTACAATCTTTTCTTGTTCTATTCATTCATCAAACTCCAAACCACCTCTCAAACATGATCCCTTTTGGAAAATTTTAATTGAAGCACAGACTGCATTATGCATTTATGCAAAGATATTGCATCTCCTTACTCCAGCTCCCTCACAGCCAGGCCCGCGTGGCTGGTGGACCTCTAATGATTATTCCAGAACACAGCACATGACAAGTGCTTAATAAACACAGGCAGTTTAGTAATTTATGAGCCCTAGAGCTCTACCAAAATCTTGGAAGAAAAACAAATGTAGATTATAAACCCTGTATAGAAGGGAACCACATCTTGGTTTTCATTACAAACAAACTATTGTTACGTGGAAAAAAAAAAAAAAAAAAAAAAAAAAAAAAAAGAAAAAACAAGCTTAATGAAGTGCAAAAAGTAGCACC
>NW_004524746.1:2145206-2151147 GCF_000260255.1 Octodon degus | reverse complement strand
AACCCAAGCTTAATGAAGTGCAAAAAGTAGCACCTTTAAAGCCAAACTGCCAGATTTGAAACACTCATCTTCACCAGCTTTATTTTATGGACCTGCATACTACTTTTCACCTGAAAGTGCTGGTAAATCAAAGTTGATAATCACCAAGTGTTTAAAGTCATGCATACCTCGTAGAGAATACTGGGCACCTTCTAAAATACTACTACTACTACTACTACTACTAATAATAATAATAATAATATATGGTAATGAAAAATAAGTCAGAAGAGCTTCCTGAGTTAAAGACCAGCCTGAACACACGAGCTGGGTGATGAAAGGCACAGACACTAGCAAATTATCTTCTGTACAGGGTGCTTCAGAAAGACACCCTTATCTATTTTCCCTTATTAAGGACTGTTATGTTGTGTTGATGATGAAAGTATTTACATCCAAGAATTTACCTGAAAATTGGAACATGATTCCCTAGCAAGTGTCGTGTTATAATGATAAACTTGTAAGAGGTGTTCAAAACTGGACTCTGGTTCAGTTTCCACAGAAGGGTCAGAAGGAACAGAAGAGGCTGAGGGAAGCCAACAGGCCTCTAGGTGAAAGGGAAGACAGAAGCTGCCAAATACAGCAGTGCCACTCAGATGGAACACACGAGATCCAGAATTCTCTTACCACATTATTTTCTTTCATAATCATAAGATGCCTCTCTCTATTACAGCTGGCTCAAGTATAGTAGGGGTTTCACATGAGGACAATGTGTTTTAAATAACTTACTTTAATTTTTATATTGCAAGATATCACCTCTCCTTTTCTCCCAGCTAGGGTCAATTTAAGTGGGAGCAAAGTAATTTATGGCAGTACGTATTTTGTATAGTATACTCTAAGCAAAGTATAATTACCTTACATAGGAACCCTTACAGTTTACATCTGTAATATAAAGAACAGGAAATGAGCTAGTTCATATTAACTGATGTTGTATTACACCGTAATACAAACTGCTCCTGTCCTTGTAATATTTATAACACGCTGGATCAGCAAAATGGCCCAATACCAAAGGGCAAGCACAGTTTTAGCCAGTTGGACAACAGGTGCGCACACTGCCTAAGTGAACTAGAAACTATGTGGACAATTATGTCAACCGCGTGAGCAAATATGAGATTACTAAATGTGAAAAGCAGCAGTTTTGAAAATCAGAGCTCCTGATTACTCTTGCAGTTTCAAAGATACAATGTTAGTAGGAAAATATATTCACTCACTGGCCCACCACTATGACAACTAACTTGAGACTTACAACCGTGCTGACCAGAGTTTGGAAAGGAATGAGCATTCCTGGACACTCAGATGTGGACTTCTGAGTCACTTGCTTCTCTACCTGAGACTGGCAGATCACCTCCTCTGAGCTCACTCTGCCAGGCCACATGAAAGCTGTGCACATTATTTTCATGGGAAGGACTTCAAAATCTGAAATCTCTTAACCACCTTAGATAAAGAAAGGATAGAGCGCTATAATAAAGTAGAGGGAGAGTTAGATACAGCAGTGTGTAGTGTAATGAGAGAGGAATTGGAAATCAGACATCTGGACTTAATTCTGATTCTATAACTTTCCTCCTTCATCCAGTAGAGCAACTTTTTAAATCTATGATATATCTATCACAGGTATATGTTTTCTCATAACTTTTTAAATCTATGATATATCTATCACAGGTATATGTTTTCTCATATATGTAGGTGAAGGAACAAACTCCACCTCACAGAATTGCCTTGGAAATTAAATTAATTTTTAATATAAGGATGTCAAATGTAGACTCCTTTTCAGGTGGCCGCCATGGCTGTACAAGAGGGTCCTGTGCAGCAGGAGATTCACCAGGACTGGGCAAACCAGGAATGCACTGAGCTCATCACCAGCAGCATCCAGAAAATTAAACTTTCTCAACTCGTTCGATATGACCTGCTGTTCAGGACTCGCAACCCTGAACGAGAAGCTGACAGCACTGGAGTGGAGGACAGAGTACACTGAAGCACAGGTGACAAAAGGTGAAACTCTCCCCTAGAGCTGCACCACCAGCTGCTGGGATGCGCTTTACAGAACACAGGCCACAAGGAGAAGGCCCAGCAACCCAGCTCCTCCTCCTCTCCTTCAAGAGCAACAGGGCTTATTCTTGTTTGTTCTTTCTTTTTTTTTTTTTTTTTTTTTTTTTTGTGGAACCAGGGATTGAACTCAGGCCCTTGAGCTTGCCAGTGAAGGGCTTATTCCACTGAGTCATCTCCCTACCCTCTTCTTTCTCCAGATGTCCAGGTTTTGCGCTCTGCCATGTACACCTGAGAGTGTGGTGTGGCGTGGCGCAGGGAGACATCCAGGGGTCTCCAGGAAACAGCTCAGGCATTTACCTTCCAGGAGGGCATGGAGTCACGCAGTGTATCTCAGGTGTCCAGAGCCCAGAGCCCAGCCTCTGGGAAGGCGCCCGTCCCACTCTCAGACTTTCCATAAGCTCCCATCACTGCCTTTGTCTGCTCCCAGCCTCAGTGAGGGTGAAGTGTGGTGTCGGCATCCTGGCCAAGCCGCTCAGACCTATTCTGTGGCTGCCAGAGAAAGTTGCTGACCTTCCACTTTATTTTGGAGAGGCCCAGGCCAGTCCCCCCTTGGCTTGAAGGGACATTTGCAGAGTTTTCTTTCTGTTACTTGGTCTATCTGTGCCTCTCATATTTCCCTAATAAACTCTTCAACTGAAAAAAAAAGTCAAACAATGTCTCACCAGTAAGTGATATTAAATATATATGAATAAACTTGAGTACTACTATTATATTATAGCTCTCTATATTATGAATTCTAGCAGCTTTTCAGTTACACAATCATAAAAAGTGTATCCGCAATGACCTATATGCTTCCTTGTACCTGATACACATGTTCCTCTGTAGAGGTCCTCTTCCTTTTTCAATGCACAGATACAATTTATTTACTTATTTATTTATTATGTTAATTATCTGCAGCCCCAAACAGAAACACAAATTAAATGAAATTGCTTATTCTTGTGTGTTTTGCTCACTTTTATTTGCCCAGCTTATGTGTAGCAGCTGGTATATGAGACATACCAGAAATATTTTTTGAATGAGTTAATGAATGCAAACATCTTTTTCTTCCATATTTAAGTTTTGTTATGCATGTTACGATTGAGTACTGTTAATAGGAAGTGCTTAAAATTTGTATTAAGAATGTATTTCAACAGAATTTTGGATAATAGTAAGAATGATAAAATGGAGTTCAGTATTGCAACAGCATAATAAATTTACAGTGAAATAATTGAACACGGAACACTATTATCAAAGTGCTGTGTTGCTCGGTACCTGCACTGCTAAAAAGCCTTCACCAAAACCTACTGTGAAGCCAAGAAATACAGCACCTTAAAATCTCATAGGGATGGAAAATAAAGCTTGCTTTTTTCACCTGGCAGAAAGATTTCTTCTGGATTTATTGAAGTAGCTGTGTATTTATGATCTTCAGATGCTCAAATACAAATCATACAGTAGACTTCAGATATATGTCATATATGACAAAAAGTTAAATTGCCTTCCTGGTCCAGATTTTTGGTATTTTAAAAATATTGGAGAATATCGTAGTGAATTATGTTTTAATTTTCGCACTGAAGAATAAAATAGATCCTTTCACCCCTTGGTAAAAATGTATCCTTATTTTGGAGAATGTATGAAATAAAATACTTTAGGACTCACAGGTTCCTGGAAATGCAAGTAGAGCTGGGCAAGAATGTGCCAACCTGAAGGAACTACCAGTAAGTTCCTATTTGATTCTTCTTCTTCTTTTTTTTTTTTTTTTTTTCCAGAATCAAGGATTGAACTCAGGCCCTTGCACTTGCCAGGGAAGCACTTATTCCACTGAGCCATCTCCCTGGCCCTTTCTTATTTGATTCTTGTGACTGATTTAACTGAATCTCAAGCCCTGGAAATGGAAACACATTCCCAGAATTACTTCCTGTCACTGAGAACCTTCTGACTAAACTCCTGAGTCACACTGTCCCCACCTACAACATCCAATGATAGTCAAGTTTGCTCCTTTGTGGCTTTGTGTCGGTTCTAAATGATAGTGAAACAAAAGCAGAGTTTTAATATCAAAAATGTAGTTCCTCCAAAAAAAAATGTATTCCCATGAGAGCATTGACAAAGCAGCGCCACACGGAGAAGCAGTGTTGAAACTCATGTCTCCTACTCCTTAACCTGATATTCCGGTCAGCAAACCTCCTCTGTCCGACGTAGGGCCTGCTTGGGCTTGCTGTTGTATGTGCAGCCCACTGTGGTAGTGCAGAGCTGAAGGAAGGAACCAGTGAATGGAAGCACGAATGCAAGATATGGGCTTAGGATCTGCAATCATATTTATGGCCTTTAATCATTTTCTTATTTTCAGACTTCTTAAAAAGAGCTGCTGGAAACCTCTCAGCAGAGGCTTCACATGTGCCTCTCAAGTCACGAAATCTCCGTGAGCTTTTCATCCCCAGTGGTGCTCTCCTCCAGTTCATTTCAACCACTCAGTCCAATAATCGTATCTTGGAATTTATGATCCTGAAGAGCCCCTCCTATGAAGCTTATGAAGTGAAATACTTTATTCTCTGATCAGACACATAAATCTTCATCTTTTCCCATTTAGTCCAACATTAGTCACTGCCCTTACTCCTAACTTTCTGCCAACTTCTTTTTCCTCCCCTTCTTTGCCCACAGTTCAGATTCCATGGTCCAACCTTCCAGTCACCCTCTTTCCACTGTACTGCACCCCCTCATTCCACTGTACTTCTGTCACAGTCACAGGACCAAAAAGCTAGGAATCCATGGAAAGAAGACAGGTATTCATTTGCTTTCACAGGCAAAGAGTCCATCCGAGAATACAGACATAAGCATGACTTGCTACAGCCAATCATGATGAGGCACAGAAGTCTGGCTCTGGATGATGTGGGAATGCTGAGCTCATTGGGAGACAGAGGAAGGCCTCTGTGTCCTGCCTGTCCTGGCCATGGCCTGGGCTGCAGAGCTGTGTCCAGTTGCACAGAGGCAGACTCCATTCAGCCTCAGCTTCCCCAGACCTCCCTGCTCTATGCTTGCTCCCTGGTTAATTCTCTATCACATTTTCCACAATGACAAAGCATTTCGCTTGTTTCTGCAGGGAACACTATCACTTCATAGAGTAAATTGGCGTATTAGAAGGCACCACACTGACTTGTCCAGCTTCTCTTTCAGAAAACCTGGGACCTTTCTGCCTCACAACTGACATTTCCTTTTCCCTTCTTATTTTTATAAAGGACCCTAGCTTCTTCTCTGTAGCTAATCACACTTTTTCATCTAGATTCTCTACTCTTTGTCATACCAGGGGAAAATTTCTCTTTCCATTACTGTTTACACCCCCATATCACTGAGAAGTTTTATATTTTAGCTCCTTTCCCTAACTCCTCTGTCTCTGTCTCTCTCTTTCACACACACACACACACACACACGAAAACTAGAAAAAAAAACAGTAAAATCATGCAATAAAACTTTCTACAGAGAGATTCTGAGCAGCCATTGAAGGGGAAGGAACTGCGGGTGTGTGTGCGTGTGTGTGTGCGTGCGTGTGAGTGCGCGCGCGGGTGTGTGGACAAGGGGGGGGGCAGACGAGTTAAGAGTCCCAACTCCTTGGACTCCATTTGCTATTCTTTTCTTTCTCCCCCATTCCTATCTGGTGGTAGTGGGCGTTTATATTTGCGATTCTTTTCATTCATTTCCAAATTTTCTAAGATTTTCGGCTTGGGGGTAGTGGGAAGAGCTGGAAAGGAGAAAGAAGGAGAGTAGTGGCAGAAGAGCAGGAGGAAGACATGGAGATGAAGAAGAAGATTAACCTGGAGTTAAGAAACAGAGCCCCAGAGGAGGTGACAGAATTGGTTCTTGATAATTGCCTGTGTGTCAATGGGGAAATTGA
>NW_004524746.1:2119780-2144569 GCF_000260255.1 Octodon degus | reverse complement strand
GGTGAGGAAGGAGACGACTAGGTTGCTCGGTGCTCTGGGTGGGCAGGCACACGAGCACATCTCTGTTTCCCCCTGTATGATAGCTCTTCCTGCAGAAGATGATGTGTAACTTTTTATAGGAAAAGTGTGGTTTTACTATTTTTGCCTTATCATTCCAATTAAGATTTACTAGTCTGTTAATGCAGATTGTATGTAGAGAAAAATTTCCATTGACCCCTCCCACCATTGTGAAATTCTCTAGTAATTTATTTAGAATCTTAATTTTTCTAATTCAAGCACACTGTATTAGTAATTTTTAGCCCATAATTAAATAAGATTACTTTAAAAAAAACCACTTTTCTACAGATATGAAAACTCTGGACTGCTAAGGAATGGCTCTGGAACTCCTATGGATAGCATTGTGCTGTTGCTTCTTTGTATTATGAATGTTGTATATGTAAGAAAACAAGACAATTCTTCAAAGCAGAGAAAATATGAGAATGGAAATTAAACAAAGGTCCTTGAAAGTTAGTACCATGGATACTTTTTACTGTGAGTGGCAGACAAAGTCAGGTGACAGCACAAAACCTCTGGCTTTGATAATTTTTTTTTCCCCAGAATCGGAGATTGAACTCAGGCTGTTGCACTTGCCAGGGAAGCACTTATTCCACTGAGCTATCTCCCCAGCCCCATTGGCTTTGATGATTTAAAAAACAATGCAACATTATCTAGTATCTTGTTAGGTAGCTCATTAAGTCACTTAACCTAGTGAGTAATCAAAAACATAAAAATTATTAACTTTGTGCTAGTCTTTACAGGTAGGCTCAGATTTGATGATCCTTTTACTAAAAGTTACAGCAGGGAAGAGGCAGTGAGGGAAGCTGAGGAAGGGTGCTTCTCTTGTTTTATTTTGTTTTCATGAAAGATGGCTATCCTCAGAGAATTCTTGAAGGCCAGACTTCTACTACTTATTTCACAAGATTCCCTAAAAACAATAAGGCAACCTTCCATAATTCAGTAAAGGGTTTTTTTTATTCTAGATGGAGAGAGGGTAAGCTGAGGGAGAAGAGAGAGCAGCAACACAGATCACAGGAGAGAGGGAAAGAGCCGAGGACTCAGGTATCCTGGAGAACGAGGCTCAGGAGAAAGGGTTTGCTGTGAAGATACTAAGTAAAAGGGAAGAGTGCATACCCAACACGCATAGAAGAGAAGGGGCACAAGAGGGAACAACAGTGAACTGCAGACTCATGTTGACCTGGCCATCCATGCCAGAAAATAACCGATAATGATAAGTGATGTCAAGGTGCCTTTCTCTATGGGGTTATGAAATACTCTAACTGAAGGATCTACCCTGAGTTTTGATTATCAGAGTATACTCGCTTTCACATCTATAAAATGCCAAGCACAAAATCTATGGAGAAACTCCAATGATTCCTTGGTCACCTCTGCGTTTATTGCCCCCTTCTCACTCAAAGCCATGAAAACACAGTGCCTTTCTGAAAGGGGCACACAATATCAACCTCATATAAGTGAAGGGAAAAGGGAGGAAGAAACAATGGAGCACAGCAAACTGCAAGACAGAAAACAACACAGACTGAACAGCTTGCCCGTGAGTGCAAGGCCCTGTCGGACGTGGCCTCACGTGTTTATGTGCGTTGTGTATGTGCATGTGTGTGCATTATGTGTGTGCATGTGTGGGGGTGTGTGTGTGCAGCCCATTTCTCACCCAGGATAAGCCTACACATAGCACAGGGGCTTGGAGCTGGAGAAACTAAAACAAAACCAAGAGCACAAGAATTGCAGTTTTAAATACTGTAGGTGCATGAATTCAGCAAAATATCCCAATATACTCCAGTAGCCCATAATAGTAGTGGGTTTTCCATAGGACTGACAATGTCCAAAGTTGTTGACTTGAGCCTTTTACAGCTTAGCATATTAATATGGATTTACTTTTTATACTTTGTATTCATACTTTTCTGCTGGATGGTTAAGACCAAGATAAAGCAAGACCTATATAACAAAAAATGTAATTTTTGTATCTGATAAGGTCAGTCAAATCCCCTCAGGATTTATCCTGTTACCCTGTACCAGTTTGTAGATCCTTTGTCAGTGTCAGCCATGTGGATGAGTCACAGCCACTGCCTAACCAGTTTGCTCTCTGTGAAAGCCTGAGAGAAAGTTTTCTCTCCATGTGACTTTTCTTAGGCACATTCTACGTCATCGATCACTTTCCTCCATGGCTCCATAATCTCCTTGATCAGAAAATTTGGGACACAACTGAGTTACAGGATGTTATAGTACAGGTTCTCCTATGTCTTGAGTCTTCACTGACCTTGAAAGGCTAGGGCCAAAATGTTGGCTGTGCTTGCAGCCCTTCTTTTTCTCTAATTTTTGGTTTCCAAACTTAGGTTGTTAACCCTCCAGAAGAGAGACTTATTATTATTACCCTACAACATAGGCAGTTAAGCTTATCCTCACTATCTGTCTAGATATCAAACATCTTAGACATAACATGGAACAGGTATTTTCCATCAAGTATTGATATATTAAACTTTGAGTCCCTCCAGAATATGAAGAAAAAAGATTGAAAATATAAAAAATTTAAAAAATAAGAATAAGTATTTACATATTTTTACACAGAAATTTAGAAATCTAGCCATATACAGCCTTGTAGCACAACAGTCTGCTAATAATCCATTGTGAAACTGTCTCTTGCTATTTGTTTCTCAATAAAATTATTTAAAAAAAAAACAAAACAGCAGTTTTGCCTGGGGTCTGTTTCAGAGCCCACAGCTGTGCCGTGTGGCTGCCGCTCCCAGACTCCATCCCCTCTGAGGCGCTCATCTCCTTCAGCACACGGGGAAGAACCTATCCTACTCCTTCTCTGCTTCTCTTTAATTTCCCCTTTTCTCTTTTCTAGCTGCTTCTACAGTCCTATAAAGCATATTTCCAGGTTCCTTCCGAGGCTTTCTCTAGCTTACTCAGGATTCCTTGCTTTGAGATGCCACCCACGGTGCACAGCTGTGGGCCATCAGTTTTTCTATTTACTGCAACTTTACAGACATAATAAAGATGCAGCTGAGACGATAAACACACAGGAATATCTGGGAGATGGTGACCCTGACAGCGTTCCTTAAGATATCTTTATGTAAGCAGACTAGAAATGAGATCAGGAGATAATGTCATTTGTGATTTCTATCGGCACATTTGAAGTCACACCCTATTTTGGAACAAATGCTTTTAGTTTCTTATCTTTCTCTTTCTCTCCTTTCTCCACCCTCCTGCCCCTTCCCTGTCCTCCTCTTGCTCAACACTTCCATAGAACGTACAGGGAGAGAGTTCTTTTCTTGGCCGCCCCAAACCCTGATCACACTTGCTGATTACAACGTGCCCCAGCTGACCTTCGGAGGCCCCTTGGTGTCAGTAGTCCTCACAGGACACCCCCCATACTGAAGAAACTGTAGAACTGACAATTCGCCCTCAGGAAAAACAAGCAGGGTACAAGGACAGACCTTGTTCTTTTGAAACATGTTAAAATAATAGCAAGTCTCTGTCCAGTGATGTGGAAACAATAAGTTAATTCAGCAGTTTAGCCTTAAAATAGTAAGTCTACACAAAGGGAATGCAGCGGGAAAGAAGGGGCACTGGGGCAATTCCAACATTGCCAATACCTAAGCAACATACCCCTGGCTGAAGATAAGGTGCTCGTGCTGAACCCCCCATGTCAGTCTGAGTTTTTCCCAGCTGCCCCACCCTCCAGCTACTTCCCATTCACTGGCTGTGGGCAGTCTGCAAATCCTACATGGGGGAGATGCTTCACCTTCCTCATCTGTAAATGAGCACTGCCCTTCAGTCTTACTGTCTATGCTTTCGCAAGGGTCCAAGGAGACTCAAACAGCTTATGTAAAAGCCTTCAAGAATATACAGCTCCTCCCACGTGGGATAATAGAGAACAGCAGGCAAATGGAAGACGTCATTAGATGGGTAGCTTCCAAAGGAGCTGTCAGATAAAAGGGCCTCTTGAGAAAGTAAAATATTTTCAATAAAAGCCTTCAAAAGTTTAATCACAAGATTCACAGGAGTCCTATTGAATTATAAGAAGGATATAGGGGCTGGTGAGATCACTCAGCAGTCTGAAGCGCCTGCTTAGGCAAGTTTAGGCAGGCGCAGGGAACCACAGTTCAATCCCGACACCACATGCCACACCAGCCCTGCCCTCAGGGTGGGGTGAGCCAGCAAAAAAAGAAGGGGGGGGCAGGAGAAGGAAGAAGAGGAAGAGGAGGAGGAGGGGAAGAAGGAGAAGGAACGGTGGTGGCATCAAAAAATAATTACTGAGCCACCATCTCCACTGTGCTCTGGTGAAACATTAGTGTTACAATGAATGTATCATTAAGAGAAAACGTACATGGACAGTGAGGCCATATTCAGAATGAATATGCTCGGGCTGGGCAGATAGCTCAGTGGCATAAGCACCTGCCTGGCAGGTGCAAGGCCTTAAGCTTCAACCTTAGTGCTGAAAGAAAAAAGCTGGAATGAATATGCTTCTTAGATTTGGGGGGCTAGATAAAAAAAACCTAATTCATTAATTGTACCACTAAACATAATTTAATATTATATAGTTATATTTAATTATATTATAATTTATAAGCCATCTATCAACAATTACTTTCCTGGTTTATAGCTTAGAGAATACGGTCACTATTTTCTAGCCTTAGACCCGTCTCCTACACTTCACCTAGTCAATTCCAGCACTCCTTGCTTTGATTCTCTTCCACAGTCTTCTTTCTCTTCTAGCCAGGCTCCCACAACAACGATTTCTGCCCGTCTTTCCACCCAGCCTGTCCCTTCCAGGACCCCACTGTCCTCCTCGCCTCGCTCTCTTCTCTGCCCATCACCTCTGCAGCAGGTCACCACGACCTACCGTGAGAGCATATGGCAGCCAGCCTGGAATCTCCTCCTGACACGGGAGAGCACATCTCCCCGGCAGGGAATCCAGCCTAATGAAACACCTGCCAGATATGAGGGTCAAATTCAGTCACTGAGTGGACATTAAGAGCGTCGCTCTTCACTGTAGAGTCAGACATCACATTCATGCTCCATGGGAGGGGAGGACAGATAAGTCCCAAAACCCACTTCCCATGTTCCTCTCAGTACTGCCAGTCCATTCAGGCAGATACAGGGACCGTGAGTTCGATCCCCCCCCCACCCCGTGCTTGCCAGACCCATCCCGGGGGCACACTGAGATGGGGATTGAGACTGGGCGTGGCAGTGCGCGCCCGTTTTGAAAGGCTGGAAACAGGAGGATCACTACGAATCCGATGTGTGTAGTGAGACCCTGTAGACCTTGTACTAAATACATTTAAAAAAAAAAAAAATACTGCCAATCCCAAATAGATTGTATCTCTGACTGCTGTCGTCCCTCTTCTGTGTTCACATACACAGAGCAACAAGTTCACCTGAGTTCTCCCCACAAATCCTGAACTCCGAATAAAACAAAAACATCAGCACGAATCACTAATCACGTTATTCTGACTGCAGTTTCTAAGTTTCTAAACTCTCTAAACCTTCTTCGTGGGACAGATTACGTTGCCTCAGTGCTCCTGGCTTTCTGGATGGCTGGCTAGAAAAGCAAGTTTCCTTCCCAGAGATCCGGTTAGTTCTCTCAGGGTCTGTTAGAAACCATCTCTGCTAACAAGACCGATTGCTTCAGTCTTCTTGAGAAAGCTGGGAATCAGGACATCTTTTTAACGATGTTTTAATGCGGTTGTTAAAGACTGATGGGAGATCAGGGTTTAAGAATCCACTTGAAAAGGCAAAAGAAGAACCCAAAGACTGCTGAGCCGACCACCACGGGTTTTCTTTACTGGATCCTCGGCATGAACCTGCACTCGATCCCTTTCATCCGTTCATTTGCCGTGTTGTGAGCCAGGAATTATACAGAGTTGATTTTATCCCCACCCCACCTGTTAGTAATTTCTCTGAAGGCTTTGTTTTAATGCTAGACTACACAGAGTAGTTCAGTTATGTTATTGTAGATGCTTGGTTAGTGTGTTTAAGGATCTGCTAAGAACTGTGCTTAAGACCACGTGCACAGGCTCACGTGGGCGTCGCTGGAGGATGAGGTGACTGCTATTGATGTTACAGAAAAGGAGACTCCTTTTAAAAACTATTATTTCATATTTAAAATAGGAGAGACTCTAGCTTCTTAAGGTCTGTATATCTGAAGGAATACAGATATCCACTCCAGTTTCTCTCTCTAGTAAAATAAGTTTGTTTAACACAAACAAAATTGTTTTAATTTTGTTCCTTTTAACATAACATAGTAAGCTTATGTCCTCTTGCCTGATTCTCATCTCCCACCCCACAAAAGAAAGAAAATTGTGCCTCAGGTCTGCTTTCAAATAGCTTATGTAGCTCTAAGTTATTGGGATAAATAGCTTCTTCAGCAGGAAGTTTCACATAAGTCAAGGTGTGCAGTGTTTACTCAGAGAAATACAAAAAGAGATCATCATCAGAGTACTAGTAAATGGAGAAATGAAGAAAAACATTGAAAATCGCTTCTGCCCTCTGGGTGTGTCCAGTTGGGAAGGTTTGATGCTCAATATGAAAGTCAACTTTCTCACTGATGTTTCACAAGGTCAGGGAGTTCCTGTACTGCTACAGAAAAGTTAATTTCCTGTTCCATTTTTCCTGGAGCGTTTGTGCACTTTGGCTAAATGAATGCTAGATTTTCCACTGGGGAAGAAGCAAGCTTAGGGCTGAAGTTATTGGAATGTTATTATACTTCCTATTTCTTGTTAAAGGAACAGTGAAACATCCAGAGGAAGCTCAATTGTGACAGCACAATTTTGGGCTTCTAGTGGCATTTTGAAATGTAATTTTATAACTTGACATCTATATAGCACACTATACTATTACTTTCTAATGAAAAAAGAGAGTATTTCCAATAGTCACATTTATGTTACATATTTGCATTATTTTCCCAAGAGGTGCCAAATGCAATGAGAATATTTTCATGGTATTGTCTCTGAGATACAATATTATCTCCTTGCCTATACAATCTCAATTCCTTTCAAAGCACTCTCAGCTGGTTTCTAGCTTGACCCTGTAGCAACTCTGTGACAAGTTTCCCTCCCTAGGTCACAGGAAACTGAAACCAAAGTCACTGATCCATGATCACTCAAGTCTAGCTCTGAAGCTGGGGGCTCTCCTTTCAATCTTAGGCAAAGTCCCCGCTGCCTGGAGAGGGGCACAGGTTCATGTTAAGATATATTTCAGGTACACGAATCTTCAGTAGTGATTTCTAGAAGTTACACACTGTCCCAACAACACACATGTTTTCCTATGTCAACACAAATAAACACCAGGTTCCTGAAGCAATACCGGGGGTCCTTCATTCGCAAACTTGATTCTTTCCACTATTTGGGTTGCAAACCAAGGTGGAAGAGAAATGAATCACGTTCAATGGGTAGGTCAGGGCTGACCTTATGGAGAAATTTTATTTGTTTCTCATCTGATTTGGTTTGCAACCAGAATCATGGAGACAACTGAGGTCCAGAGCAAGTTATCACTGTATTATTGTTTAAAATGGGAAGAAAAACTGGAATGAAGAAAAGGACAAAAGAAAGAAGAGAGAAAGATCTATTTAGGCATATAAGCAGGATAGTTTAGATAATTGTATTGCCAATTTCTGCTAGACTTTTGAAAGGTGCAGTTAATGCTTAATTTATCATTATTATTAGTAGTAGTATTATTATCGTTTTATTTTCTTTTTAATTTCTTATGACTTTTTGTTATTTTTTAAACCAATCTTGCATGTTTATATCTGTTAACCTAAATAACTAATTTGAAGATAACATCATGCAATACAGCAACCATTGTCGAATTCCTATTACTTTGAGTGAAGTTTTGTATCATTTCTAATGCTATTTTTTTCATTACCATTTTGTATTCTTTAAAAAATAAAAATAAATAAGCCTATATTTTTCTATAGATTACTCACTACTGCCAGACTTCTCCTACCACCCGACTCCTCTATCCTAGATCAGCCACTTTATCTCCTTTTCCTCTCTCAGATATATTCATAATACGCTGAGGGCAGTACATACTAACTTCAATTTGTCAAGATCAGCTGCAAGATAGATGACAACAGATTGGCTAGGAAAATAACTGAAATATCAAAATTTGAGAATAATTTATATGCATGCCAGCCTAGTTTTATAAATCAATCAGGAAGGATGGGCTACATTCTATTTGTAGTTCAATACACTTTGTTAAGCAGGCTATAAAGGAAGTGCCATACACAGCCTGGAAAGCAAGTAGAATATGTTGCATTTAATTGTGTGTATAGATGGTAGAGGGGGAAGAGTGACCTGTTCTGAAGGCACAACTGGCTGGAAACATGTGCCTGTCTAAAATGTAAGGAATAGTGGACAGGCTGAGAATAAAAACATGCTCTATAGAGCAAATATAACTCCAGTAAAGTACTATGAGGTCAGAGATTAAATCCAGCTTCTGAAGGGCAGAAAAGACATGCACATTTATAGGATGCCAGCTCCGGCCTGCCACTACGCCTAGTGTTTTCAAGCACCTAAGTTTACTGAATTCTCAAAAACACGACTTAGACACTTGCATTTTACTGATGAGAAGACTGAGGGTTTACAAATCCAGGTGGAATCTCAGGACAAATCCTGAGGGCATTTCACTGACCTTCTCAGACCAAAAAGCTACAACTCTTGTTGCATAGGTCCTGCTTTACCTTGGTCTTAACCATCCAGCAGAAAAGTATGAGGACGAAATTATAAGAAATAAAGCCATGCTGTTAAGTTGAGCTGTGGGGGACTCAGGTCAATAATTTCTGACATTGCCAGTTAAACAGAAGACCCAATGCTATTATGGGCTACTGGACTCTTTTAGAATATTTTGCTGAGTTTACACACCTATAATATTCAATAACGGAACTTAGAAAAAATGGGGTGTACAGATGAATGTCCATTTTGTATCTGTGTATTCAAAGTGGTTGGGATAGATATATAGTTACATTCTGTTAATGAATAGAATGATTTGTTCTAATGGTGTTTGTAAATAGGATCACAAGTCCACATCTTGTACAGCAATTAACCACTAAGAAGAATATATGCAGTGTATTATTTGTTGAAAAATAAAAAAAAATTAAAAAAAAATAAAAGTTTACCAATTTTAAAAACATAAAAAAAAAATCCAGGTGAAAATCATTAGTACTCCTATAGCCAGGGAGTAATACGGAGTTTGAACCTGTATCAATATCATAATCTTCTCATGCAATACACCTCATATGCTTGAGACTGGAGCTTTGCTGGAGGTAGTGGAGGCCCATTCTCATCATAATACGCAGATTTGTGGAGCTTCCCCTTACTGGGTGGCTCTGCTGGGTCGCACCCAAAGCAACTGGTAGGGGCTTCTGTTGAGAGCCCCTAGCTAAGGACCAGGAAGAACAATAGTTGTGCTTTAGGATACTCTATCAGGCCCATTCTGCACTTCCATATGGTCTTCCTACTAATGATTTTCATCCATCTATTATTTTGAATCATAAGATTCTTGAATCTGTAAATTAGTAAATTTAATTAGAACTTACATAATTTTCAACACGCTTATACACAGCAGATTTGCTGTCTCATTTATCATTATATTGCCTTTTAAACCCCATAAATTATAAATAGAAATGCTGTTTTACTCTTCGGATGAGTCTCCAAAAGCACAAGAGTTGACTAAGTACTGTTTACTCTGCAAATCTCCAACTTTGGTATGGTGCCTGTTGGAGAATATAAATTCTATTTTAGAATATGAGCTCATCCTTTCAGGGAGAAAGGCTTCCTAGGAAAAAAATATACCAAGAAAGTCAGAGGGAAAACCAAACACAAAAATACCAAAATATTCTTTTCATCCCAAAAGGACACAGGGAACAGCACCTATGAAATGATTAATTCTCTGGTACATAAGAAATTTAATGTAATTAACTTAAATATGAGCTTCATCAAGATTTGATTAAAATTTTGTATAATTGAAGCAAGTCTGAGCTTGTTTAAAATTCTCTCAGAATGAGCATTTTTTCACCATATACATATTTCATTATAAAAATTAATGTAGCTCTAATCAACTATCTCAGAGAGGTCCACAGGCTTCAAATGCTCCTTAGGTAGCCCAACTAATTCCATGAAAGCCCTGCGCCTTGTGGTATGCTGACATCGCCAGAAAGCATCTTATATATAAAACCATTGTATTTATTTTTTTCAGATCAATTTATTAGTACATGTGTGTCACATATATTTCCACCCTTGTGGGAAGTTCGTACATGAATATCACATTTTTTTTTTTGATACAGGGTCTCACTATGCAGTTCAGATCCTCCTGTCTCAGCTTCCCCAGTGCTGGGATTGCAGGCATGTGTTGCCACACCCGGTTTCATGGCTGGCACAGCATGCCCAGAGTTCTGGGGCCAGCATGGCATGCAGTACCAGGGATCAAACTTGGGACCTTGTATTTGCCAAGCAGGCACTTATGCTGCCAAGCTATCTCCCCAGCTGACATCATACATCTTAATTCATTTTTTAAAAAAAAGTAAAATAGCTATTTATTCGGCTTCTTGTCATGCCAAAATGTTCTGTGCATATAGCACTATAATTAGCGCACACTTTATAACAGGAAAAATTGTACATCAAATTATATGTCATATTACCTGATTATATAAAAATGTAAAATGAAAATGATTTATCAATTCCTCTTAACATTCCTAGTAAGATATGAATCATAAAATCTTAGTATGACACAAGAGCAATAATATAATTCTTACTTAAATTTAACTTGTCATAATTTGTTATGAATATACAAAGACAACAAACTTTTAAAACATTGCCTTTACTAAGATTCTGGCAATAGCTTTATAAGAGCTCATCCAAAAAAAAAAAATACAGAGAAAGAAGAAATAAGAGAAGAAATCTGATAGGTATTCGTCATCTTCATCAAGCTCTGATTCTTCCGGCAGTTCTTCATTCAGATTCTGAGGATGAGGAAAAGAAGCAAGAAAAAAGGAGAAAGAAAAAGAATGATTCATATAAATCTTCTGAAAGCTCCCTATCAGAAACTGAGTCAGACAGTAAGGACAGTTTAAAAAAGAAAAAGAAGTCAAAGGATGTAACTGAGAAAGAAAAGGACATTAAAGGACTTAACAAGAAAAGAAAGATGTATTCAGAAGATAAGCCTTCTTCATCTGAGTCCTTGTCAGAATCTGAACAGGTACTGAAGAGGGACAAGCAAAAAAGAAGACAAGCAGTGAAGAACAAGAAAAAGCAACAGAAAAAAACAAAAAAGAAAAAGAAGCATAAGAAACGCAGTAAGAAGAAGAAAAAGAAGGCTGCTAGTTCAAGTCCTGAGTCACCATAACATTAACAAAAATCAGGTCTCCCCTACAAAGAAAGTGCAATGTCTAAAGAAATTTCAACTGTGAAATTACAATATATTTACTAACATGCACAAGTTTCCTTGTTCTTAGAATTGTTCCTGGACTATTCAATAGGCACTCCAATGCCGCTATGTGAAAGGGCCATAACTGTTGCTTGCTGCTTGAACATCTACTTTTTCTCCTCTGCTGCATGATAACCTGAGAGATAACACACTGCAGTCACACTCATAGTTAAAATATTTGGGAAGAAAATTAATTCTTTTTTTGTCCCTTTTCCTCTTACGTTCCCCCTTCCTCCATCTCTTGATCCCCTTCTCTTCTGGGCAAATTGATTTCTCGCCTTTCAATTATGCATCTTTTATTTTGCTCTTACTTATACTTCTGGTTCTCATATAAGAGAAACCATGCAATATTTAAGCCTGTGTGTCTGTCTGATTTATTTTACTTCACATTATGGGCTCAAGAAGCACCCATTTTTCTGCCAATGACTCAAGTTCATCCTTTATGGTAGATTAGCACTCCATTTTGTACAAACATATTTCCTTTGCCTATTCATCTGTTGGTGGACATATACACCATTTCTCAGATTTAGCTATTATAAATTGGACAGGTTCATCAGCATGATTCCAAAACCTACATATTCCACTTGAATTAAAATACAGAAGTGTAAAAGAAGTTTAATTTTTAGTACATTCAGCCTCCTTTGTAGAGAAAGTTTAAAGATACATACATTCTGTTTTGGTTTCTTTTTGCAGGGCTGGGGATTGAACCCTGGACCTCATAGCATGCTAGATACATGCTCTACCACTGAGCTAGGCCCCAGTCCTCTGAGAAAGGTTAAAGGATAGAGACAAAGAAGACAATAAAGATAGAAAATAACTGGAGAGTCAAGCTGGTGGGAAAGGATGCTCTTTTAAAAATCTATGCTAGATACTTGAGAATGTTAACACGAGATGAAGGAGCTGACGATAGCCAGAGAGATTGATTATAATTGATGAAATATAGTGAAGCAAAAGTTCTGACAGTTTTCATTGGCCAGAGGCCTAACAAACACTACAGAAAGGAGTTTAAGGGATGGAAAGGCAAGAAGAAATTCTTTTTCTGGCTCCTGCTCTGACCAAGGAGACCAGAGTGAACCTTCTCTAACTCTCAGGTTCATCACTCATTCATCCATCCAATCATGAGATATTTATACAGCACTCATTAAGTGTCAGGCATCATTGTAATGGGAAATGTAGCAGTAGACAAATTAAATAAAGTCTTTGATCTAATGAACTTACATTTCAGGTAGAAATACAGACCAAAACCCCAATAGATACAACTGTATATTTGTGCAGGGTCCAAAGTTTCATCCTCTTTTCTCCACTTCCAACCCAACTCACCCTACCTCAACCTTGCCTCTAATGTGCTGTTAATCTCAGCATCTCAGACAAAAAAACAAGATAAGCAAAACTTAGAACTTTGACTACAGATAAGCAGATCTAACTTTGAGTAACATATCAGCTTCCCTAAGTTTTTTCTTGATTCTAAAAGTTTGTTTTACTGTGAAAAAGCAACAGTATGAGGCTGAAGGAAAGGGAGAAAAATACAGAAGGCTTTCATCTCAGTCTCCTCTTACCCAAGGGCTTAGATTTATTGCAGTAACTACTTATTGCTCACCTACTTTGAGAAGGCCAAATGTTAGGGACTACAGAGATGAATAAGTCCTCTAGGAAATTAAATAATAATTATTCTGATGGTTAATTGAGTACTTTCTATTTCCCAGACATTTTAAGTGCTTCGCATGATTTATCTCATTTAAGCCTTGCGTTAGCCTTGGGAAGTAGTTAATAATATATTCATTTTCAGGTCAGAAAACTAAATCCTAAAGAAGCTAAGTAATGCACCCGAAGTAGCAAGTTAACAAATGATATTAATTTGATTCAAGGGTGCTCATACACTTAACTATTCTGCCTTCTCAATTTTATTAATTCCCTATGGCAGCCATAGGAAAGTACAACAGACTGGGTAGCTTTCAATGACAAAAATTTATTTTTTCATGGCTTGAAGGCTGAAAGCTTGAAATCAAGGTGTCAGCAATGCCCTGCCTCCTCTGATGCCTCTATTGGAATCCTTTTAATTTATTTATTTTTTTAATTGAGAAACAAATAGCAATGAGACAGTTTCAAAACCAATTAGTAGGACAGTTTCAATAATAAATACATTGCATATTGTTGTCTTCATAGTGGTTATTCATAGTACAAGATACTGACATGATATCCTGTCCAAACACTATTGGAATCGTTTCTCACCTTCTGGTGGCTTGTGGGCTTGTGAGTGTTCTTCGGCATGCAGCTACTTACCTTTGATCCCTCCCTTCATCATTTCATGATCTTCTCCCTTCGCCCTCCTATTGGATTAGGAGCCCACTGTACTGCAGTGTGACAGCATCTTAACTAATTACATCTGCAACCACAGCATTTCTAAGTAAGGTCACATCCTCATAAAGTCCTACATAAAGGCTAGGACTTCAATATACCTTTTCTTTGGGGAGGACACAATTCAACCACCCTCAAATCAATACAGCAACACTATATCTACATTATATTAACATTGACAAATCAATATGGTATATGAATCTAGAACAGAGATACAAAGAACACAGGTGCCTATCTAATCCTCTCCTCACTATCAACTTGATGTCTTACTCTGAGGTAATTTCCTTCTATAAACTTCATTCTCCTTCCTTAGGAAAAAAAAGATGTTAAAAGTAATAAGTTATGTTTCCTGTTCTAGCATTCTAATGTTCCTTCATTTCTAAAATATAAAGAAAAGTAAGTTTTATTTGGCACATTAAAGTATACATCTATTTTCAGAGATAATGGGTACCACAAAGAAGGAAATAAATATCATAGGTTTCAGAACGCTTTGAGAGATCATGAATCTTTCCAAGGTACTGATTAGGGCAGACTTCCTGAAGGAAGCTCTAGCAAACGGTAGAGATATGGATTTTAGAGAACAGGGTTTTGTCCTGCCTTATGGGTTATGACATAGATAACATTGGGAAGCAGGGTTAGAAAGCATGTTGCAACATGCACAGGAGGCAAACCAGTAGTACTCTGACATTCTTAGAAGAGAAGAATCTACCCAGCTGAGTAGACTCAGCATTACAAGACTTTCTCATGGAGATTATGGGAGTAATGCACAGGTAGCATGGAAGGCACAGGCAGATAGAGAAGTAAGCTCGTGAGACCGGTGGGATCAACTAGGTTATGAACATTGGTCAGCACTGAGATTTTGAAGATAGATTCTAAAATTTAGGAATCTGATTAACTTGAATCTGTATCTATTTAAGGAACTGGGAAAAATTCCACTTTATACCACCCATAAAAGGGGTGCTAAAGTGCTGGGAGATGGCTCAGTTGAATAAGCGCTGCCTGGCAAGCCCAAGGGCCTGAGTTCAATCTCCGGTTCTGAAGAAAAAAAAAGGTGGGGGACAGTGCTAAGGTAGCATTTATTAAACATATTCAGAATATTCAAGGACTAGGGGGCAGGGAAATAGCTCAGTAGAATAAGTGCTTGCCTGGCAGGCACAAGGGCCTGAGTTCAATCCCCGGTTCCAGAAAAAAAGAGAAAAGGAAGACAAAAAAAAAAAAAAAAGAAAGAAAAAGAAAAGAAAAAAGAAAAAAAATCAAGGACTAAATATGCCCCATGTTCTCAGAGTAAAACTAGAAGCTAGAACTAAAAAAAAAAAGGAACATCATGTAAAGGCATTATATAAACCACAAACAGGAAATCTAGATATGGTTAAGAACCCAAAGAGATGAAGAAAGACTGAAGGGTAACAGACCTACTACTGCCTCTGAAAAGAGTTGTTCATAGGCAAGAATGTTCTGGCCTTTAACAACCTAAGTTTGTAGACCAAAAATTAGAGAAAAGGAAGGGCTGCAAGGACAGCCACATTTTGGCCCTAGCCTTTCAAGGTCAGTGAAGACTCAGGACATAGGAGAACTTGTACTGTAACATCATGTAACTCAGTTGTGTCCCAAATTTTCTCATCAAGAAGATTATGGGGCCACAGAGGACAGTGATCGATGCCTAAGGAAAGTCACATGGAGAGAAAACATTTTCTCACGCTTTCACAGAGAGCAAATTGGTCAAGCTCTAGCCACAACTCATCCACATGGCTGACACTGACAAAGGATCTACAAAGTGCGGTACAGGGTTTCAGGATAAATCCTGAGGGGACTTGACTGACCTTATCAGATACAAAAGCTACATTTCTTGTTATGTAGGTCTTGCTTTATCTTGGTCTTAAGCATCCAGCAGAAAGGTAAAAAAAATGAGGTATAAGGGGTGAAGCCATGTTGGTATGCTGGGCTCAGGTCGACAACTTCTGACAATGACAGTCCTGCAGATGATCCACTACCATTATGGACTACTGGACTATATTGGAATATTTTGCTGAATTCACGCACCTTCAATATTTAAATGACAATAGAATACCCTTCTCTGACAAAATTAAACAAAAAAAGGGGATACAAATGAATGACCATTTTGTATCTGTATGTACAAAATAGTTAGGATAGATATACAGCTACTTTCTCTTAATTCAATGAGGAGAAAGATTTGTACTAATAGCGTTTGGACAGGATATCATGTCAGTATCTTTTACTATGAATAACCACTAAGACGATGACAATATGTAATGTATTAATTATTGAAACTCTCCTACTAATAGGTTTTGAAACTGTCTCATTGCTATTTGTTTCTCAATAAAATTATTAAAAAATAAAAAATAAAATGCCTTCATTATACAAAAAAAGAGAATGTTCTGGTGTTTACAGAACAACGTCAATATGGTTCAGACTACTGAACTGTACACTTAATGATTGAGAGGATAAATTTTGTATGTGTAGGCTTTTCACCACTATTAAAACTTTCTAAAATAATTTTTTGAAAAGAAAGAAGAATGCTATGATCTTTTTAATTCAGAGCTGGTCATGTGGCTCAGTGGCAGGCCATGGCTTTACTAGGGAATCAGACTACATGGATCCAGTGTGGGGCAAGGAATGGTGAAAAAGCAAGAAATATCAAAGATAACCCTAAGGCTTAAAACCTATGTATCTAGGAGGATGGAGGGGGACATTAGGTCCTATTCAAGTGAGAAGATCAAGAGGCATCATGGATTTGACCTTTTAGTTTTATTTATTTATTTATTTTTGTATTTTAGGGAAAGGTCTACAGGGTGTTCAGAGTCTCACTACAAGATCAGTCTCATAGTGATCCGCCTGTTTACAGTCTCCCAAGAGCTGGGATTACAGGTACATGCCACCATGCCCAGTCTCAATGGCCATCTCAGTGCACCCTGGGGGTGGGCCCGGCACGGCAGGCTCGGGGATTGA
This sequence comes from Octodon degus, assembly GCF_000260255.1. Taxonomy (NCBI): domain Eukaryota; kingdom Metazoa; phylum Chordata; class Mammalia; order Rodentia; family Octodontidae; genus Octodon; species Octodon degus. Next base: position 2,127,769 of record NW_004524746.1, on the reverse strand, counting down.
ACCCTCAGCCCCTGCACCTGCTTGCAGGTGCTTTAATCCACTGAGCTATTTGGCCAGCCCTAAATTTATGAGATTCCAATTATTGATCTTTTTTTTTTTTTTTTTTTTTTTTTTTGCGGTACCAGGGATTGAACTCAGGACCTTGCACTTGACAGGCAACCACTTATTCTACTGAGCTATCTCCTCAGCCAGCATCATGGATTTGAGAATAAAATTTTTGAGGAAAAATTATTTAAATTTATAATTTGTTGAATCATTCTAGAAAATATGGAAATCGGAGATGCAGGTGAAGAGTGATATGACCGATCAGTGATTAAAATTAACATTAGGTCAAGTTGATACATTCATCAGAGAAAAGTGTAAAACAAGACAAAGAATGAAGTGGTAAAATTTAGGAATGTTTGACTTTTACCATCAGGGGCTAAGTTCTGCCCCTGATGGTAAAAGTCAAACATTCCTAAAAAGGAGACCTAAAAGTCAAACATTCCTAAAAAGGACACCTTGAAAGGAGACCAGCAGTTATTCAGAGAGGTCAGAAAATAGGCTTATTGTATAACGGAATTCAAAAAGAGAGGCTCAAGACTCCTTGCCTGATGCTATAAGATGCCTCAGGAATGGTATAGATAGTATAAGAAGTAGCCATCGGTTCTAAGAAAGAAATTTCTCCAAATACAAATGACCAAATTTGTATTTGTAGTGGTGGCTAGAAAGTACACACAAAGAGAACCAGGTAAAGCATCTGTGAAAAGCACTAGAGAGACAGGGAGCACAAGAGGTCGATTGCCAGGTTCCAGGAAAGCCTAGTGTTGTTATCTGTTCTAAGCATGTTCACTAGCAGAAGGAATGGCCCAGAGCAGAGGTTGGCAACAAGCCATAAGCAAAGATTTATCCAATTGGACAGGCTTCAAATTAGTACTACTGTTAGTTAGTGGAGTAACTCTGGAAACAGTCCTAGAAAAGGTTGACAAGGGAGTATTTAAAAAGCACATGAGGAAAACTAGATTTTGCAAAGAAGTACCTTCAAATAGCCTCCTCACTATTCTCCCTACCTTCAATTCTACTCTGCTCCAGTCTATTCTGCAATATGTGTTCTAGAATGTTCTGTATAAAACTTAAATCTGGTCATGCCTGTCTCAACTTAGCCTTCTTCAAGGAGTCTTAGTTCTCTTCAGAAACCAAGCCTCTTGCCATGTGCACATTATAACAATTTGAATTGTTCAATATATTGAACTATTTAGTTTCTTCTTAGTATATATGAATAATTCTTGTTGTTTTGTTTTGTTTTTTGTGAAACTGGGAATTGGACTCAATTGTGCTTGCCAGGCAAGCACTTATTCTACTGAGCTATCTTCCCAGCCCTTCTATATGAATAATTCTTTTAGTGACACACTTACTTGCTTTCTAACCTTGCTCTTGCTGTACCCATTCTAACTTACTACTTTGTTGTTGGTGTTGCTGTTTGTTTGTTTGTAGACAGTGTCTCTCTCTGTAATACAGGCTGGATTTGAATTCATTATGTAAATCAGACTGGTCTCAAACTCATGGTGGTCCTCCTGCCTCAGCCTCTTGAATCCTGGGACTGTAGGTGTGCACCACGTCCAGCTCTAACTTAGTTCAAGTAATAGCCTTCCATTTGTCAGTTTCCTAGCACTACATGTGTCTGTGTCACAGTTGTGGCTTTAATTTCTTTATCACTAAGATCTAATGAAGAGCCTGGTGCATACAAATTTCTAAGTACTGACAAAGTGAATGAAAAACTGAAAGAATGAATGAGTGAAAGAATCAAAAGGAAAAAGGCTAAAAGGGAGTGAGGTTTATTTTTTTTTTTTCTCTAGCTAAAGAGGAAGGTTCTCAGATAATTACAGCTTTTTTACTTAAAGAGAGAAAATCCTTTTTCTGAAAGAGAGCACACATTTGGACCTTGTGAGTTCTTTAAGTAAAATTTTCATTACTGTCATAGTAATAGTCACTAGGTCACTTTGCCTCATCTACTTTCTGGTGGTCCTTATTCACCCCATCATGGTCATAAAGCTCCAGACCAGTGTCAGTATTTTGTCACCTCTGCACCATGGACCTGTAGCTCCTGCCACAGTGTTGATTTAAAATGAGGAATAAGTCCCCCTTGGCACTCTTGAAGTCACACCTCCAGAGGCACTGGCATCCCTAGTGGATGTCCTAAGAATACAGGTTATTATCTGGACATAGCGCAGATGGGCTCCAGCCAATAAAAGGAAGAAGAGAAAATCAAGAAATTTTCTCAGGAAAATTGCTAGACTCTTCTGCTCCCTCCTCCAGTGCCTGTTCTGAGATGTAGAGGATAGCACCCGCCCTGCATGTGCTCCCCAGTGATGAATGTTCTCCTTGAATCTGCCCTTCCACCTTCTTCACTTTCCTCCCCACTCCTCCTAGTAGGTAAAAGTTTGACCACAGTTTTGTTTCTAGAAAGCCTGAGTAGCCAAGTACAAGATGTAGTCAAAAAATGTACAGCATGTTTAAATTTTAAAATTTATTACAGTAAAAGACACATTGCCCTTAATACTCCTCAAAATACTCTCCCTTGCTTTGAACATATCTGCCCCAGCCTTCCTCTACAGCAGTCCGGAAGTCCTCTTGCAATCACCAGGGGTGATAAAGAATATGGTGCATGCTTCCGTCAAGTGCCACCCAACAGCAAGGCAGGCTTTAGAAAGTCCCTGTGTGTCCTCTGCCACCTTGTCCACCAGATCTAGCACCAGGGAGTTTCCTTCCTCACTGTTAAAATGATAACGAATGGTAAATGTTTGAATCATTTCAGGACACTGAGGCAGCTACAACAGCACAACTGAAGATGCTTATGAAAAACAACTTCTAGAACACCTCCAGAAAGTGGCATATGATGTGACAAGTCTTTTCAAAGTGACAAGGAGCATTCTGAGTGGGATTAGTGGCAATATGCCTTTTATTATAGTAAATCTTTTCAAATTTAAATGTTCGTCAAATATTTTGACCATCGCTCGTAATTTTTACAACATACTCAGATGTTAAATATAATATTCATTGTTAGAAATTCAAGCAAAATCAATTAGATTGAACAGTTTAAATGAGTTCATTTACATATTTGCTTCAGGCCGTGGTAGATCCTGGAGAAAATAGGAGTTATATAGAATAGTCACTGAATCAGGGGGGAGTAAAAAGACATGGAAAACAAATAGTCAAGCAATAGTCAAAGAAACAGTATTGCTCATTTTGGAGCCTCAACAAGGGATAATCAGAAACACATGGCCCTGCTAAGCATAAATGCTTTCCTCAAATGAAAACCTCTCCATTACAGGAGCGTATACTAAGGAGATTTTCTTCCATTATATCTGTTTACAATTTACTGTGCTTCCTGTGTTATGTAATATCTTAAGGCGTCAGATTCCATGAAAATAGATAAATCTACCGAGTGGGCTACTTCAGTGAGAACAGCACAACTATATGAATGTATTAAATTGAAAGAATTTGAGGACTCAGTGGATCACCAGACACTATGCCCACATCCAGTGTTAAGAGAAATCCAGAAGAGATGACAGCAGCACATCTGCTCAGCGAGGAACTCTAGACTGCTCACATGGAAAAACGAATTAAAACTTGGCCAGAAAGAAAGCGAATATTTTCTTACTATGGAAAGTTGGCAGATACCACACTGTGATCTCCATTTGCACTGAAAACAATTTTAGACATAGAATCAGACCCCAGTGGTAAAGGTGTAGGGGGCAGTTGCCTTCAAATATTTGCTACTCTGCAATCCTCACTGTTGAGCTAGTGAAGGGTAAAGGGCCTTTTCTTAGGAGCAACTCCAACCAAAAAGACTTGGTGGTATTTACTCATCAATGAATGAAAACTGGGACTTAAGAAAAACTCTGAGTGCACTTCTGGCTTCTTAGTGTATATCACTACAGGCATTACTACATGAACTGAAATGCTTGTTTCAATGAACTCAATGGAGTCTTTTTCTTTTCATTTTAGGTTTATAAATCCAGACCCAGTTTACACATCAGGAAAGGTCGCTGACTAAACATTTAAACATACTGGTTATTAAACATGTTCAGTGGTTTTTAGCATGCTTTTAGCTCTGAATACATGATCAGAATCAATGACTTTTCCTAGAGATCTGTATATATATATATATATATATATATGCACAGTTTTTTGCATAAAATTTCTGGGGTTTGGTAGACATTTCATACACCCAAATATATACTCGAATGTATAAAGTTTAGATAAAAAAACAACTGTTTTAAGTGATGTTTAAAAGCAATTAAAGCCCTGGTGTGGTGGCACAGGCCTATAATCCTAGCACTCAGGAGGCTGATGCAGGAGGATCACCATGAGCTTGAGGCCAGCCTGGGCTACACAGTGAGACCTTGCCTCAAACACAAGGCAAAAAAAACCCCACTTAAATACAAAGTCTACTACAGGAAACTCTTGATGGTACAAATGTTTGGGCTTGCCAATAAAAGTAATAGTAAAATCAAAATTTATAGGTAGAAACAATGCTACATCTGTAATATACCTAACTCAACAGCTAACTCAAGGTTTTCAGAAACTTCTGTATATCTCATTAGATTTTCTTAAATAGTTGTCTTTGAGAATGACCCATCCATTAATCACACACATCATGTTATATGTTGATTTCTTTCTTCATTTATGTATTGAAAGAATAATCATTTGAAACTGATTTCTTTTTTAGAACATACACAACACACAAAATTTATTTGTATCTATTCTTAACTAAAGTCTGCTTTACACTTCTTTCTACTTTCCTCCTCTCAAACAAAAATTAGCTCTACTCTAATGGCATAGGTTGAAAATGGAAGTGCATGTCCCAGTGTTTATATCTAGTAGGCTTCTGAACTAGAATTTTGAATTTCGAATCTTGCTTATGTTTGAAATATTTAAGACTATGTATCATTTGGAAACCAAAATCATCATGTGTTTGGCATTTTTTGGTTAAGAAAATTCTAGAGTTGAGTGTCAAGTTGCATATTGTTTATAAGTAGCAGAAGGTCCGAAGTTGAAATGGGTTTTCTGTGACAGTCTGTAAACAGCAGCTAACACACACGTAAATGACAAATAAAGCAGGCATCATTGAAAGTCAAGTAAGAGGAAAACAAACGAATGAGTTAATAAGGAAAACCTCCTCATATAAGATTCATAGAAAATACTTTAAGGACTTTAACATATAACTACCTCAACCATTTTTAAACAAATTATATTTATCACTGTTAGAAACTAACAAAAGTGACTTTTTTTTTTTTTTTGGCGGAACTGGGGATTGAACTCAGGCCCTTGTGCTTGCCAGGGAAGTGCTTATTCCACTGAGCCATCTCCCCGGCCCCAACAAGAGTGACTTTGATGGATCATGAATTTGATGTGTTCACAAAAATAAAGAAAGCAAATACAAGTTAATGTGGGGGCAAATGAACCAAAAATCATCATTATTCAATTATTTCATAGCATTTAAAACTTTATTTGCACATCAGTTGAAGTTACTCATAAAGATTTTTTCCACTTATATTGTGTGCTATTCTTTGCTATATTTCTTGGTCAATATATTCCTTAATATTAATACCTATCAAGAACACCCTATTAAGTCTCTATTTTTTTCATTTTAACCTAATATAATTTTTCAATGATTTCTTTCAGTTGTGGCTTCACAAATTATTTGGAGCACATTGGACTTGGTTTTATTTAGAGCATCATCTTTATGTAGGAACTACAGAGCTCAATTTCTGTTCCTTTGTGACGTACCATGTCCTAAAGCTAACCATGTGGACCTCACCAGACTAAGCATCATTCATCCTACCCGGAAATCAATGATAATCATATCTACAGTGCCTATTGTGATTCTGAAACAAAATAAACAAGAATTTAAAGTCAAAATAATGGTGGCACTGGAGGAGTTGGTAATGATGGCAGCTGTAATGCTGGTGTCCAAGATGAAATTCTGTCACAAACAATACTATCAGAAGATGAAACTAAATCTGCAGTAGAGATATGATATTACTCACAGCTTCCTAAATTACCTTGCTAGGATAACACACAATTCAGGGCTGTGCCACCATGTTTATATGGTTTTCTTCCTTTTATTACTATGATAAAGTTTATTATTTTACTGAAAAACATGAACAAAGTGGTATATTGAAATAGAAATTTTATGTTTCCCTGACTTGTGTTTTTTCCTATGTTTGACAGATAAGACCAGCGAAGTTATCTTGAACAGTGTAAGTATAGAATAATCTCAAGTTCCTTGACTTTATGAATGATAAAACATAACATGCCAATATTTTTATGAAGCCTGTCATGTCACTACTTTAAGTGCTTCAAAAATAAATGCTTTAGAAATGGATCCACCAATTAAGAACATAGCTATTCAATTATGAAAGGGAATTTTAGATATTTGTGAGTCTGGAATTACAGGCAGTCGTATGGACTACTTTGAGGAAAAATATTTACTATTTATCGAAGTTTTGAAACTTTGACTTGTATTTCTCATCTTCAAAACCTCACGTCTCTTAGATTCTGCCCTTTCCCAAATTATTTTATTTCTGAAAGGCAGTGAAGCTATAAATGGTGAAATGAAGACTAGACATTTCTGGAAGTAAACTCTGAAACCGAGGCTTATGTAACATGTTTCTCTGTCATTGGGTCGCTCTCTGGGCTGTTTATCCTCTGGATCCCTTTCAGACCTCATGGAAGTTAATTTTAGCTCACAGAATAGGCACATTGCGGTCTTCGCAGAAACTGTCTCCGTAAAGCTTAGGAGTCTTACCTTTCGGATTTCCTGTGCATTACCGGAGAGAAAGAGGCAGGGCTGGTCCTCGGCGTATCCGTTCTTGCACCGGTTCGCCTGAGCTTCGCTGGGTGTGCGTGGGGCAGCCCCAGGTACAGTGGCCGCGAGCTTCCTCCTCCCTCGGATGGTCAGAGTCTGGTAGAAGAGACAGATTGCCACCACCAAGCCCACCAAGAAGGGCCGGGCGCACAACCGCCGACGACAAAGGAGTACTGGGCGACAGAGCATGACCAGTTCAGCTTCACTTGGCCCCTGTCCACGTTACTGGAAAAGTCATAGCCGCTATTTTCTTGTCTGCAGGAAAAATGCAAATCTGTCGTCTTCTTCCACAACTCCAGTCAACTTTGCTCCATCTCCACTTAAGAACTTTCCAAAGGGTCATGCCAACGTCTCAGAGGTTCCAAAAGTCAGAGGCGGTTAATAAGAGCCCTTCCATGGATGATGGTGAAAAGTAGTTGACCTGGGTTAAAATTAAAAAAAAAAAAAGACATCAAAATAATAATAACCGTAACTAACCATCTGAGTGCATTGCGGGCTGCCAAAGTGGGTGCTGGAAAAGCCTATTTCCACAACATCCTTAAGCTCACAGTAAGGAGTTCAGCTCCTTCTCAGCTTCACTGGGAAAAGAGAAAAACAACACCAGAGTAAATCTGGAGCCTGAAAGCAGCCTGAAAGCAGCGCCGGAGAGCGCAATAGGTTAAAACCAAAAGTGCCTGTTGCACAGCTGGACTCCGGCCAGGTTGCCCGAGCAGTTCCTCCTTTCGTCCTCCGGTTTTTTAAAGCAGTCCTGTTCTCAGCCCTTTTATGTTTCTTAACTGCTTCCCTTCATTCAGTTTTAAATAGCCACTTTACAGTAAGCATTCACGGTTTTCAACATGAAAAGGGAACAAGCGGTTTAGTGGACAAGGTTCCTGTCAGGGTTCTGCGTGTACGGATTTCATTCCGTTTCAAGTTCAAAGTTCTGTGTACTTACTCAGTTTTCATCCTTTTAGCCAGAAAAGTTTCCATGATCCCTTAATGGGTTGCTGATCAAAACCACTCGGAAGGAACCCCCGCTCGTGTGGCTCCAATTCATCTCACACACAAGGACACGCGCGCTGACACGCCGCCCCCCGCGCCCGCTGCGCCCTCTGCGGGAGCCTGGGGACCTCGCGTGGGCCGGCGGGCGGCGGGCG
>NW_004524746.1:2109007-2119680 GCF_000260255.1 Octodon degus | reverse complement strand
GCCGGCCTCGCCTCGCCTCGGCTGCGATCGCTCCTGCACGCCGGCTGCCTGCCCCGGCGGCCGGACAGAGCCACAGGCTTGCTGTCTGGCCCCTCGGTCTTGACTTTTTCCCCCCAAAACAGCAATGGAAAACAATTAGCTCTGAGTCCATGGATGCCAAAAATCGAGGATGAGCCTGGTACAGAGTACAGGGTTCATTTGGGCTGCTGTACTCGAGGGAACTGTGGTTACACTTAGCAGGGCCAGGGGGTCACAGCGGTCCGCGCCGCAGGGCCGGAGCTTCTGTCGTAGGCGCAGGAAGGCCAAGACCTCACTGCTGCCCCATTCCTGAACTCGGGGCTGGGCTCCCCAAGGCTAACCGCCTGACACTTGGTCTCAACCTGAGTTTTACCATGGAGGTAACTTTTCCACAATGAAGTGGGTTACACAACAAACTTTGTCCAGAATGGTACCCATACTATCGCACGGACACTGCCAGGTAGTAGCTCTGATTCTGCAAACTGCATTTGCTTTCAGTGGAAGAGGTGTCAGGGAGAACCTGGGGCACGTTGCTGCCTTTTCCTGTCTTTCCTGTGCCAACTCGGGTAGGCAAGGATGGCGAGGACTCACAGCAGACCTTCTCCAAAGGCTTTGAACTAAGCAGGTTCTCTAACCTGTTTCTAATCCACACTCCCTACTAGTTTTGAAGGGAGTGTGGATGCCACATTCTTAGATTCCAGCCCCTTAAGCCTTCTGCTTATATTTTATGAGAGGGAGCTCCCCCTAGGGGTGTCCAGGTATTATAGATCTAGAGAAGTGGGCCTCTGGCTTTTTGACAGCGAACAACAATATTGAACACTTGATCAAACAGGTATATTAAATTATTGCAGAATAATGTTAATAATAAAGGCAGATTTATACCAAGTTTGCACATATCCCTTCTAGTGGATTTAACACTATTTTCTGTATAAATTCAGAGTCCTCAATGACATGACTAATGGAATAGAGAAAAACGAAGTAGCGCTCGACATTTAGAAAGCAGAAAAGTTTTAAGAGAAAATAGACAGCAGTTGTCATAGTCAGTTTCCTCACTGCTAAGACACAGTTCCCAGCACTCACTGCTTAAAAAAGGAGAGACTTGGTCGCACAGCCTGTGGAGGCGTCAGTCATGTAGTGGCTCCATGGAGGGACAGCACGGCAGAGAGCGAACAGGAAGAGCTGCTCGGGTCTGGGTGTCCGGGAAGCGGAGCACGAAGGGAGGAGCTGGGGTCAGAGAAGAGCTCTTCCCCGTGACCCCGCTCTCCAGACCAGACCCCAACTCCTAACAACCAGTTGGCTAGAAGCCCCATAACCCACTCGCCTTCCCAAACCCCGCTTATGAGGACGTGAGGCTTTGGGAGACATCTAGGCAGAAACCACAAGGAGACTCTTGTAGGACATACAATTTTAGTGGAAATAAAGTGATCTGAAAAATAATTGTGACATTCTCCAACTGGAATGGCTCCTGTGCTGATGAAACCCAGGGTGTGATAAAGCAGTTTACTGAGAGATGCACAATAAACAGGCCATTTATTCAGGCCAGAAATCTGAAAAATCAATGTCTGAGGAATCTGACGGGTCGCTGATATACATTATCAAATTCCTGAGTGCAAAATACACAAGATACACTGAATCAGATGCTAAAATAAAATGGCCTCTTGATAGGGAAAATGAAAGAAATCTTTGAAAAATTGAAACAGATATTATAGCTAGACTTCAAATAGAAATCAAGAGATGGGAAATTGATGTCCTATTTCTGAAGGTTCTAGTAGACTGAAGAACTTAGTTACCACCTTAATGACTGAGTCCTAAGAAGACAGCGCATAGAGCCACATCAGCGGCAGGAAGAAAAGGTTGGTCAGAATAACAAGGTGCAAAGAAGAGGTGGAAAAGAAGGTTCTGTGGGCACTGTAACCAACACTAAGGAAAGGTACAGATGACATCCGATTCTAGAGTAAAACTCGTTCAGATATGAGTCCACCATTCCTGGCCTCTTGGCTGTTCTTAAACAAGAGATTTGGGTTTTTTAAGTCTCAGCTTTTCTCATTTGAGAAATAAGGAGCCCTCCTTGGAGATGCTGTTGGCCCAGCTGGATGATGTAACGTATAGAAGGCACCTGAGCATTCCCAGAACATGTCAGCTGAAAGCCTACTGAACGCAGTCTGCCAGGTCCTGGACCCTGATACTGCATGTACCTCACAAGTTATGTGATGTCCGACATGTGACAACAGTAACGGACCTGGTGGACCACAAAGGTACCGAAAACAAGGGCCAGCATCTGTTCTCTTCCCATCACTCTGAGATGGAGGTGGGTGGCAGGTGCTGGTTACAGAGGATGACAAAGGTGACATGAAAGCAAGTATGTGAGGACTAAACATGGAATGTAGTCATTCTGAGCAGATTAGATACCTTTTGGTTTTTAAATTTTGAAACAATCTTTTTAACTGATACATGACATAAAAATTACAGATACTGATGGAGTACCATGTGATGTTTTGACACTTATATATTATATATTTTAATCAGGTGAAACAAATCTACCCAAACATTTATCACTTCTTTATGATGAAAAAATTAAAGCTCTTTCTTCCAGCTTTCTGAAATACTCGGTACACTATCAGCTCGTCACTCTACTGTGCAATAGCACACCAGGCCTTCTGCTTGCCACTATAACTTAGTATCCCTGGCCAGCCTTCCCCACTGCTCCATTCTCCCTACTCTCATAGCCTCTGATAATTACCTCTACTCTCAACTTCTAGGAGATCACAATTTTAATATTCCATACGTGAAAGCTAGGCATGGTAGCACACACCTGTAATGCCCGGACTCTGGAGGCTAAGGTAGAAGGATAGTGATGAGTTCAAGGTTAGGCTCAGCCAAATAGTGAGTTTAAGACTAGCCTGAATTATAGACCGAGCCCCTGTCTCAAGAGAAAAAAAAAAAATATATATATATATATATATATATATATGTATTTAAATCATATGGGAGTTATCTATGTCTGGCTTGTTTTGCTTAACATAACGATCCCCGGTTTTATCCGCAATGTCACTAACAACAGGGTTTCATTGTTCCTACACAACAGCGCTCTACTGTACATACGTACCACATTTTCTTTATCAGTCATCAGATGACAGATCATTGTTTCGAACTCTTGGCTATGAACAGTGCTTCAATAAACATGCAAGTACAGATAGCTTTGTGATACACTTCATTTCCCTTGGATACACATCTAGTAGGAAGATCGCCAGATCTTGCAATATCATAGTTCCATTTTTAATTTTTTGAAGAACCTCTATACTGTTTCTCACAATGGCTGTAGCATATTATTCGTTCTCACCAAGAGTTTAAGCGAAGTTTCCTTTTTCTGCACTTCCTCTCCAGGTTTTGTTTTGGGCACTTGAGATCAAAAAGGATACTCTACATGTACTTACTGAGCTACATCTAAGCCTATTTTTTGAGACAAGATCTGAACAAGTTTTCCAAATATGTTCTGTGCTCAAGAGTGTGTATTTCAGTGGTCAGGAGTAGGTATTTAAGCAGGTTGAAGCAATACAGTGACAGACCTTTCTCACTATTTGTGTACTACAAAACAAAGCGATCTTCCTTCAAGACCCTTGTGATGCAAAATATATCATTTCATTACACACAGATTTCATGCTGGTGTTTGGTACATTATGTAGGGGGAGAGCACACACTCGAACAGGTGATGCTGGAAGAACACATTTTTTTAATGTATCTTTTAGACTACAGGAAATTGCATATGTTGGACAATAGGAAAGATTCCAAGGTTGGATCAGAAATTCGAGGAAATTAATATCCTTTTGTTAAGTCCCAGCTTTCTATAAAACAGGGGCTCCAGTGAGCAAGAAATGACCTCAAAAGTCACCTGAGGATCCAAAAATGATGTCTCTAGGTGTTATGGCTTGTGTCTAGACATTCCCCCAAAGCCTCATGCAGTCACAGGGAGCAGGTATTTCAGAGGTGGCTGAATCTAGAGAGTGCCATGATGGGATTAAGAATGTGTGATTAGTAAATTAGTCCACTGATTGGTTGGCATACTTCTGGGCAGGATTAAGTGTGAGTGCTAATGCCCTAGGGCAGGTACCCTGCACAATAGGGAGGAGTTTCACTCTTTTCCCTTTGTTGCTTTTGCTATCTTGTAGGCTGCACCATGAACCATTCTCCTCTGACACGCCACCCTGCTGTGGAGCCAGCCAATTATGGGCCAAACTCTCTACAAACTGTGAAATAAATAAACTTTTCCTCCTTTAACTTGGTGTGTTAGGTGTTTTGTTGCATGAGTGAAAGGAAAGTAACTAAGACACTAGAGCTACATTTTGGTGTGAATTTCTACTCTGTTGCCATCTTCAGATTTAGGCCCTTTTGGCTTTCTTTGGGAACATCTTTTTCTCTTCATGATGATGTGAAATCTAGCTGTGGGTACCAGTGACAATGTGGGTCAAGTCATGGAAGCGCTGTCAGCGATGGCTGGCCAGCCCTCCCGACATCTTCCCCTAGAAATTCTGAGCATCCTTTTCTCAGCCCCTGCTAACCCATCTGAGGCTCATTCTTGAGCCTCCCTCATTATCTCTGAACACAGGATGGAGAATCATATACTGAATCTCTACTGTTCAAAAGCATCATCTTAGGCACTGTGGAAAACCAAAGGCATATGAGGAATACCATGAATGAATAAATGACACTGATGAATTGATCAGAGCATGACATCGAAAGCAACTAAAAAGTCTTCATACAATAAAAAGGTCACTTCTCACTCATATACTTTTTTAGTATCAACAAGTTTTCACTAAGACATGTGTTTCCTAGGGACCTTTGACCTGAAGTGTTTCAGAATGTGGAATCATACATACCTATTGGGCTCTTCTGAATCTCATTAGCAGTTGAAGAAAGAGCATGGTGGATACTCTGAGGATTTTTAGGAGACAGGCCTCACATTGGCATATGCACAGGGTGGTCAAAAAACATAGTATTTAAATTTAAAAACATATTGCAGCTAAAGACACATTGTAGCCAATCTCCTTTAATATCTTGCCCCTTGATACAAACACCTTATCTTTTTTTTTTTTTTTTTTTTTGTATTTTAGGAAAGGGTTTACAGGGTGTTCAGGGTCTCACTACTAATTCACCTGTTTACAGCCTCCTAAGAGCTGGGATTACAGGCACGTGCCACTATGCTGAGTCTCAACTGCCATTTCAGTGCGTCTCAGGGGCAGGGCCAGCATAGCAGGCCCAGGGATTGAACCCTTGCCCCCTGCACGTGCTTGCAGACGCTTTAATCCACTGAGGCATCTGGCCAGCCCTACACCTGCTTGCAGACGCTTTAATCCACTGAGCTATCTGGCCAGTCCTACTACCTTTCTTGTCTTTACAAATGATCAAAACTATGGTGAGTGCCGTTGCTGAGTGTTACCCAACCAAAAGCTAAGCTCAAAAGAGCACTACAACAGGGTGTGGTGGCACATGCCTGTAATCCCAGCACTTGAGAGGCTGATACAGGAGGCTCACTGTGACTTCAAGACTAGCCTGGGCTACAAAGTGAGCTCAAGGCCAGCCTGAACTGCATAGTGAGACCCTGTCTCAAAAAAAAAAAAAAAAAAAAAAAGATACAAATACATACACACACAAAAGCACTACAGTGTGTCCTCAACCACCTTGTTCACCAGACATGACACTAAGAAACTTTTGGTTCCTCTCCAAAGTCAAAGTGATCATGAAAGGCAAAGATTTTGAACTGACTCAGGATTGATTGTGGCAGGTGCAACAGGACCACTGAAGATACTCATGAAAGAGCACTTCCAGAACTCCTTCAGACAAGGCAAGAATGATTGGATAGACGTGCTCGAAGTGAATGGGGGTATTTTGAGGGAGATGAATAGCAGTATGTTTTTCCTTGTCGTAACTTCTTTTAAAAATTTAAACATTCATATTTATTGATCACACCTGAGTGCATCCTTTGCTCAACATCGTACTGGCCAATCTAATTACCTGGAACACTTAATGGAAAATGAGTTGGGAAATGAGATCTGCATGTCCAGCAGGAAAAGGAAACAAGGCTGATGAACAGATACTGTAGTACTGCCAGCTGCAAGAGAAGGCAGGAGGCATGGAGAATTAAAACAGGGAGTTCCTATCTTCTGGGAGGTGATAAGGAAAGCTTCAGAGAAGGAGCCACTTCTCAACTTGGCCCTTAAAGAAGTCATGAAGACTTCAACTGCTGCACAAAAGGCAGATGCAGATTTTATGCTGAAGAGCACTAAGATAAAGCTGGAAAAGAATGCTAGGTACAGATCAAGGATGCTTATAATTTCCAGGTTTAAAAGTTTATTTAGTTTTCATCTACAGACAGTAAGAATCCACTGTTTCTTTTCCAGATTTATTAATAAGGATATCACATTAGCTATCAAGATAAATCTGAGAATAACATATTATCATTAACCTTAACTGTAAACTCAGAGCAAAATGCCCTTGATTTTTTAGTGGAATAAAAATTATATATGATTTAATAGGAAAATAGATGTAAAATGTTAGGTTTCTGCTTCAGACCTTTGTCTCTTGGAAGGCAAACACTACACTGAGCAATGCATATGCAAACACTTAGTTAACTCATAAAGTTATGTAAACACAGAACTTTTTTTGTTAGGTTTAGGACCTAAAATGTGACAGCTTTCATGGGTCACTCATTACACTACACACCAAACATGGGTTCACAATCAGGCTCCTCTGTGGCTCTTGATGGGTTTGAGATTAGCTGACCAAAGCCTTATAGCAGCTCCACCCTTTTTCTGCATTTTCTAATGTAGTCAACATTTAAACTTGTTTAATTTCCTTTGAACTCAATTTGCTCCTGTCAGAATGACTTCATTAATGCAGTCATTTTTTGTACAAGTTATGGATTTTCAATTTAAGATCTCTGAACATTTTATGGAGCTTTCTACTGATTAAAAAGAAAACAACAGTTTTCTTACTTTCTAGTGGTTTCACATCTGAACCACTGAATGGCAGTGGCAGGATGAGCAGAAGTTCGAGGATCAAGTGGTGGGAAGCTCAGCACACAGGACTCCCTGGCACACTGACTGTCCATTTACACATGGAAATACAATGCAGCAGCGGAAATACAAAGGCTGCACTGATCCACTTCTTTATGTCTGTTTAAATAGGGATGCCCTGTAATCTCTGTTTCTATATGAACAATCAGTCTAGATGGACCAAGGTCTGAATCAAATGTTTTCCAGTTCTTCCCTAGGTCAGTATTTCTACACATTACCTAGGGGACCCTATATGCCAACGCTTAGTGCTGCTTTCTTACAATGAGACATCTGTTCTCAGTTCTCTACCATTTTTGACTAGCAGTTTTGCTTTCCACAACTTCCCCTCCATAACATCCTAGAATGTGCAATATGCCAAAATTATCTTTATCACCTCTGGCTGCAGTGCATTTACTAGTGTATTCGTACCTCTTCACAGTACAGCTTTGTGATGGACGCTACTCTGTCCCTGAGCCCCTGCAGTATGCAGGTGTCTCCCTGTACCTTACAAATTTGAGCTGCCTACACACCATCGATTCAAATATTTCTCATTATTATTCCCATTTTTTTCCTCAAGATTTCATAACCTGGTAATATTTAACCCAATGGAAGTACTTGGCCACTTCCAGACATTTCTGGTTGTTAGAACTGGGAGGGATGTGGCGGTTGGCAGGGACGCTGACTTCTACCACATGGATGCCAACGATGCTGCTAAACGTATCGCCAATGCTCAGGTTGGCCCCAAGAACACAATGTCAGTACGCTGTGGCTGAGCAACTCAAAAGCAAGTCGACTGTGCAATCCTGCATGTGGCTGCGTAAGGTCTGTGCCACGCAAGGTATGTAAGCTAGCTGCTCCCGCTCCTCAGCAGCTCTGGGCAGTGGTGTGACTAGCATCCTTAAGATTTTAAGTACATTCTGAGTGTGGAATTACTTCTGGCTGCCCCCTTTTATTACATTTGCTCGAGATGGCTTTTAAAAGCCACTTGGTTCCTATGCCAACTGTTCTTAGTTTAACAGGCCAGCATGAAGGGTCCCTCTACTGGAGCACATTTAACAATGCCAAGAAGAATTAAAATATGGCTGCTAGGGTTTTTTTTTCTTTACTATATTAAACTTGTGAATATTTTAAATGAACTTAACTTGAAAGACTACCATACCGACTATACACCTTGCTAAAGAAAGCTGTTCTTACTAACAGGCAATTAGATGTGGGCATGGGAACAAGCAAAACACAACAAATCCCCACATATACCCTACTCTTGCTTCCACACTGGCGTTAAGTCCCAAACCTTGAATTTTGAATGAGCAGTGAAAAATAAATGATTATCATGCTCTCCTCCAGTTTCCTATGTGAGTGTTGGACAGTGTACAAGCTGACTCAGGATTAACTAAAAACTGAATATGGCCCTGAAGCTTCTACTAAAAATCATTTCTTTCAAATGAATACTTAAATTATGCCTAGGCTCCTAACAATGTATTCATTAAAATACTGATTTATAAGGCATCTATATCTACTTTAAGATAGAAATTTTCAGTTCTTCCTTATATCAAATTTCAATTACGAACACACAAGCCAAATCTGAAGTTCATCTTTCAAACAGTTTAAACTTTAACCTATTTCTCTAAGGCAGAATTCAATGATAAATGCTAAATTCTGGGTAAGAAACCACAAACTGTTTCAGGAATTTAAATTTTAGCATCTAAATAAAGAAAAAATCCTGACCAACTCTGATTTGTCATTTGAAAAACTGACAATTTTTACTTCTAATTAAGGTCATTCCTACTTCATAATAAGTGGTATGGTTTCATTAAATTGTTCATCATACCTACAGTTAACAAAAGCATATAAACATTACTCTCCTCCCCAAATGACTGTTGACAAAGAGCTCAGTGATAAAAGTAGAATGCTCTTCACCAATAAATACTCTTGCTCAGCTTTTGGATTCTTTGACACTACACCCACCCACCTCAGATCTACTCACGCCAGAGTATCTTGTATTTCCAGATACACAGTGATGAACAATCTATCTTGAAAACCTTCACTGCATCATCTTCCTTTTTTTTTTTTCCTCTCTGACATTTATTGGTATATGTTGGCAATATACAATAATCATATTCATCTTGGGAAATCAGTACATATACATGTCCCACCTGAATTTTGTCTTTGCTTCCGCTCTCTCCCCATTCCCAGACCCATTTCCCATTTATGAACTTTTAAAGTAATTCATTTGAAAACTATTAATTTTTCATGAATACCTGCCCAAGTACATCATGTTCCTTAATTAAAAAAAAATTTTTTTTTTTTGAGACAAGTCTCACTGCTGCCCAGGTTGGCCTTGAACTCAAAATTATCCTAACTTAACACCCCAAGTAGAAGAGGTACACGTCACCATGTCTGGCTTTCCATCTACCTTTGGAATCAGTTAAAATGATTCCCCCTTTGTTACATTTTCTTATCTACTGCAATAATCAATTTCTCAGTGTTCTCCACATCCAGTACGGCACTTAACAAAATAACACAATTATTTGTTAACATTTTGATTCCCACCACTTCCCAAACACTTCAATACATGTATTCTCAGCATCTATTCTTTCCTCTTCAAGCCCCCCTGCTGAAAGATTTTTTTTTTATGTGACAGGGAAAATAGCAATGTCTGCACATTTAGAGTATTATGTCCTTAAGGTTAAAAGAATTAGCTCAAGCAGACTGTACCTAAGGTCTAAAGATAAAGGGCAACAAAACTAAAATACATGGAGTTTGTTTCAAGGGAGGAAAGAAAAAAAAAATGAACTGCCTTCAAAAAGAATAATTGTATATGTTTATCAAACACTCCGCTTCATTTAGGCATTTAATTAAGCCATTTATTGCTTTAAATGTGTCACCATGAACATTTTAATATACACTCCACAGCAATAAGGCCTCAGTTTTGATCACCTATAAATTGTGAACCCACATTTGGACTTTTTGTGCCACCAATTGTTACATGAGTTTCGTACAACGAAGATTTTGAATGCCCTTGGTGCAAAAGTCACAAAACAAAAAACAAAACAAAAAAGAATCCCAGTAGTAGTTGGCCACATTTTTTAAATGAGGTAGTTCCATGTTTGGCCCATTTAACTATCTATAGATACATGTAAATGTTACCTATATATCTATAGGTATATAAAGATATATAGATATATAGAGATATCAATCAATACATAGCTATAGATATCTATAACTATATATCTGATATTAATAGATTGTTACCCATTACTAAACACTTGCACAAAATTTTGGTTTACTTCTTTATATACACTTCATAAAATAGTCACTGCTCAAGTTTAAAACTTGTCAAAATGTTTTCTTAATGATTTGGTCAGAAATAGAATTTAGAAACTGGAAGAGGCTATGACAGATGACACAGGGATATTCCTGACTTAAACAAGGAACTTTCACTTAAAACAAGGCTGTGCATAAGGCTTTTTCCTTTTATCAATTCTTAAGCGTTTGGAAACATCATAATATGTAATTAGAAGATAAAAGGTCAACTTAAAGATCTCCAGGCAACATACTAATAAGTTAACTGAACAACATATATTACTTCTTAAAGATTTATCAAAC
>NW_004524746.1:2069996-2103332 GCF_000260255.1 Octodon degus | reverse complement strand
AATGTATTTTAAAATAAATTACAATACACTAGCTAACTCATCTTCCATCCTGACAAGTGAACTTGCATTACGTATAAACACCCAGCATACTTAATTACCCAAGACAAAGAGACAGTACTAATGTTGTTAAGTTTTCATATGAATTAAAGCTCATACAACATTCTAAGAATCTCATACATAAACTCTAGGGACATTTTCACATCATCAATTTTTGGGACACAAGAACAAACATGATATCCTGATACTGAGCAAAAATGAAACAAAAAGTTTTAAATTTCCATGATATAATTTGTATTTTACATATAATTTACCTTGAAACATATGCAACTAGGCGGCTACAAATGAGTAACAGTTCTATCAATGGCTTATTCTAATGAATAAATGAAAGCAAACCTAAGTCATCTTTTAACAAGCTCACTTTATGACTAGAAAACCACAAGCAACTCTGTCAATTTTTAAGGACTTCCATTCCTTTAAAGCACGGCAGTGAAAGTGAAACTTCATCTCTGCCCATGGTGCCCTGTGCAGCATGGCACATGGAGGCCCAGCCACGACGGCGAGCAGGCTGAGGGTCACGCCGGGCCCGGGCCACCTGACCACACTTACTTGCTCTTCCGCCCGCCACGGGAGTCAGCTGCTGACGAGCTGGCGTTCTGTGTCAGCGTTGTCATGAGTGCCGAAGATGAGGAATAGCCAGCTCCATCCCTGGGCATGGAAAATTCTTTTCCCAATTGAAAGTCATTATTCTTAAATGCTTCATAACTGGCTTTTAAACTTGAAGTCCTTCGTCCTTCTTTCATCTTAAATAGACATTTATTTATAGCATTAAGACATGTAAAGACAACTTTTTACAGCTTTATGTTACAGTATTATTTTTCTTATCTACCATTAGTTATTCTGTTTGAATCATTCAAAAAAAATTTTTTTTTTGGTGGAACCGGGGATTGAACTCAGACGCTTGTGCTTGACAGGAAAGCACTTATTCTATTGAGCCATCTCCCCGGCCTTTTGTTTAAATTATTACCTTCATCACTGGCATTTAAGTTATTTCATGGAAAGATGTAAATCAGTTTTCATGCAATTAGAGAGTAACTACAGAAAGGGTCACTTCTCCATCTGGAGTGGCGATAACTACAGAAGTGAACACACTCAAGGCACAGAAAGAGCCTTGAAGGTGGTAAAAACAAAAGCCAGAGAGCAGTCCTAGGTGTGCTGAGGGTTTAAGGTGAGAACCCAGGTGCCATGAGCAATCCTTGTGGGAAGAGGCTACACATGACCTATATGAATGATTTACTTCTCATTACCAATCAGGTAATTCCTATGTATTACTTCACTAAATATTACCTCCTCAAGCTACAATTTAAAAATGAATTATACAGTGAGAAAATGGTATGCTCCCATTCATTTGCTTCTACAAGGGTTTGCCAATGATTCAGACAGAATATAACATTTGTCTCTACGCTTGCCCCTTTTTACCTGTGCTGTAGCTTGAACTGCTTGTGCGGCTGCCATGGTAATTGCCCCTGCACCACTACCTGAAGATAACGAGCCAATGTTATAAGACGCCAGAGGCTGGGAAGAATTCACGCTGTAAGCATTGTTGGAAGAAGCTGCGGAATTATTATTGCGACAACCTGTATAGAAGAAACAAAAATGGTTGCAGAATCAAGTTACTGAGTTTAAGATACATTATTTTCCAACACAGAAATAACATTAAATTTAAATTCTTCATGTACTATAGGCTTAGTCAAATGAAATACATTTTTCTTTTTTTCTTTCTCCATACACAGACTTTAACCTGGTAATAAAACTGCATGATTCATTAACCTCAAAATATTTTCATTTTTATTTACTCAAACACAAAAAAATCATACTTAAGAAAATAGCTTTACCCAGAGTATTTTCTTTAGAGGCATCTGATGTGAGGGTAGATAGAAGGGCTTCAGATTTAAACTTCTTTTCAGGAATATGATCTGTTGTTGTATGGTGAGAAGTTGGGTTATATTTCCTTTCTGAATATAAATAAAGAATCTGTGTGTTTTTAAACTGTACATAACCATGGACAATGCATAATACTTCCATCCAGTTATAAATGAACATAGTTATAAAGGAGTCTGCTTTCCTCATGAAATGCAAAACATTACATTTTTTCAGAAGACAGAACAAGAACTTTTGCTATCACATGCTTTCTTCCCATGTTCTCACACATTTTAAAACTTTTAACAGTAAAATACTGAACATAATCCACAATGTGCCATCATTTCTCATTTTACATGATGGGAATTTTGTTTTCAAATCATTATCTATCATTGAGAGTAGTTTTTTTTTTTTTTCTGTATTTTAGGGAAGGGTCTACAGGGTGTTCAGGGTCTCACTACTAGATCATACTCATAGTGATCTGCCTGTTTACAGCCTCCCAAGAGCTGGGATTAGGGGCATACGCCACCACACCCAGTCTCAATTGCTGTCTCAGCACACCTGGGGGGCAGGGCTGGCACAGCAGGCCTGGGGATCAAATTTCTGGCCCCTGGGCCTGCCTGCAGGCGCTTTAATCTGCTGAGCTATTTGGCCAGCCCTGAGAGTAGCTTTTGATCAACTCTCCTTTCCTATCAAATTGATACATCAAAAATGTACCAGTACAGTCGATGAGCCCGCCAACCTCAACTCCTTCATTCACTAATTCACCAACCAAGTTCATTATACACCCAACAATGGGCTAAATATGAAGAAGACAAAGGCAGTACACTAAGTCACACATGTCTTCCCCAAAGAAAATGATAGGTCTGCCAGGAATGGCAATGAAAAACTGTATTTCAACACATGCACATGTACACATGCACACACACACAAAAAAAAAGCAGGGAAGATTATTTCTCAAGTAGTTATATAAACATAATAAAAAAAACACGGAGGTAATACTCTTGAGTTTTTAATTATAAAGATCTAAGTAGTTAATATAGTAGAGTATTTAACTGTAGCTACAATAAACCAAACTTACTTTCCACTGGAGTATGTGAATGAGCGTGGTGATTGTTCACTGGCTGTGAAGGAGTATCTAATTCCAAAGATCCTAAAAAGAGAGGCACAGAGACATACCACCATGAAATGTTACCACAAAATTTTATAGTCAACTGCTACAGAGAAAGTATTCCCTTACCCAACAAAAGACTGGCAAGCTTTGACATAAATGCCCATGCCATGTTATCCAGACAAATCAAACGTTACTACTGCCAATTCCGCCCTGCACTACCCTGTCTCTACATCATAGGAAACCCATTTGCCAATATTCACCTTAAATATAAAATTAGTCAAGATACACTAATGTCTAATTAGGGAATTCACCACAGTGGGTACCATGTAAATAGATGAAAAGACATTAAACCCTATTACTGATAAGACCTAAAACACTCAACCTAGTATAACATATTCAAAGACCTTCTAGTAGGAAATTCTAAAGTTCTAGGGGATGAGGACATTGCCATAAGAAAAGCAATTCTTTGATATTAAAATGACATATAGTGAATAGTTCCTAAAAGAGGTCAGGGATTTTGCTTGCAAAAAGTAAGGAATATGGACTCTAATACCAAGCTTTAAAATACTTTCGGAGAAATTCTTTAGGTTGTGTCCTTAATCCCTTGAGATGAAATTATGGCAGGGCACAGGATGGAGCAGTTTTTATAACTTGATCCAATTTAGTTTTATATGTCTGTGTCCTTAGAGAGGATGCTTTAACCTTCCTGCAGTACTGAATAGGCATGAGTTATTCTCAACTTTGTCCACATTTCAAAAAAAGTCAAAGCAGTTGCATAGAATATTTTATTTTGTTCCCAAGTGCTTATTATCCTAAGATAAGGTACCTTCAGACTAAAAGTATCTCACAAATAAATTAGATGCTTATCTAACATGAAGGTTGTATCTTGAATTTAAAAATGCAACTATGTATATCAAAATGGAATTGGTGATCAGCTTCTGTCACTGACCTACAGTGAACACATAAACAGAAAGATGCTCTGCCTAGCACTGTCAAAATCTTTCGTAAGTAGAAGCAGGTAATGCATTCTTGCTGTTGAAATTCATCTAGGAACAAGACAAGTGTGAACACTTTAATCATATCCCAGTAGAAATTGGCCATGATATTAACTAAATGCCTTCCCTAAGCCTACCAGCACACTACCTCGTTTTGTGTACCTCATCTATTTACAATGGAAAAGAGGCAAATCAGTTAAGAAAACAGAGCTCATGCTTCCACTTTTGAGAGGTCTCCTGAGTTAAACCCAAGAAGTATTTAGAAATAAATTATAGCAGGAGATTAAATTCAGCCTTGCAAAGAACTATTACCATGACTTCCTGCTGATAAAAGTTTAAGAAAGAGTTCTTTTAAAAAGAGGAAATAATATGGAAGCATTTAGAATACTTCTCAGCACATACAGTTGAGGAAAAACTTCAAGTTCTTAGAAGAAAAGCTAACAGCCTTCCTCAAAGACAATGTGCATAAACAGGGAGGAATGAATCAATATATTAATGACAGATGGCTCATTTGTTTCTGGATGGTTATGTCTTTAAATCTTTTTGTTACCGATGATGTTTTTAGTATACATGGATATTTTGAAAATGGAATGGCATAATATGCTAGTTTCAAAAGGAGTGAGAGGACATCCTGTACTATCCCACTCGGGATCTGTGACCCCAACAGGTACACCTGCAGGGTTCCCCACGACGTGGCCGGGGCGCCACCAGCACTGCAGGGCAGTATCTGAAAAGCTTCTGCTGCACAAGTGTCTCCTCGGCGATTTGCACATGTATTGTCCAATATCGATGGAAAACTGTAAATTTTACTTACGCCTCTCTAATATCTCTGTAATTCCAGCATTATCAGCTTCCAGCTCCATTTTAAACTTAGCCAGTTCCTGATCCAGCTTTCTCAAGTGTCGATCTACCTGTTTCAAAGAAGATCAAAGATAACCACCAAAATTTGGGACACTCTTAAAGTGTCAGTTTACTGAGGAAATCTAAATCTTTGTTTCTTTTAGTGAAACTGCTTAATTATCCTTGAGCAAGTCAGTTAACCTACACCTCAGATGCTTTGAATCTACCGGATAGGGTGCTAGGCTAAATGATCTTCCAAGCCTCCTATAATCAACTTTAAGTTTTAAGAAACGGGATCTTAATTTTTAGGAAAATGGTCTACATAAATGGAGATATGAGAATTAAAGGAAAACTGAGACCTACGACTTGAAAGGCAGGAGGGGCTGGAAGACTGGTAGCTTTTAAAAATATCCCATGATTGCTTTCAGCCTAATCTCCTCTGCTTCTAAGAGGGCCAACCATAGTGCTACACCACAGTAACTGTTATTTACAATGATGAAAGAAAGATCTTCAGTCTTACAAACAAAGAGGCTACAGTCCATACATACATATCCCTAAGCCAAGAAAGCAGACCATTATACTTGTAAACATTTATATAAAGGACTCAAATAAAAGGGGATTTTAGCCAGAAAACTTCATTTTCCAAAAGCCTGATTAAAATGAATTTATTTATAATACCATTGTCCTAGTTGTGGAAAAACTTTCTCACTTAACTAGAGATTGCTGGATTAATTTCAGAAAATTGTAAGACATCTCAACCTAGCAGCAATGTCTTAATGTAATTCAAAGCTTATATGAAACATTTTCTAATATGTAACTCTGTATCCTTAATATTCTGAAGTAACACAGAAAAGAACTAATTGTTTTAAAAATATTCTATGGACTGCATCTTTTTTCAAAGTCTAGTTTTCCACTGAATTACTTATAACTAAAAATAACATACTTATAAGTATTAAAAAAGTGCTAGGATATAGTGTGGAGGAAATTCAAGTAAGAGGCTAAATTACATAATATGTGTCTAACAGAAACAGGCTAGGGAACAAAATTAGCAAATACAGGCTACTTAAGTTAGATGCTTAGGAAAAGGCTCTGTGATACCTCTTGCTTGTACATTAGCTACATATCTTCTCTACTCCTCACTAATCTTTTGAGGTAGGTTATTACTGTCTCCATTTTATAAGAGAAAAAGCTCAGAGGGGTTAACATGCCTGGAACAATACAGCTAAGACATTACGGAAACAAGATTTCATCTGATCTATCTGTAATGAACTGCTTCACCATTTATATTTAACATTGTTCTCTGAACCTCTGCATATAGGCACCAACTGTTTTTAACTCAGAGTAATGTAATTCAGGTCCTGTTATTTATATTTTGTATGTTAGCAGCAATCACTGGGGTGTCAGTTTATTACTTCTTAGTCACTTAAAGCCTAGTTTGCCCTCCAACTATACACACAAGTTATTCTTCAAAGGTTGGCAGAAGTTACGAGTACAGTATTTAAAATGTTACAGGGCACATAATGTAGACACTTGCTCCTATTCAAAGAACGTGCAGGTAATTTAGCATCCTTTAATGGAACCCACCTTCCAATAATAAAGTATGAACACAGACCTCCATTATTGCAGAATATTTCTTTCATTGTCAAAATTTAATCTCAAGGGAAATCAGCATAAATATTCTAGTTCAAGACATGAAGTACAATAAAAACATTTCATGACTTTTTTTACCTATAATTACACTAGAATTAAATATGGACCACCTACCATGTGCTTGGCAATAGGTTAAATGGAGACAGATCAATGTGTGGGAATCACCTTCACAGAAATTAGAACTCAGAAACTGGGAGGCTGAGGCAGGACTGCTGCAAATTCAAGGCTGGCCTAGGCTACATAATGAGTTTAAGACCAGCTTGTGCTCCACAGTGAGACCCCATTCTCACAAAAAGAACTTAGCCAACAAGTCAAGACCTATATAAGATTTTTAACACAATCAATAAAGGTTGAAAAAAGATACAATGGAGATAAAATAAGTAACAGCTGAAAAAAGAATAAGAAGTAGCACCTAAAGAAAAAAAATAACAGTGGGCTGTGGTAGACAGAGAGGAAGAATGAGTTAGACAGTAAACAATAGATCATATTCAAATAAATGAGAGGAGGGGCAATAATTTAAAACTGTATGGAGACTGAAAGTCGAGCAGTGCTCTCAAAGAAAGCATGGTGTGGCCTGTAACATACGTTATCCAGACAGGCACAGAGTTAGAACCTTGATGGGGAATAGTGCTAAGGCGAAACAGACACCCCTTTCTTTCTTCAGAACATACATATCCTACCACTTCTTTTAAAACTGCTTTACAAAAACAAACAAACAAACAAACAAACAAAAAACTTCTTCATAAAGTTGTAAGAATGATTAAATATTTTAGAAGTGAAAAAAACCGCTTTACTGTATTAAATACATTACACATGAAAGCATGCGAAAATGAGAACATTTTCTATACTAAATAGTTTGGAAAAGACAATATTATTCAAAGAATGAGTAATTCTAGAAAATTAGTAATTAAACATTTTTAAAGCACAACCACTTTGAGCAGATCAGCTTTGTAATGGGGTTTCCAACCATTTTCACTTCTTCATAGATAAAAAAGGTTATGAATTAATTAACAGTGTCAGCAACTACTAGGCAATGAAAATTGTTTTCTTAAATTTACTATTTCAGTATTAAATCAAATTAGAAGTGAGAAGTTGGGCATGAAACTTAAATTATAAAGCACTAGGATACTTACACTAGGATATATTAAATGGCCATAAGAGTGAACAGAACCCAGTTAAAATCTAGTATGTGCCCTCCCTTTACCTACATGGATGGGTAAAGTACCTATTCTAGTTGATTATCATAATGACTTCATGGATATCAGGCAAAACAGAGCCAAGTTACCCTACTAGTCCACACCAACCTGACCTCGTAAGGGTAATTTAGAGCAGCAAAGACAGCACTGCTATCTCTGAGACATTTCCCACTGGCCACAATTTCCCAATACAAATCGACCACAGTCTAAATACTGATTTGCTCTCAGTGTGAGTAAGGCTGGATGAAATACAACTAGATCATAACATAGGCTCCTTGTCACCAAATTTAACCTCACACCAGGGATGTAAGTGCTATACACAAAAGCTTCCTTGCTCTACACCAAATCATATTCTATAACCACAAATTACAACTGCTTTCAACTACTATCCTTTTAATGAATTCTTTAGAAACAAATGTTACTTATTACCATATTTATGATTATAAAAAATTAAGTCACACTTGACACCTCTGCACAAAAAAACCACTCAATTTCTGTAATATTTTATTCTTTCTTTTCTGAATTTCTGAGGTTTCCAATATTCAAATTTTAAGATGCACTACTGATGGATCCAAATTACAAGTATCTCTATATGATCAACTGCTTCCAAGACAGTCAAATTCAAATATTTAGACATTTAGTCTGCCCTTTCAAAATGAGCAATTGGTTTATTAGGTTCTAAATTGAAATCCATGGCAATAAAATATAAATTTCAATCTACACACAGATTTGGCTATAGTGAATAAAAAGGGCAAATGGGGGAAGAAAAAGGAACCATGATGGCAAAGCATTTCTCTAATAAGTCATAAAAATGATTCTTCACATTTCTAAATTATATTTAAACTAGCTCAAATGTGACCTATCCTCAGGCATTCAATGCTTGGAACTTCAGCACGTATACTACATCTAATCATCCTCCTACAAGACAATAAGGACGAGAGACAAATCAAAAGGTCAAATCCATATAATACATTTCCTTAATTAGAGTATCATATGAAGAACTCTCAAATTTATAGATAAAACACCGATCTGAAATATAATCACCTCAAGAACAGGCAGGATATAAAGAAGCAGCAAGTTCAAAGATATTGAAGCACTGCAAGAGACTGCTAAAATCATTCAAGCATTAACTAAAAGCTCAAATTTTATCAGAGCCTATATAAATCAACTTCATTAGGTATGGCATTCTGACACGTCCTTAGAGTGGGGACATCTGCCTAAGGAACACAGTAAGTGTTTAATGACTACTTATATGTATCAAGATTCCAGAAGAAAATTATTTTAAGAAAAATCAATTTTTATTAGTCAAACTTCACTACAAGTCCTGTCATAAATTTTCAACTTATTCTACCTGACTCCTAATTCCACAAATTTCTTGATATTATCCAATATGGTTTCCTTCCCTATAAATCGTCTACTGCTTTCAAAGGTAAATAAAACTTTTCAAAGTAAACATACATTGAAACACCATGTTATATAAAACACTTCAGGATGAAATCATACATATCCCTTATCAGAAATGTTTGGAAGAAATGTTTCAGATTTTAAATCTTTTCAGATTTTGGATTATTTCCACATACATAATAAACTATTTTCGGTATAAATCCCAAATCCAAATACAAACTGCATTTATGTTTTATATGCATTTACATATACACATAGCTTAACAATTTTACTCAATATATTGAGTGTGTTCAAATATTGACAATGACCTGTCACATGAAGTCATCTGTGGTATCTTGTCAATAATCAACAAGTGCATTTTGGAGTATTTCCGATTTTGAATATTCTTATTACAGTTGTTCAACTGGTAAAGTCTATGCAAATATTCCAGAGTCCAAAAAACTTTGGACACTTCTACTCCCAAGTTTTAGGTAAGCAACACACAAGATAGATTTATAAGCTTTCATTTCAGTAAGTACAGCTGACATTTCAGGGATATTAATTAACTTGATAGGATAACTGTATTTAGCGACCTCCCTGCAAACAAATCAGTAATTCCACTAAATGTGACTGTAATTACTTGTAAGGCTAAAAAAGTAAGTGTTACCCTCAGCATAAAGTGTTAAAGACACCATGGCAATGCACACTGCACAAAGCACAAGCATTCCAGCAAGGTACATTATTGTTTCAAAAAAATTAATAAATTTTTTATTCATGATAAAATGATACTAGTTTTTCATTTATGTTTGTAGTATCAAATTAGTAAGAGCTTTTCTCTTAAACACATTTCTTTTGAAAAGGTACTTTGGGCACGTGGAATGTAGATACAAAATCTGTGAAAAATTGGAAATGAATAAGGGTTTGGAACACTTTGAATTAGAGCACCTTGCTAGTCTTTGTCTTTCTGTTCATTATCTGACTAATGTATGTCAGGCTTTGAGAATGATCAAGAACCTTGCCAACTCTCACGCATCCTGGTTAGGAGCTCTAATATTTTTTATTTTATGAAAATGATATGACTTTATTGGCAATAAACTCAATGGGATGCCTATTATTATTTTGCACAGTAATGTGTACTTTACATTGAATAAACCTGCTTTGTCAGAATAGAGCTCTTTAATAGCAAATGAATTTACAATAGAAGACATTTTTAGTTGAAATACCAAAATATACATATTACTGTAAGTTTGTTTTAAAATCCCCTTTTCGCTAAATAGACATCAAAAAGTACTGTTTTACAAGAATTTTTAGTCATCTTATATATGAAAGAAGGAAATCTATCTGAAATTGAAGAAACTAACAAAATTGTGAAAGCAAAAGAAAGGTACCAAAAAGTCTGAGCAAAGACTGGATCTTAACAAAGTGCCCTCCTAATGTGATTTTCATAAAATAAAAAATAATAAATCTCCTAATGTGATAAAGAAAGCTAAATTCATATGAATTACATTGCTCTTACTTTCCTTCCAGTCAGACATTGAAAAGAAGTACCTATTTGCACTGCACTGTATACTTGTCTACTGAAATGGAATCTATTTTAGCACATTCTACTACCGTTTAAGAAACTATCTCCCACCGAAAACATATCCTTCACTGAAGACAACACCATTAAATTTCAAAGTCCTGTGAATCCTTTTCCTTCACCAGTAACATAGTCAAGTGATTTTTTCAATAAATAATTTTTGTAAAAAATAAAAAAAATATTTATTGGAAGATAACTACAGTTGATTCTTGAAAACACTGAAAGACACAGTTCTTAACATATTAAGCGACACAAATGTATGAACAAAGATAATTATAATGTGATTTGATTAATAATCAAATATGAACAGCAGGGATTTAGAGACTGGCATGATTATCTTGAGGGGTAGGGTGACACACAATAGTAATTACCTACATAACATCTATTCTCTCCTTTCTCTCTGATAGAAGCCCCGTACCCTCATCTGGAGGGTGATTTACCTTGTTCAGTATTTCCCAGCCCTCCTTGCAGGCGGAGGGACACATTAAGATGGGAGAAGTCAGTACAAGGATTCCAAGAAAACGCTTCAAAGGAACTAACTGAACTACAAAATGTGCCCTTCTGCATAATTTCCCACAACGATTCATCTACCTGCCCAACATATCAGAAGCAGCCTAGGATACTGATGATGATGGTGATGCAGTCTGCCTCCTCCATCAGTCACTTTATGTGAGAAGAAAACAAATCCTTTGTTTAAGCCACTCTTAGAAACTTTTCCTGTTACAACCAGTCAAATCTCTTCTACACACAAATGGCACAAATATCAAGATTGTTAGGATTAGAATAAAAACGCTATATATGTGCAGATCTCTGAAGGATGGTAGAAAGTTTATCAAGCAAGGATGAAGACAAAAGTCACTCCATTGAGGAAGAGTGAGTCACACACAGCACATTCACCACAGAGCGCACATGTGCAAGTGGTGAGGGGCAGGATGAAAAGAAGACACAGCTAGGGATCTGGCAGAGCCAGATCAAGAAGGATGATACAGGACATGGTAAAAAAAATTAAAGTAAGACAGTAGGCTGAAATATGTATTTTCAATATAATAAATCAAGAATGTTACGTCAAAGCAGAAACAACATTTTAAAAAGCTACTACAGGCCAGGGAGATAGCTCAGTAGAATAAGTGCCTGCCTGGCAAGTGCAAGGTCCTGAGTTTGATCCCTGGTACCACAAAAAAAAGCTACTACAACCGCTCAGGTGAGAGAGAAAGATACAGCAGGCACTCTAAATGACACAAGGGAAGTTTCTAGAGTGAACAGCAATGCTCTCTGTATATCCTCGTTGAGGTACTGATTCCAAGGATATACACATTCACCAAAATGAATTGTATATGTAAGACATACAATTTTATTTATTACACTTCCATTTTTAAAATAATTTTATTGAGAAACAATTAGCAATGAGACAGTTTCCAAACCGATTAACTAGTACAGTTTCAATACATAATATATTGCATATTGTTGTCTTAGTGATTATTCATTGTACAAGATGCAGATATGATATCCTGTCCACTATTCAATGAATTAAGAGAATGTAGCTGTAAATCTATTGTAACTATTTTGAATATACAGATAAAAAATGGTTGTTCATTTATATCCCCTTTTTTGGTTAGTTTCTCAGAGAAGGGTATTCCATTGTCATTTAAATATTATAGGTACATGAATTCAGCAAAATATTCCAATATAGCCCAGTAGTCCATAATAGTAATTGGTTTTCCATAAGCCTGGCAATGTCAGAAGTTGTTGACTCGAGCCTTTTACAGCTCAGTGTATTAGTATGGCTTTACTTTTTATACTTCGTTTTTATACTATTCTGCTGAATGGCTAAACCCAAGATAAAGCAAGACCTA
Organism: Octodon degus; assembly: GCF_000260255.1. Lineage (NCBI taxonomy): Eukaryota > Metazoa > Chordata > Mammalia > Rodentia > Octodontidae > Octodon > Octodon degus. Next base: position 2,090,805 of record NW_004524746.1, on the reverse strand, counting down.
TATAACAATAAATGTAACTTTTGTATCTGATAAGGTCAGTCAAATTCCCTCAGGATTTATCCTGAGATCCTGTACCACAGTTTGTAGTTCCTCTGTCAGTGTCAGTCATGTGGATGAGTCACAGTCATTGCTTAACCAATTTGCTCTCTGTGAAAGCCTGAGAGAATGTTTTCTCTCCATGTGACTCTCCTTACGCACACTTTATATCATCGATCACTTTCCTCTGTGGCTCAATAATCTGCTTTATCAGAAAATTTGGGGCACTACTGAGTTACATGACGTTACAGTACAAGTTCTCCTATGTCCTGAGTCTTCACTGACCTTGAAAGACTAGAGCCAAAATGTTGGCTGTCCTTACAGCCCTTCTTTTTCTCTAATTTTTGGTCTGCAAACTTAGGTTGTGAACCCTCCAGAAGAGAAGCTTATTATTATTACCCTACAACAAAGACAGTTGAGCTTAACCTCACTGTCTGTCTGAATATCAAACATCTTAGACATAACATGGAACAGGTATTTTCCATCAAGAATTGATATGTTAACCTTTAAGTCCCTACAGAATATGAAGAAGAAAATTTTAAAAATTAAACAATATTTTAAAAAATTGGAATTAACAATTACATATTTGTATACAGAAGTTTAGAAATCTAACCCTACACAACATTGTAGCAAGTCTTGTGACATTTTTTTTTCTTGTCTCTTGTTTGTATTTATTACCCTTTTTTTAAACAAACATTGACTTGAGAGACAGTATAGCAGTAATTGGTATGTCATGACAAGCAGTACCTATTTAGAAGACCAGAATAACAGGCATTCCAAGCATGACCCTACTATTATACATTGCTATCTTCAGTGCAGTTGCTTAGTTCACAGGTATCAACATATATAATTAGTGAGGGTGAGAATCCTACCAATTAACTGCTAGTTTTGAAAACCTACTGAAGATTCTCAAGATCACTGCTTTTATACTTCAATTTTTTAAAAAAGCATTTTAACAGTATTAGGGCTTAAGCATAGATGTCTCCCCAAAGTCTCCAGGCAGAGATCACAGGTACATGATAGTGCATAAAAGGAGTGTGACAACTGTAATAGTTGTAGCCTAAATAGAACACATGGGGAAAGGGAGGCTTGCTGCTGCCATTTTTTTTTCCTACCTACCTCGCCATGGACTGCTTCCCCTCCTTCATGCCCCTCTACCTTGTTGCCCTGCCTTCAAACCAGGTGACTACGGACGAAACTTCTACAAACTGTGAGTTAAAATGACTCTTTCTTCCTTTAGCTTGTGGGGTTTAATATTTTGTCCCAGTAACAAGAAAGTACCTATGACAAACTAAACGCAGACTAAAAGAACACAAACGAAAGAGCATGATAAGCACTTAGAAAATAAAATGAACAAAATGGGTCAAGATGTCCAACATGACTTTCAGTAACTTGAGTAACTACATGATCTGTGTTTCTTCTGAGATGTAGAAACACAAAATGGGTAAGAAAAAGGATGAGTCTAAGAATCTTAAATGTTTATAAGCTGAGTTCTAGGGCTTCAGGACTCTCAGAGATTAAGAGACTCGGAAAGTCTGGATTTGAGGAATTAGTGCCTAACTATTAAAACTAGATAAATATACTGAGGTATTGGGGAAGTATTACTCAACTTTGGTGGTGTACGGGAGGGGGCATAAAATTGGCATTTGACGGATTAATTCTTCATTATGTGGCAATGGATATTCCTGGCCCTCTGGACTGGAAATAAAAAAGAAGAATATTTCCTTTACATGAGTAGTACTTGAAGAGTAAGAAACATGACAGGTCAAGGACAAAACCTGAGGAATATCATCATGTGATCTGCAACCAAGGATAGTGAGAAAGGCCACGAGGGCATGAGAATCGTATCAGAGCAGTCAGATGATACTGCGTGAGCAAGACTGCAAGGAAAAATCAACGCGGGTAAAGTGTTCATTTTCTAAGGGTCAGTTTAATGTCCTTATCCATTAAGTTATCACTATAGTTTCAGAGAAGTATTACAAAGAATCCAAATCATGGGCTGGAGAGATGGCTCAGTGGTCTAAAGCAGCTACTTGGAACAAGCTTGGCAAAGCACAAGGACCGCGGTTCGATCCTTCAGCACCACATGCCAGCCAGCCTCGCCCCCTGGTGGGCTGAGCTGGCCACACACACATAACACAATAAATAAATGTAATAAATAAATAAATAATTTAAAAAAAAAAAGAGTTGTAGCTTTAAAAAAAAAAAAACCAAAAACAAAAAAACAAAGAATCCAAATCATGATGAATACAGGATTGAATTAAAGGTGAGGGAAGGTCAAAGAGGTTGAAAAGGGGGAGTAATAATCAAAAGGAAGAACACCCCATCCTTTGAGAAAAGAGGTAAGAGAGGAAGTCTATGTAAAGACATGAGCCTTTGTGGAATTGATGAGGAGGAGATATTTCATGAATTTCCCACCAAAAAGCTGCAAAACATATTAACATTGCAAGGCAAAACCACAACTGGAGAAGGGATGTTTGTGTTTGGCAGTTCTGAAAAAGCCACTGGGAGGAACAAAATTAATCTGACTAAATTAAAATATAAAGGCTAATATAGTTAAATATAAAATACTCAATAGTGAAAAATCATGAATTTTTAGGGGAAGCAATGTTACAGCTGCATGATTCTCCCAGTTAATTCTAGGATGATTCTCCCAGTTAATCACCAGCCCTGTGGTGACTGGTGATTTTTAGAGCAAATAAAAATCCACCCTATTTTGACAATAGAGTAGAAGGTACTAGTAAAAAGTTCAAGAGCTCAATTAGAATATTGTTTAGGAAAAATAAAAATAAAGAAGTTGATAAAGTGGTAGAAAATTAAGTGGAGATACAGGAAGCATTTCAGAGGTAAAAATTCCCCAGTGATGATCAAGTTCAGCATGTGCCTCTAAAGGAAATCAGAATTTGTAAAAGTTAAAGTAGATGACTAGAAAATAAGATGATTTCACAAAAGAATAATTCTGAATCATGTGCTAGGTTTCTAATAAATGGAGGGGACTGATTTATAAGCCATTAAATAATACTGATACTGAGAGTAGAGGATAAGAAAGAAAATGAAATCTCAAAGAAGGGACTTTTTTAAATTGATAAAGTACAGATTAGCATGTGCTATTTCAATATATATAAATATTATCTATTATCATCAAGGTAAACACATCTATTTCCTCTGGCCTAGGTGATCAATCCCTTTCAAAGAAAAAATTTAGTTCTTACTTTCATTTATTTATGCCATTATTGCTGAATAAAATGCTTTCCGCTTAATACAACTTCTAATAGCCCCTATTCTCTGTCTAAAACTCACCTCTTCACCACATAACTGCATGACTTCATTCTGTTTTTCACCAGACATCCTTAATACTGTACTCCACAGACTCATACTTGCTACATTTTCTATACAGGTTGTCCACTTGAATCCACAGGTATTTCTTCCCAACTAGTTTACCAGTACCTTGAAGACTGGGACTATTTCTAATATTTACTTTTTATTTTTTCACTACACCCAAGCAAAACTATTGTATTGGGCACACTGTAGATAAACAATAAAGTTTATGGTTCATAAGTAGCAAATGAATACATGCACACATATTTAAAAAGCAAACATAAATGTTAAGTATTTTTCTAAATACATGAAGTTACTTTTAGTAATGCAACAAAATAATAAACAAGAAAGACAAAGAGCTATATGAATTAAAAAGTAGGTAATCTCTAAAAAATGGTCCACATAAAGTATGAAGAATAATGTCACTGTCAGATTAGTTTTAGATCTCAGTGCAAAAGGCTTTTTCTGTTAGATATAATTGAAGACTCAAGCCATCCAGTACTTTTTTATTTTCGTCCTAAAGACACTGCCTAAGGATAGAGTAAGTTGTAATTATGTCCTACTTGGTATACTACAGCTACAACCTACTCTATCTTTAGACAATGACTTTTATGCAATTCCTTTTAGAATATATGAAAAGAACCTAGATTATAGCTATTAAAAATATTCTCACTATATAAACACAATTAAACATTCTCTACAGCTTCACATGACACACCCTTTAAGTTTAGCATCAGCATTTATAACATACACCGAATGAGGTGTGTATCTTTTTACAGTGTGTCTTCCTCATTGATATTTAAATTATATGTACCTGCTGAGTAACAAAACTGTTCCCATAAAAGATTGAAAACATAAGAGATGAAATCAGTAAGGTGAAGTCAAATAAAAATGAGCATTTTTTTCTGCTAAAACTCACTTTGCAGCAAAAACAGAAATCAGTGCCTACTAAAGTATGTCTTTTAAAAGAAGATGCTTCTTCACATTAAAAAAGTACCAGAATGACATCAAGTTAAGAAGTATGTATTAGACATGTCTTCTTGGTAATTTCAAACTTTTATAAGTACTACTGCAGGAAGGACACATTTTTAAAAAAATAAATACATGTGATTTTATGTTTCCCAAACATTTTCGCCAGCTGACAGAAACTATTCATGAACATCACTTAAAGGGATTCCACTGATTCCCCTTCACCTTTTCATTAGACTACCAAGAGCTCTCCTCAACAGACTCTTGTGTGTATTTTACCACTGAAAGAAACTCAAAATGATCTAATAGGCAAGTAAACACACTACTTTAAAAGTTTAGGATCAGCAAAGTAATCGTGTGTGTGTGTGTGTGTGTGTGTGTGTGTGTGTGTGTGATATACATACACACAATCTTACAGCAGTATAGTATTGGCTAAAATAAAAGGTTCCAAGTCATATAGCTGAATACTGTAGACTTTTTATGACTCTTCCTCAAAGAAACAACATAACAGATACTGAATTTTCCAATTAAATATGCTCAATAAAATAATATTTTAGTTTCAGTCTATTCTTCCTACATAAGCCACCAAATTTAAACAGTAACTCATAATTCAAGTTCTTCTACAGCACAGGATATACACATGAATTTTACTTACCAAGTCATATATCTGGTTTGCCAGCTGTACTTTCTCATCTGCATCTTCCAAAGCTTTATAATAGTCCTGAATAAAACATCATTTCAAAAATAATTATGAATATGCATGTAAAGACATACAAGTGCAATTTCATTATCACTGTCAGTCATCTTGGTAATAAAATGCTTCCTGGGGTTAGGGTATGGTTGGGGGAGATCAAAAATTACAGACAATGGCCAAGAATTAAAGCAATGTGTTCTGAATTCTTAGAAAAGATTATATATATCTATATATCCCAAGTCTAGTTTTACTAGAAAAAGTTATGTGAGCTAATGAATAATATTTCAAAGAAAATAAAAAGAAGGCTACTAAAGATTTATCTAATCTGTAAAGCACATTCATGTTCTACTCAAAAAAAAATTTTTTTTTTTTGAGACAGGGTCTAGCTATATATTTCAAACTGGCCTCAAATGCACTATGTAGACCAGGGTACCTCGAACTAAGGACAAACCTACTGCCTCAGCCTCCTGAATGCTGGGATCATGGGTATGTACCACCACACCTGGATGAAAGAATTGTTATAAATCCATACCTGTAGAAAAGATTCTAATCTACATACACTTATTATCTAATTGATCTATAATTTCTATTTTAAATTAGACATAAATTCATACAACTTAATGCATACTTTAGATTTCTTGGCAATGGAAAGCAAACTGACTTTTTAAAAAAGGAAACAAAGAAGGCCGCACAGATGGCTCAATAGAATAAGCATTTCCCTGGCAAGTGCAAGAGCCTGAGTTCAATTCCCAGTTGCCAGCTGTACTTTAAAAAATAAAAATAAAAAGCAAAATAAAAAACGAAACAAAGATTCTATGAATTTCCAAGGGCTATCAGACTTTGGAGGTTATACTGGAGTGGTACAACACAAAAAACTTAAGAGTTAAAAGAAATAATCAATGCCTTTGGGATATATATATATATATATATATGTATGATGGCTATATTCACGCACATCTGGGCCTCTAGATATCTTTCAAGGCAGGACTACTTTTCTTTCTTTTTTTTTTTTTTTTTTGGCAGAACCGGGGATTGAACTCAGACCTTTGTGCTTGCCAGGGAAGGGCTTATTCCACTGAGCCATCTCCCCGGTCCCGTGGACTACTTTTCTTAATAAATTGTTTTTTCTACTAACAGAAATGATCTTCCCACCATGTAGTAGAATAAACACCATAACTTCAATTGGTAGGTTCCAAACAATTATATGAGGGTTAATGTAAAAAGGCATTATTTTTTAATGATAACAAGAGATCTCTCCCATGTCAGATAGCTAAAGGGCAAAGCTGTGAACATGCCCACCTTTTACACTGTTCTTCCAAACATACCCTTCTATAGACTACATCCCACTGTCAAAGGAAACTTTGGGCTGGGATCTAACTCCTATTATTATCTGGAAGAGAGCTCTAATTCTTGTAAAACTAATACAAATTCAAAGAATTCTGTTTTTCTAGACCCAATTCATGCACAAATGTTCAGCTTTAAATTGAAAGACTTTAAAAATACTTCCAGTTCTTAAGATTCTGCTTTTCTGTGTGCCTACCAACTAGACTAACTAGAAATACAAAAAGTATGCTCAAAATCTTTTACTGTCCTCCCCAGTTTGTGACCCAAATTATATCTCTAATGGTAAGGCAAGTTAACACATACAACCAGCAAAACAAATGAAAAAGGAGAAGGAAAGTACTTGTTAATAGTCCTTAATGAATAGGTACTCATTATTAAAAATTTTTAAATTACCAGTATCCTTCAATGATTACAAATCCCTACACTTGAAGATAAAAGATAAGACATTGCTGGAGTTCTAAAGATCTACTGATAACTTGTGCTCATTTTGATATCATAAACCAATTTAACTTTGAAGTATCTTTTTCAGAGGGTCCTAATATGTATTGATAAATCATCCAAAGTGTTACACATACTTTTTTGATGGATGCCATCTGTTCTTCTCTCCACTCAGGTTTATTTTTCTTTGCATTCATAAAGAATTCACTGACTCTTTGCTCTAGCTGATCCATTGCATCTGATATAAAAAGTTTCATATTTAGATAATCAAATTCATAAAATATACATGCTTTAACTTGATTAAGAAAAACACCTCACAACATGTACTACTATTTCACTGGCCATTTATAATATAATGCCTTAATTACCTTAGTTTGTTGTTTCGTTATTTCCAATTGTTTTCTAATAATCCAAGTAAAGTCAACAACACATGCTCTATATCAGGTTTTGAATGTGACAAAATACAGTTGCTTGTTGAAAGTACCAGTAGATAACCTCACATTTCTTTTAGTAAGAAAAAGTAACTTAAAAAGATTTTAAATTATTTCAGTATCAAGCACTCCATCATCTTTTATCAAAAATGAAAATAGCTAGTGCAACTCTTTATCCACTTAATGCACTATTTATTCTATGTACAATTTTTCTAAAGGGTCTACCAAGAATTACCTTATTGGACATCAGCTAAAAAATAAAATAAGATGGATCTTGTCATGTAAGTTGAAAAAACCCCTCTTTACTATAGTGTTCTTTTAATGATTTCCAGTACAAACTAAATAGCTTTGTAAAGACCCTGAGAGGGGCTGGGAAGATGGTTCAGCAGAATAAGCACTTGCCTGGCAAGTCCAAGGGCCTGAGTTCAATCTCTTTTTTTTATAGGGAAAAAAAAAAAAAAAAAAAAAAAAAATCCTGCGATAACCTACAGTAAGTTTTTTAAAAAATATTTCTTTTGTTTAAGCATTTTCTGGATCTATTTGGTTAATTCATAATACCACTTAACTAGAAAATTCTACTTATTCTAAAAAAATTAAAGCTTAAAAAAAATCCTGCAATCTGTATAATCTAAATCCATATTACAAAAATTTTTTGTGATAAAAGCTTAAAATGAAAATATTTCTGTAAGTAATTCCTATCGTGTTTCAGGTATCATAATTTTTTTTTTTTTTTTTTTCGGAACCAGGGATTGAACTCAGGCCCTTGCATTTGCCAGGCAAGCACTTATTCTACTGAGCCATATCCCTGGCTGCAGGTATCATAATTCTAATTCATCCATATTTTAAATCCTCAGATGATTTTTATAATGAAAACTCCCCAGAAATGATAATGCAGTCAGTTCAATGAGTAAATTAACAATGTCCTAAGATAAACATAGTTCTGCTTGACAACAAAGTCTATGCTCAGCCCTACAGAGAATACTACCTCAGGAAATCTCAAACTTCAACTCTATTAACATGGATTGGGGCCAGGGAGATGGCTCAGTGGAATAAGCCCTTCCCTGGCAAGTGCAAGGGCCTGAGTTCAATCCCTGGTTCTACCCCAAAAAAACATGGATTGCGAGGTAGCTGGAAAACCTCAGAAGGATAAGATATGATCAAAATATACAATAAGTGCTATAAAAAATTACAGTAAGACTCATTGCAATTACTTCCCCTTTAATATTCTCCTCCTAACTTAAATACACACTTATTCTATCATTCTTACTATTTTCTGAGGCACTCTAGGAAGCCCTCTTTCATGTGTATCTTTGCACTGTGATCAAAAATAAGATGAATTTGTTACCAAGTGCCACCCAACACAAAGGCAGGCCTGTAAAGCAGTTCAGTATGTCTTCACTGGATCTGGGACAGTGGAACTTCTAGCTCTTCCTCAAAGCCAAAATGCCCATGAAATTAAACATTTGGAATCGACACAGGACATCAAAGCAACTACAACTCTTCAACTGAACATACTCATGAAAGAGAACTTACAGAACTTCAGAAAGCAGTAATAATGGTGAGATAAGCATGTTCAAGGTAAAAAGGGAGGGACTGATGGGAGTGTGTGTTTTACTGTAACAAATTTTTAAATTTAAACACCATATTTTTTTTTAAATCACAACCTTACAGAGATTTGCACACTACAACAGGCTGGATGACAAGGTGCCTCAAGAACTTGACATGAGGCCAAGAAACGTATATTCATGAACCAAAGATAGAGAGGAATGAAAATGAACAAGTTCCTAGCTATCTGAAGTGGTTCCTGAGAGAACAAGGCTAATTGTGGGAAAAAGTCATTCAACCACTAAGTTATTAGAAAGAGAACAAAGCTCAGCAGTGGCCAAAATTTTGCTAACAACTGACAAGATTTTGGTAAAATCTTATTTCCCTCACTCCTGAGAAAAAGATCACGCTGCTGACAACTCACGTGTAATTTTCAAACTTTAGTATGCTAAGTTCACGAGAGTCTCTAAATACATAAAGCCTCATCCTTCTATCTTCTCTATCTTAAACCCAAACAAAAATCTAATTTAACAAAATGTATGAATGCGGAAATGGAAGTCGGACACATAAAGCTCAGGTGAAATCTTCTCAACATTTAGACTGATGTCCACTAAAACACACACGATATCTACATATTCAATAAATAAACACAGTTTTTCTTGCACAGTGGCGAAAATGAGAACGGAATTCAGATGCTCTAAAGTCTCCTCTCACAAAAGCCCAAGAAAAGTACCATAGGAGGAAAATCAGCAGCACGATACAGTACTGTGCGATCTTTGTGACAACTCCTTAGGTGACCCAGAGCAGTCAAAGCGCAGACATTAGCTAGCGTCGTGGCAAGCAAGCCCGGGACGCAGCGCGCGCGACGAGCTGGAGAGAACGCGCCGACTTACTCTGCACCTGCAGGTCCATCTCGCGCATCTCCGTGAAGCGGTCCCTCAGGTCCATGGGAAGTTGCTCAATCACTGTCAAAGAGAGTCCATCAGGGGCGGGACCAACGGCAAGCGACGCGCTTACGTCACTGCGTGCATGCGTGCGTGGGGGGGGCCGGCAGCTCACAACGAGGCTGCCAGTTACCGTGAGAGAGAAATATCCCCCGCTTCCCCCCCCTCCCGCCATCCTGCCTGCCCGTCCACTCGCGCTCTTGCCCGCCCGCAGGTCCCACAGGCGGCCGCCGCCAGTGCCAAGCACTCACTTTCCAAATAGTCCTCTAGGTACAACATCGCGGCCCTTAGAGCTGGGGGAACGAAGGGGTCCAGGGGTTTATTTGTGTCACTCGCTGTCGCCGGAGTTTTGTCCCTTCCAATATGGCGCCTCCGCTAGCAGCACCCGCTTGACTCCGGCAAACAAAAAAACAAAAAAAAAAAAATCCACTTTGGCGCCTGACGGCGCTTGCCTCACCGCCGCCCGGAGCTGCCATTGGCTGGCGGGAGCGGTGGCGTCACACGTCCGGTGCTAGTCCCCGCGCCTTTGTGGGAAATGTAGTTTTGTTTCCCAGCCGCGCTGGTAGCCTAGCTGGCGGCTGTGCGCGAGAAGACTACAAAAACCAGAAGCCATCGCGGGCGTGGCGCAACAGAATCAGAAATGCGGTGCCTCTGTTTATTTGTTGATTCTTTGCATAGGGAACGACGGGAGTTGTATGCCCCTGCTAAACACAACTATGAACAACTTTTCACCTGTTCTCTGCTGTGATTCCATGTCCCCGCGTTGTGAGTCGTGAGTTTCAAGGCGCACTCAGAAAATAGTAAAGATTCTAAACGCTAGAATAATCAGCAGAGTTCGAACCATTCAAATTGTTCCCAGGAAAACTCTGTTGGAATTTATTGTCAGTGTTCACTCCGAAAATACGAATGAGACATCTGATTGGGTTCCCTTTAGGCGCAAGGTCCCGAGTTCAATCCCCGGTCCCGCAAAAAGACACACAAACCAAAACAAAGGACAGCATCCCGAGACTGAAATGGCAATGCACTTACCTGATTTAAAAAGGTGCAAGCAGTCCTCTGCAGACGCTTGCAGTGCCATGCTGTTTTCGGTGCATCTTGTAATGTAATTACCATCATACATACATAAACACCCACACCCACGCCTCCCCAAAAGTGGCCAGTCACAATTACTGAAGAGAGCACAAGATCAAATGGTTTGTGCTAGCAATAACAACGTTATGTTGTAAATAGCCTGTATTTAAGGTCTGTAGTCCTGGACAGTGTCTTTTTCTATTTTTTAACTCCTTCCAGTGAATGTTTATCAGTAGTATACTTAATATTTCCCTGCTGGTCTTAATTTTCTTAAAAACTCTTGCCCACGACAAATATCGGGGATTGGTTTTTTTGGGTTTTGTGAATTTTTTTTTTTTTTTCTTCCTATTTCAGTCTCATCTTTGGAACACTGTTCCTTTGAAGATCTGGAAGATATCTTTAAGATTATTTTGACGTGTGTTTCTTTTCGTTTACCTTTTGTGTGTCACTTCTCAAAAGGACATCTTAGTTTTACATCTGTTCTCTTCTAACCCATTTTTAAAATTCCTTGTAGAAGTTAAACAGTTTATATGCTCTTTTAGTAAAATGAACTGCATGCATCTTTATGTGTTATTTCTTTTAAAAGGGAGACTTTTGCTCATGGTGACTGTTTCCTTCTAGACTGATTTTCTAGTCTGAATTCCTGTTTCTGGTGTTGTAAATAGGAGGATTCTTTGAGGCTGAAGTTAAAATTGAGTTTTCTTGGAGAGTATGAATTTGCTTCTGCAAGTTGCTTGGGGACACTATTCACCCTAGGGCTAGATTAAATTCTTCAGTTGAGGTTTATTGTATTGTACAGACAGATTGAATTTGAGCCTCTAAATCAAATGTCTTGGTATAGTTTCTCAGGGGAGACTTTTTCTTCCAACTCCAAGATAGGCTTGTTCTTACTGACCTTTGTGTGTATGAGATTTATTTCTCTCTCACCTTTGCACAGGGAATATAGCTTCTGAGGAACCCAAATTTTGTCACCTTTTATACTATTCCTTTTAACCTGTTCTGGGCTTTACCTTTGATTCTGGCATGCTACACAACCATGAGAGCAGAAGCTCTAGATGTTCAAACTTTGACAATAATTTTAAGAACTTCCCCCTTAGCTCTCACTTACATTTATTTTGCCCTCACACACACATACCTTTTATATCCCCTGTGTGACTTTCTTTAAGTCCTACCAGGTCACAAATATATTTTATTTTTTGTATTTGGTTTTTTTTTTTTCCAGTACCAGGGATCAAACTTGGGACCTTGTGCTTACCAGGTAGGTGCTTAATCCACTGAGCTATGTCCCCAGCCCACTGTATTTCATTTTTTAATCCAGAATGATTAGTTGCTTTCAGCAGGTGCCTGATCTAGAGTAGCTAATCTGTAATTATATCAAAACAGAAATTTCAGTGTAAATACTCCCTGAGCTTCAGGGAGGTAGTATTTCCATATTAAGGAAAATAAAATGATAATTCCTAATTTAGTCAGTATGTATAAACGCCCAAGAGAAACCAAAAATAAGACATATGCGCTGTATACTTTAGTTCATGAACATAACTCTTGCTGTTTGGGTATCTGTAAACATCAGAGAATCCTGCTTGCACACACATGTGATAGTGTCTTACAGTGTTAGGTCATACAGTGAAGTCCCCTTGGCGTGATGCTCTGCCAACACCGAACACTTGTTTCTAGAAATATGCCTAGAATATGCCTCTAGAATATGCCTCTCATATTCATGCTACGCTAGGCTATCTCTGTATTATATTCCTATCTTCCCTATCTTCCCTGATCACAGCTTATTGATTAATCAGAGATAGACCAAAGACAGGCCCACCATCGCATGCAGTCTATTTGCATTTGAAATAGAAGACACAAAGACTGATAGCACTGTGGCGGAGCTGAACTAATAGCAGCGCAATGTTGTCCTCAGGCTGCTGCTGCTGCTGAAAGCTCCCAGAGAAGGTCTAGTGTTGTCCTTGTCTTTTTTGCTGATTTCTCTGTCACTTTGCCTAACAACAGTTGTATAATCTCAAACTTATTTTAATACAGCACCTCTGTTTCCTGGTTTATAAATGGGAAATACTAATAGTAGTTATGTCTCTGTTGTAATGGATTGAAAAATCCTATCACCTATGCAAAACACTTAAATTGCCTGGTAAATGTTATGATTGAATAAATATGAAGGACTTTTACCATCATCACTATTAACATCCTCTGTCCCTCCTGAGTTGTCTGTATTGCGGGGATTCATTTGTGCCCCTGCTTTTTTGAGGGTAGAAACCTCCAGAACTCTAGGATTTTTTTCACCTCCAGGTATGATACTGCACTAGAAAATAAAAGGGAAATGGGTGCAAGCAAGTCTGTGTAAGAGTATTGTGGATGAGACTACTATTGAAGTAGAAGGAGCAGGAATTAGAAAGCAAAATCAAAAGTGAGAGTAAAAATGAGACATCTAGATATAAAGAATAACAAGAATGGGAAGAAGACAAATAACTACTTTCTAGAAATTAGACAAATAACTACTTACTAGGCTCAGTACATGGGGAGGGAACATAGTGAGATGAATGGTGAATTACTGGACAATAAGCTGTCATGCAACCATTCCATTAATATTCAAGACAAAAGGGAATTTAAATTCTTTATAGCGTATGTCCTCTAGGGAAGCCTTACTTGATATCTTAAGATTGTATCTTAAAAGTAAAATCGCCATCTTGAAAATTATAGTAAAAAATTTAATTTTTATTATACATGTGTTAAATTTATGATTTAATTAAATTGTATTATTATCTAAATTGTAAATGAAGGTGTTTTTAACTTTATACCTTTAACATCTATCTAGTCATTTTCTGGGTCAGTTATAACCTGCCTCAATTTTCCCTTTACACACAGGTGGATATTTTCAGCTTTTGCTTCTCCTAGTGCCTCACAGGAGGAACAGTTGTTTGGTTGGTTTTTGGCTCACGGTTTGTGGAGGTTTCATTCCACTGTTGGCTGACTCCAAGACTCCAGTATGGCAGTCGGAGGGGAAAGATGGGGAGGGGAGGAAGCTCCTGACCACTCCCCCGGAGACCCACCTCCTCCACATGCTTCACCTCCCAACATCACGTTTGGCTATAAACTCATCAGTGGACTAGTCTGACCAAGATCCAATCAGCTCAAAAGCCCTGTCTATGAGTGCCTGAGGAGACATTGAGGGGACATCTGGGGTATAAAGAATAACGAGAATGGGAAGAAGACCAATAACTAATGCAGGAAAGTGTAGGGGTTTGCACTGTGCAGGCTCAGTAGATGGGGAGGGAACATAGTGAGATAAATGGTGAATTACTGGATAAGAAGCTGCCATGCAACCATTCCATCAATTAAAAAAAAAATAATCCTGTGTGAGATACATAAGAAAAACACTTGAAACTAAGAGAATCAGTTCCCTAGATGACAAAGAATAAAGTCAAATTTGAAAAGTACACAAGGACAGCAGCTGGAATTTCTTAAATTGTTGGCCCTAACGATTGAGAACTTGTTTTTGTTTTTGTTTTTAGACTTTCATAGTGCTGAAAATAGGACACAGGGCTTGCATATATGCTAAGCACGCACAGAACTATTGAGTCACATCCCTAGCCTCGAAGTTCTAATTGTGTGGAGTGAAAATACTACAAACCTATCCTGTGCTTTTAAGAAGCTAATGGTTAACCATCTGGAAATTAGCCAGTAATCCCAAAGACCTACTCCTGCAAACATATCTGGGCAAACAAGCAAGAGCTTGCTATACATCCACTTGAGACCATGGGTCCAAATCAGTGAAGAGGAATTCAGTCCTTAAATCTGCACCACACTTTGTTGCGCATGAAATCCGTATTCAGACTTCTCACAGAGTACCAAAATAGTAAAAACTGACCTGGCTTGGTGGATTTGCTTTGCTTTATTATAATTAAATGCCCAAGGCAACTAACTTTACAAAGAGTACAGGTTTATTTAATTCATAGTTTAGAAGGTCAAAATACAAAATGGGGTTCAGATGGTTTTCACCTCTGGTGAAACTGGCATAAAACAATGGCCTAAGCGGGTATTTAAATTAGTAATCATGTCTTGAACTGGACAGAATGAAAAATTAGAACTTTGCAGTCTCCTTAGAGGTTGGTCAGCATCTCCAGTGACCTAAGGACCTCTCACTAGGCCCCACTTGTTAAATGCCCACAGTTCCTACCAATGACACCACTCTGCAGACCAGTTCTTTAGTATAAAGAATCCTTGGGTGAACCCTAGGATCACACTCAAACCATAGTATCTAGTAAACAGGAACACCCACAGGAGGCAAATACAGTATGATAGTTCCTATTAAGATTACTCCTCACCCAATGACACAAGGGGGAGCAAATTATGTGGAAACTGAGCTCACATTCAGATGTTACAAACATGGAAGAAATGACTCTTCAGAGACAATCAGCAGATAGAATAAACAAGGAGACTCTTAAATTATGTCAGTCATGATTGATAAAATCAAGTCAGAAGGAAGAACCAATAAGAAATTTTTTAAAAATGCAAAGAACTGGAGAATCAATTAGGAAATTCTGATGCCTGATTGATAAGAGGCACAGAAAGAGGGAAGAGAAAACAAAAAAACAGTGGAAATGCAAAAGAATATCTATAGTCTATGATGACATGTTAATGATAAGTACAACTGCGATGAAAGCTATAGGAGAAAGGTTGCCCACGGGAAAAGTGGAATAGTTGGAGTGTGGAGCACACTTGGAACCCTTTGCTGACAGAGACTGTTTCTTACGCACCATTCTACTGCTATCTTGTGGAAGCCGCTTGAGTCATATTTGTCTCATGAAGCAGTTTTATATGGCTACTGGCTTTTGAATCCTACCTGAGTTTGAATTTTGTCTCTATTATTTATTCATATGACCTGAGCCAAGTTTCCCATGGTCCCTAAGATTGTTATCTTCATGAAATGAAAATAGCAAGGAGTTCTAACTTGTACTATAGGATTGTGGCAATGCTCAAAGGAGACAGTGTTTGAGATTGCCTACCGGCTCTTTGCAAGGGTATCTGGAACTAATGCACCAAGCCAGCGGCTGTAGTAACTACAGTTTCAGCTTCAACTCCATGATGTTTCCCTTGGCCAAAAATGCATTAGCTCATTTTCCAGTTCAAAGCATTCAACAAATGGTAGCAAGGCAGAGCCACCAGAAACATACACCTGATTTCCATGACAAATATGGTAGTGCTATACTAGCTGGTGGAGCCACATTCTGCATTGCAGCACGGACCTGTACACAACACAAACTGGAACAGAATGGAACCTTTCCCCTGTTGGCAGAGTCACCCCAAGGAATGGAGAGATCAGTAATCATGCCAGCTGATATGATACAGCTAAATTATTTCTAAATGAAATCATAATTAATGCCAAGTAAAGGCACTGTGAATCCATTAAAATATGGCCTATTGAAGAAATAAAGTACAACTGAAATCTTAAAAAAAAAAAAAAAGAGAGTGCCTCCCACAGAGCCCAATACATACACGAAATCCTGAAAAAGAATTTGTAGATTTGATAGTACCCAGAGGTAAAAACATTCTAGCAAGTACCATACCTAAGGCATGCGATGGATGCTGTCAACCCAGAGTAGGGAAAGGAGGATTTGTATTGGGTGTAGAATATTTAGACACAATAATAAAAATTGAATTTTATAGTCTTTATTATTACTGCCATGTATCAGAAATTCTAAATAATATCACATATTAGCAGCTGTGAGACTATTTGATCCCACCCAGTAAGTAGTGGATCAGAAGTAGCAATCAACAGTATAAAGATTATAACAATAAAGACAGACATGATTTTTTTCAATTATATCTTTCTATATGATCACTTCAAGTTTTTAATTGATATTGTAAATTTAAGACAGAGTAAATACACTATTTTATCGTGTGTAAAGTTTATACATGAAACATATTCTGAATTTGAATAGCATCTTGCAAATTAATAAGTATTTTAAAATTGTTCTAGTTGTTATGTAATTGCTATAACTTTAATGTAGTTATACATTAGTATAACAGAGCATAGATTTTTCTGCTCAAAAAATACTTTGGTATTCACTATGTAGAAGCTGCAAAGAGTTATCTTACAGAAGTAGAGTGTATAATAGTAATTACTGTTATAGTTTGTATCTAGACCATTCCCAAAGCCTCATGCACTCATAGGCGGAGCTTTTCAAAGGTGGTTTGTTAGAGGCAGTGTGTGGATGTAGATTACAGATGTGATAACTGGATGAGTCTGGTGATTGGATTAGCATAGTCCTGGGTGTGGCTGGCTGGATTTACTGAGGCCAGAAGACCCGCCCTGTGTGAGTGGCACTAACCAACAGGTTGTTGCTTTTCTCACTTCCTGCTTGCCATGCAGTGGACCATTTCTCGGAGGCCACAGTGCCCTGCCTCAAAACCAGCTGACTATGTACTGAAACCCCTACAGACTGAGAGCTAAAATAAACTTTTCCTCTTTTAACTTGCTGTTTTTGAGTACTTCGTCTGAATGCAAAGAAAGTAACTAGGATGTCACTAATGACTAAGCATGGTAGGTAGGGTGAGGGATAGATGTAGATGCAGGACGATAGATGAGGATAGATAACAGACACAAAATGCAGTTAGGCACAGAAAAAAGTTCTAGTGTTCTGGCACAGTGGAATAACACAGCTCACAACAGTATATAACTCAAGATATTTAGAAGAGAGGACAGTAGACCCCAGCAGGCAGCGATGCTACTCATCCTCATGTGATCACCACATACTATATGACATTGAGGTATCACATTGTACTCCATAAGTATACACAAGCTATGTATCAATTGAAAATAAACATTATATTACTAAAAATGTTAAAATGTATTTTAAAAGATTAGTTCATTGCTTTTATGTTATTCATTACATGTATGATTATATCATGAAATTGTTTTTAAAAAATAAGCTGTCTTTATTACATTCTGAGACACGATGGTTGCTTCAGAGGAAATTTCTATCAAGAGAGTTTGAAATGCAAAATTATCTTTTAATGTTTTTACAAGGCAACAAACCTGTTTGATTTCAGCTTTTTGAAGATGTGAGTTGGGTATCCAGACATGCTTATTTGTGTGATATCTTTAGTACTTTTAATGACCTTACTGCCTCTGTTCAAGGAAAAAAATGCAACATGTTCTTCGAAGGCAGATAAGACTGAAAGATGAAAGATAGAAGGTTGAAAAAACAGTTTCTGAAGATCATTCCAACACCTTCCACAGTTCAGCAGCCAGCATTGGAGAAGCTGACAGGCTTCATGGTGCACATCTGCAGAAAGTTGTCCACGAACATCTTACCGATTCGTTAGAATATCTTGAATTTATTTTCCAGCAAAAAGAGATCCACGTATAGGAAATTTATGGATACAAAACCCATTTCTCTCATCAAAAGATAGCTTGAGTTTAACTGTAGCTCTCTAGGGTAGGTTGCTGGAGCTAGCTTCTGATAAAAGGTTGAAAATAAAATTTGAAAATGCAAAAATAAAAAAAAAAATTCAGCTGCCTAAATTTCTTTCTGTCCATTGTAATTAATTTAGTTTCATTGTTTTCTTTTTGATGCTGGCGATTGAATCAAGGGCTGTGAGAGTCTCCAGCCTCTAATCTCTTGATGATGATTGAAAATAATTTTCTTGTATAAAGAAGTGCATTAAAGGAAATGATTTGCTCCAGGTGACAGATAATTTAGGTATTTTTGTTTAAGTGCTTCTCATAGGAAGGCCTAAATTTGCTTACACACAATAGCATAATTATAACAATTTCTCTGTGGTTGATTTTTGAAAGCCTTATAGTCTAGCATCCATTTTGTGAGATTGCTAATGTGAAAAAAAGTGTCAAGCATCTTCTTTCAATGATATAATATAAAAAAATATTTGAGTAATTAGGAGGATTTTTCTTAAGCACTGCTAGAAAGCCTCCAAAATATCTATACTCTTTCTTTTAGTCTCTCTTTATCATATTGATATGAACAGATGCTTAGAAAAGTCAAGCTTTTCTTGGTTTTTATTCTTACCTTGTCTTTAATGAACCTAACTCATTAGATTTTTTAGAAATACTTATTTTGGGGCCAGGGAGATAGCTCAGTGGAATAAGCGCTTCCCTGGCAAGCTCAAGGGCCTGAGTTCAATCCTTAGTTCTGCCAAAAAGAAAAAAAAGAAAAAAGAAAAAGGAAAAGAAAAAAAAAAAGAAAAGAAATCCTTATTTTGCTGTTGACTGGGGTACTCCTTTTTTTTTTTCCAGCAGAACCAGGGATTGAACTCAGGCCCTTGTGCTTGCTAGGGAAGCGCTTATTCTACTGAGCGATCTCCCTGGCTCTACTCTTATTGTGGAGGAGCCAAAATATGAAAGTATAACAATACAGTGTTCTATTATACTCTGCCCATAAATACCTTATGAGGCTTCCTGCGTTGTAGTAAAGGACATGCCTCCCCAACTAATTTGAGTTTCTTAAAGGCAGAGATCATGTTTTCTTCATAGGTTGATCCAGAAGTCTTCAAGGTAATATGAATAAAGATGTGCTGAATTATTGAATGCATGAGCATTAGACACAAGTTTATAGGATTAGACTACTAAGGGCAACATGAAATTCTCATGGTTGCTAGTTATTCAACTCAGTAAAGAATGTGGGATTCCATTATTTATCCAAGTAACTGGATGAGAATGTTGAAAATAATTTGCTAAATAGGTAGCTATGAGGAATTGTCAAACACAGGAGTAGGTCAGTTCCTTCATAGTAATTTTTAATTAGCTTGCTTTAAAGGTTAGGCAGAGAGAAAATGAAAGTACTGTGGTAGTTCCTGAGGCTTTGTAATTTTTTAAGAGTAGGAATATTTACTAGATAATGGAAAAAGGGAATAAGAATAGCTTCTGAGAGACAGGTGGGATCTTCAACGGGTTGCCAATAAAGCCACTTCTCAAAGGAAGTTCTATATGGCAAAATCATGAAATTTTGATCACAATGTTGGTCAAAATTATGATCAACCAGTAAGCCTACAAGAATAGCCACTTAGATAATATTGATTCCGTGGGAGCAAGGACATCATCAATCTTGGTCAGTCATCTGTAGTTTTAGTCTTTGGTCTTAGGCCTAGGGCTAGGGGGAGGCGGAGGGGGACCCACTCCTAAAGAGATAAGGGTTGATTTATATGGAAATCTCAAAAGGATACTACCACTAACCTCAAACTCCAGTTTGTCCATGAAGGGGAGTTTGTAAACCTGGCCATTGTGATTTTAGTCTTCTTAGATGCTCCACTAGCCACCATTTTGATGTGTTCTCCTCTTGTTCACTGAGTCCCTCAAGAGCCTACCCATCTGACTGCCTACAATATTTCTATCTAAATAGGGGAGAGGAAACGTAATTTCCATCTAGCTGCTTTAGATGCTCTATATTTTTCAAAATCTTTTGAAGTCACAAATATCAACCTAGAGTGATAAATGAGACCTATGGGGAACATGAGAAAAAATATCACTGCACTTTATTTCAGTAAAGAGTTATTGAACAACAAATAGCATTAATATTTGATCAAGACCCAGCTTTTGCACAATGTATATACAGTTTGTTTTTTTTAGTTTATTGTATTACTTATTTGGTGCAGGATCTCACTACACAGCTCAGATTCATAGTGATCCTCCTGTCTCAGCTGCCCTAGCACTAGGATTACAGGTGTGCACCACCACACTCGGTTTCAGTGGCTGGCTCGACATGCAGTACTGGGAATCAAACCCGGGTCCTTGTGCTTTCCAGGCAAGTGCTTAGACCACCAAGCTATCTCCCGAGCCCAATATGTATAGTTTATTTAAAAAGCAGATTGCTATAGAAATAATGTAAACACAGGTGCTAGGTGTTATAATATGAAGAAGGTGCTGAAATTCTGAGGAACAGACCAGATCAAAAGGAATTCATATAAATTCTATTGAGATATGATGATTCATTTTATGAATAATGAGCATGTTAGTTAAAAGGATAAAATCATAGAGGTAAAGATAAACATGTATG
>NW_004524746.1:2059439-2064056 GCF_000260255.1 Octodon degus | reverse complement strand
AGCTCTGTACCTGATTCACCTCAGCATAGGGAGGACAACACTCTTGAGAAGAGGTGAGGTCACCCAGAAGAGTTTCTCCTTACTTCAGGAAGAGATGATGAACCAAGAGTACTAGTTTCGATGTTGTAGTTACTTTTCTTGTTGCTGAGATGAAATTGCCACATGCACCAGTGAGGGGGGAAGGCTTATTTAGCTCACAGTCTGAGAGGTTTCATTCCATGAAGACTGGCTTGAAGGCAGAGGAACAGCAGTCCATGGCAAGGAAAGACAGCTAAAGCAACAAGTGGGAGAGGGAGCCTCTTTCTGTCCCTTATATTGTATCCAGTCTACTGGGATTATGGTGGTGCCAATCCAGTCAGTGGAAGAACCCAGAAAATGCCCACCCTTAATCCCAGCATTGCATTAAAACTAATCAGTCACTATATTCAGCCACTCTAAGCAAACTGTATGATTGCCTGAGGCTTTGAGGGCAGACATCTATATACAACCCATTACATTCTGTCTGCTCCTGTACTCCCAAAGACACATGCATATCTCTTTATGCAAAAGGCATTCTGGTCTGTTTCAAGAGTTGCCAAAGTCATAATATTTTCAGCATTGTTGAAAAATCCAAATCAAAAGTGTCCTCTGAGATTGCAGGCAAACTCTTAGCTGTGAGACCTAGTACAAATGAAAACAAAGTTAAATACTTCCAACATTCAATGGCACAAGATAGACATTTCTATTCCAAAAGTTATAAACAGGGGAAGAGCAAAGACTGGGACCAAAACAAGTCCACAATTCAGCAGGGCAAACATTAAGTCCTGCAGTTCCATTTGCACCATCATAGGTGGTCTGTGACAAGATGTCAACTCACAAAGGCTTTGATGGCTCTGTCCCTGAGGCACTGCTGATGTTTGTAGGTCCATGGCTTCTCCCTGGAGTCCACTCTGTTCCCCCTTGTAGTTTTCTTTAGAAAATCCACATTCCTGGCTTCTTTAAACTTCTGAGGTCTCCACTGCTTCTTTGGTTTTACTGTCAGAGGTTCACATCCTACCTTCTTAGGGACACACTGCCTGGCCTCCAAGGCCTTCTTCTGGAATCTGAGTAGAAGCTTAGCTGACCCCTCAACTCATGCATTCTTCATGTGCCTAAATCTAGCACCATGCCAAGGTGTGCTGGCAGCTGGACCAGTAGCCAGGCTTTCCTCTCCTAGCTTCAAGGCTTGAGAGCTGGATTACTAAGCACTCTGAATCCAATTCTGAGGAACATTTCTCTAGGCTGCTGACAATCCGGAACATGATATGGTCACTGGAATTCTGAAATACCATTTTCTTGGGCTCTCTTCTCAAACAAAATCCTTCTATGTATATTCAGGGGGACAAAAGGCACACAACCAAAGTATCTGAAAAGACAAAAGTAGTGGTACCAAAATAAATCAATGAAGTATTTGGAAAATACAAAGATGTAACTAAGCAAATAATGATCCTAAAGAAAGCAATGATTAGGGAATCCACAGAAGACACTAATAAAAAATTAAAAGAGCTGAAGAAAGATCTCCAAATCATGAATGCTCATCACAGAAAAGAATTGAAGTCCATAAAGTGTTCCGAACAGAAATTCAGGTGATGAAAAATTCTATCGGAGTATGGGCAATATAAGTGACTGATAACAGAATGATAGATCTAGAACACAGGGCTATGATTGTGGATCAATTGATGACAGAGACCTTAAAAACAACAGAGGTGGAGTGTTACGGCTTGTGTTTAGATGACCCTCTAACACCTCTTTCAGTCATTGGGGTGGCAGGCTTTTTCAGAGGTGGCCATAGATCTAGAGTGTAAACATTGGAATTGATTCATGGTGCAATACTAGAATCAAGGGCACTAGGATCAAGGGTGTGAGTGCTACCCCCACATGTAGCCTGGGCAAAATAAGGGCAATAGAAAGGGCTGTTGCCATCCTTTGTATCTTTGCTACCTTCTTCCCACCACGTTTCTTCTCTGTGATGCCACCCTGACTTAGAGGCAGATGATTATAGACAAAAACCTGCACAAACTGAGCTAAACAAACCTTTCCTTCTTTAACTTTGAGTGTTAAGTATTTTCCCTATCACTGAGAAAAGCAGCTAACACACTTTCTAAATGTGAAAAAAATTAACATAATAATAACTCATAGAACTGCAAATAGCCATGACCAGAAAACAGACACACCAAGACACATCATAGTAAAAACATCAGAAATCCAACATAAGAACAAAAGCTGTTAAAGTGATGAATCATTTATAAAGGAAAACCTATCAGAATGGCTGAGATTTTTCAACACAAATTTTAAAGGCAGGGGGAACTTGGAATGATATGCTTCAAACTCTAAAAGAAAACAACTTCCAACAAAGGCAGATCTATTCTACAAAATTATCTTTCAAACTTGATGGAGACATGAAATATTTCCATGACAAAGGTTGGGGATATAGCTCAGAGGTATAAGTGCCTACCTGGCAAGTGCAATAGAGCTGAGTAGTTCAATCTCTGGTACTGCAAAATATAACAAACAAATAAATAAGTAAATTTCATGACAAAAAACACATGCAAAATTCATTTCCATGAAACTAACTCTCCAAAATATCTCAAGGCTGTATTATAGAGAGATGATGATTCTAACAATGACAAAATGTTTGATAGAATGAATGCAACAGGCAGGATAAGCAGGGTAGGGAAGGTGAGCAATAGAGCAGAAGAGTAAGAAGGAGAATCAACCTAGGAAAATAAAATAATGACAAGAGTAAGTTATCACCTCTCAGTTATAGCCATCAGTGGGATTCGTATTAATTCATCAATCAAAAGACACAGATTAGAATAACTGATCTCTTTAAAGGATAAAGTGGCACTGTATGCATGAAACATACTTGACCCAAAAAAGAAATTCACAGGCTAAAAATCAAAGGGTTGAAAACAATACCACAAATAATGGGAACCCTAAACAACCATGAGTAGCAATCCTATTTTCAGACAAACTGGATTTTAAGCCCAAACTGGAAAGAAGCAAAGGTAGCCCTCATATTGCTTCAGGGAACTATTCAACAGCAAAAGATAACAACCATGAATACACACACACACACACACACACACACACACCCCAAACGATGGTGCACTGCATTTCATTGAACAGCACTTCTGAACAACAACAGAAGATAAATATCAATACAATTATAATGGGTTATCTCAGTACACACTTTTACAAATAGCTCAACTAAACAAAAATCAATAAAGGAATATCAGAGTTGGGGCTAGAGAGATAGTTCAGTGATCTAAAGCACCTGCTTAGGCAAGCATAGGCAGGCACAGGGAACCACAGTTTGATCCCTAGCGCCACATGCCATGGCAGCCCCATCCTTGGGGTGGGCTGAGCCAGCCAAAAAAAAAAAAAAGAAAGAAAGAAAGAAAGAAATATTAGAGTTGAACCAAACCTTTGAACAAATAAAATTGATAGATATATTCAGACTGCTCCACCCAGCAACAACAGAACACATGTTCTTGGCAACATGTAGAACCTTCTGTAAGATTCATTGCATATCGGACAATAAAACATGCTTAAGTATATCAAAAGAATCAAAATTTTACCATGCATATAATCAGATCGTAGTGACTAGAAATCAATGCAAAACAAACCGCAGAATTTGTGCAAATGCATGTAAATTAAATGAAACATTCTCGAATAATCAATAAAGCACAAAAAGAATTAATGAAGAAATAAGACAGTTCCTAGATTTAAATGACAGTGTCAGGCCAGTACAGCATGTCCGTACTTATGAGACACAATAAAAGCAGTCCAGATCATTAGCAACTACTTCACAGACCTGTATGCCAATAAATTAAAGAGCTCAGAATAAATGGAGAAATCCCTAGATACATATGAATTAACAAAACTGAACCAAGAAGACTTAAAAATCCTGAATAATTCAACAGTAATAATGAAATTGAAACACTAATAAGAAAGCAACCAACTAAGCAAGGCCCAGAACCTGAAGGACTTAACACCACATTCAACAAGTTCTTTAGGGAAATTCGAATACCAATGCTCCTCAAACTTGTTAATGACCTAGAAAGAAAAAGAGTACTCCTAAGTCATTTCTGGAAGCTAGCCTTATACTGATTCTAAAACCATACAAGGAACTAAGCCAAAAAGAGAACCTCAGGCCAATTTCTAATGGATACACATGCAAAAATCCTCAACAAGATACTGGCAAGCAGAATCCAACAAATCATCAAAAAATCATACACCATGACCAAGTAGGATTCATCTCAGGCTTGCAAGAATATTTCAGCATACACAAATGAATAAATGTAATCCATCTCAAACAGAACCAAGATCAAAATCCACATGATCTTCTCAATAGATGCAGAAAAAGCTTTTGACAAAATCCAATATTCTTTCATGATGAAAACTAATGAAAATACATATAGAACGTCCTTACCTCAATCTAATAAAAGCCATTCATGAGCAATATATTGTCAACAATGTATTAAATAGGAAAAACCTGGAAAACTTTTCCTTCAAAATCAAGAACAAGACAAGACTGTTAATTATACTACTGCTGTTCAACATAGTCCTTAAAACATTAGCTAGAAAAATCAGGCA
>NW_004524746.1:2057653-2059241 GCF_000260255.1 Octodon degus | reverse complement strand
GAAATAATAACATCCATAGTAGTATCAAAAAAATTACATGCTTAGGAGTTAACCACACCAAGGAAGTAAAATGTTTCTAGAATGAAAATTATGCCACTCTGAAAAAGATTGAAGTTGACATAAGAAAATGGGAAGATAACCCATGTTCCTGGATAGGCCAAACCAACATTGTTCTAAATCTACTATATAGATGTAATACAATTCCAATCAAAATGTCAACAGCATTCTTCACAAATTTAGAGAATACAAAAATTCATATGGAACCAGTAGAAACTCATAATGACAAAAGTAATTTTGGCTAACAATAACCAAGCAGGAGGTATCGTAATCCCAGATTTCAAGTTATATTACAAAGATGCAGTGATAAAAAAGCATCATACTGGCACCAAAACAGACATATAGATCTTTGGAACAAAACAGAAGAAGGAGAAACAACCCCATATATATAACTATTTGATCTTTGACAAAGAGGCTAAAAATATACTTGAGGAAATATAGCCTCCTTGTTGAATGATAAAGGGAAAATTGGATGTCCACATGCAGAATATTGAGTCTAGACCTATATATCTAACCATGTACTAAACTAAAATCAAAATGGATCATAGATAGAAATAATCAAATAAAAACACTTAATCTGGTGAAAGATAAAGTACGTAAAACTCTTGACATAGGTATAGGTAAGGACTTTCAGAACAGAACTCTAATGACCCCAGGACTATACCAAGAATAAACATCTGGAATCATATCAGATTAAAATGCTTCTGCACATCAAAGGAAATAACTGAGTGAGGAGACAACATACAGAATGAGGCAAAAATTTCTAGCTATTCCTCAGATAGAGCAATCATGTCTAGAATATTGAAAAAGTTAAAAAAAAAAAAAAAAAGGAAACAAAGCACCCCAAACAAAAGACCCAGTCACAGACCTGACCTCCGAAATGAACATAGACTTTGCAGGAGTATGGATACCAATGAATACATAAAAAGTACAATATCACTGAGCATGCAAATTAAAACAACATTGACATACCATCTTATTCCAGAAAGTAGGGCTTTTATTAAAAAAAAATCATGTAATGACAAATACTGGTGAGGCTGTCGAGAAAAACAAACTCTTCTATGATGTTGGTAGGAATGTATACTAGTACAATTACGATGGAGATCAATGTGAACCTTCGTCAAAAAAAATGAAAATAGAAACTCCATTTGAACAGGCTATTCCCCTACTAGTTATCAAAAGATATCTAAAGTCTTTCAAAGTCATCGTATTACAATAATAAATGCACACCCATATTCATAACAGCACAACTTATAATAGCTAAAGCTTGAAATCAACTTATATGTCCATGAACAAATTAAAGGATAAAGAAAATGTGCATTTGTACACAATGGAGTAGATACGCTACCACAAAGAACAATAAACTTCAGGCATTTGTAGGTGAATGGATGCACCTTGAAACCATAATGTTTTATTCCTTTTTTTAAAAGAATACAAAATAGTAATTTACAAAAAACAGTTTTAGAAATGATCCAAAATTGGGCTGGGGAGATGGGTCAGTGGAATAAGCGCTTCCCTGGCAAGCACAAAG
>NW_004524746.1:2056149-2057553 GCF_000260255.1 Octodon degus | reverse complement strand
TGTGTGCATATATATCCTATATATAGCATATACAGATGTAGAACGCATATATATACTATGTATAACCCTGTTGCTCCTAAACTACAAACTTATACAGTATGTTACTGTGTTGAATATTCTAAGCAACTTCTATACAATGATATTTGGTTTTTTTAATATACATCTGAGCATTTATTGATATTCATTTTAATTCTTAATCTATTAAAAAGTCTTGTTGGGACAAGGAGACAGAATAATTTCATGAGGATCTAAGACTACATTCCGTGCCTTTATCTTCAAGTTTGGTCTAGTCCTTTTGGGCTCATGGGGCAGGTAAGGAGATAAGGCCTCCTTTCCTGCTCTCTGTATTTTTCATTCAATGATCTGCCTTTTCCAAAGTGCATCCCACTGGTGTTTCCATGAGAAGTTCCAACAGAAAAGTTTCCTATGGCCAAAGAAGTTGGGAAAACACAGCCAACTACATTTCCTCATTCTCAGGAATACATATCATCAAAGTAATATACAATGATATTTGTGTATTCAAATATGTAGAACAGAAAAGTTGTAGGAGTTTTCTTCTTCTGGTTCCAAGCACTTGGCAGCTGTGGTTTATAGTGCAGTTAGGGCCAAGTCCAAGAACCACACCACACACAACCAGTTCTGAACATGGCACAGAAATGGCATCAAGAAACCTCAGTCACAAAGATACAAATCTCTGAAGGGTTTAGATCCCAAATTCCTTAGGAACATGCATTTTGCCAAGAAGCACAACAAGAAGAGCTTCAAGAAGATGCAGACAAACAGTGCCAAGGCCATAAGTGCACGCACCAAGGTTATCAAGGCCCTCGTCAAGCCCAAGGAAGTCAAGCCCAGTATCGTTCCAAAGGGAATGAATTGCAGGCTCACTCGACTTGCCTATATTGCCCACCCCAAGCTTGGGAAGCATATCCATGCCTGCATTGCCAAGGATCTCAGGCCTTGCCGGCCAAAGGCCCAGGCTCCAGTTTCTGCTCCAGCCCAGGTTCCCAAAGGTACCCAGGCCTCCGAAGGTGCCCAGTCCCCCATGAAGCCTCCGCAGTAGAAACATCTTATCTGCTGATGTAAAAACAGAAGGACTGGTGTTACCCCTGCAGTGCCATCTGTGAGGGACTGGTGTCCTCCTGTGCTCTTTGTACAAATAAACTTGAGACAGGAAAAAAAAAAAAGAAAAGTTACAGGAAAAATACAAGATGATAAAAATGTTATAATCTTATAGGTCCACTCATGCAGTCCATTGTTGACTGAGATGTTGTTATGTGGTACGTGACTGTAAGTACATATTAAAATAAAATACATATAGAACTGCTTATTAGGTAACTCACACTAAAGCAACCTTAGTGAGTAATTGAAATATTGAAATACCTGTGCTGGTTGGTAGATAGCAGC
>NW_004524746.1:2048618-2049641 GCF_000260255.1 Octodon degus | reverse complement strand
TATGAAAAAAACTAAGCTCCTTTCAAAACACCAGCAAGAATTGACAGTGCAATTATCCAAACTATCCTACATATGCACACAAATATATCTTTCCCCCTTCTTTTTCTTAATTTAAAAAAAAAATCTTTCATTTATTTATTTATTTGGTACTGGGTCTTGTTAAGCTGCACAGGCTCCTGGTGATCCTCCTCTCTCAGCCTCCCTAGCACTGGGATTACAGACGAGAGCCACCATGCCCAGACTCAGTGGCCAGCACTGCGTGGGACTAGCAAGGCATGAGGTAATGGGGATTTCCCGGGTCCTTGCACTTGCTAAACTGCCAAGCTATATCCCCAGCCACCCTCTCTTTCTTTTGTTCTTTCTCTCATCCCAGTTTTTCCTTTCACAGTATCTATTGTCCCTTGCTATTTTTTACTCATAACGCTAAGTGATATCAATCAGAAACACAAGTTTAAATAGTGCATGTTTTCTTTTATGTGAAAAACAAAAAATACAAAGAGAAAAATAAAAGATAGAAAACAGGAAGTAAATAGCTTTATTTCAAATAGTAAGTGGAACAAGAGATGGAAGTGGGAGGGAAGAGAAAAGGATGAAAAAGAAAGCTTAAAAAGGAAATACAGCTTTTGTGAGTGGGAAGAGGATAAGTGGGGAGAATCAGGAGAATCGGAGGGGGCAGGGGTAGAAAGTAATTTAGATGTATTATGTACATGTACAAATTCTCTATGACCAATGTAATGTAAACATACATTAATAATGAATGGCATTATTATTTTATATTCATATTTTATATTCATATAGCAAAACAAAATATCAGTTATCTAAAATGAGTATTTTCTAAATGTTCATCTAATTTTCCATAGATAAATGGGAGGGGAGAGAGACAGGCTGATCGCAGAGTAATTCATGAGTGTGATAATGACATCATGGTATGGAAGGGCCTGAGGCCAGGGATATAGCTCAGTGGCATAAGTACTTGCCTGGCAAGCACAAGGTCCTGAGTTCGATCCCTGAGGAGGAGGAGGA
>NW_004524746.1:2046971-2048518 GCF_000260255.1 Octodon degus | reverse complement strand
GCCATCTCCCTGGCCCCTTTCCCTGGCCCTTCTGTGAGCATTGCTGGACCTCCTTTACAAGTTATAGAGTTAATGCAACTTCCTAGGACCTGGCTTCAGTAAGGCCAACCACTGTTGGATGGGCTGATAGTTATTGCGGATATCACCTCTGGAAACACTGAAAACAGTAGATTACAAAATACTCTGTGAAATACTATAGTACTTTTGTAAAAAGTGTATGTGTGTACATATGTTTTAGGCATGAATTGCATTTTAAAAGGTAACCGCAGTTATTTCAAAAATCATAGTGGAACTATAAATAATAGTATCCTCCTAACATATTTCTGTATTTTCCAATGTTTAAATTAACACAAATAAGGGCTGGCCAAATAGCTCAGTGAATTAAAGCACCTGCAAGTAGGTGCGGGGACCGGGGGTTCAATCCCCAAGCTTGCCATGCAGCCCCCACCCCTGGAGTGTGCTGAGATGGCAATTGAGACTGGGCGTGGTGGTGTGTGCCTGTAATCCTAGGGATAGACTGTATGCGTCTGTGGCTGGCAATCCCTCTGCAACTGAAAATTCTAAAACCTGGGCAAATACCTCTCAGCTATTTTTGTAATAGTCAATTTTATTCTCAAAAGTCTTTCATGCTGAGTTAATATTGCTATCAGTGTCCAGATGGTGTCCAAGTGTCAAAATATCAAGCCAGATCATTAAGCAAATGAAGCATTGAAGATTCTGAGTTCCATTACTGAGTCCCATTTCCAGTCTTGCATCAGACATATAAAGATCAGGATCTGGGAGAGGCTGATAGATTAAACAGGAAATGAGGGCAAGAACATGCAGAGGAAGAAATTACTTGCCAAGTAAAATTTTGCCAGGAAAAACATTCAAAATGCTAAGGAAGATCATCTGAGATAGTGGAAATAATGTAATTTAGATTTTGAAACTAATGGTAGCGAGGAGTATGTTCATCAGGTGCCCACTGGGGTGGATGCATGAGGATAGTCGGAAGTGTCACAGTATCATGCAAGTTGCTTTGGAGTCTAGTTCAACATGTGAATATGTTTCCGTAACTAAACGATAGAATAAATAGACCATCCACACATAGTTTGTAATGGGTCCATATTTAGTTTTTTTTCAGTATTGGGGATTGAACTCAGGACCTTGCACTTGCCAGGCAGGTGCTTATGCCACTGAGCTATATTCTCAACCCCATATTTAATATTATTTGATACCTAGATCTTTGGTTCATAATGAGACCACATTACAGTTACAATTACTAACCTGGAGGCTACTGGTTCTCAATCAGGAATGACTTTGCTCACCAGTGGACATTTGTCAATATCTAGGGACATTTTAATTGTCATTACTTGGGGAATCGTTATTACAGGAATATCCTACTATATGAACATTTGCAACAAAAAATTTTCAGCTTTAGAATGTCAATAGCATCACAATTGTGAATCCGATGCAAGCAGATGTTTTACCAATGTATTCTCAATAGTGTTAGCATTTATTAATAATATTGTCACTTCCATAACCAACCTGTATTAATAGGGAAAAAT
>NW_004524746.1:2038480-2040846 GCF_000260255.1 Octodon degus | reverse complement strand
GAAGAAGAAGAAGAAGAAGAAGAAGAAGAAGAAGAAGAAGAAGAAGAAGAAGAAGAAGAAGAAGAAGAAGAACTTATTATAAAATGTTACAGATTTCTACCACATTCACGTTTATGTTACAGATTTCTATCATATTCACGTTTACTTTCCTTCCATTCTTTAGAGATAAATACATTTTCTATTTTTAATTTTTCTAAAAGTTGGCTTCAGAAATCAAAAGTGGAGGCTTATACATTTTTAAATTATTAATATTGTCTAAAATATTCTGCTCCATTAATTTAAATAATGACAATATAGATCTTGTATACTCCTCCTTGCTTTCAGGACTTGATATATAATTTCTGTCTTACTGGGTTATATTTTTGCTTTTTCAGTATCACAACTGAACTGAGCACATTCACTGTACATTGCCAGCTACACTCCCAGATGTTTTTATTTGTATTTTGCAATCTAAACGATAATGTTGTTCCCCTAGCTCCAAGTCTTATTTCCATCTCATTATGCCAAATACACTTAGTCCATCTACAACAATCACCAAAGTCTTAACAATTCCAAAAAGTTGAAGTCCATAGTCTCTTCTAAGACTCACAGCAAATGCTTAGCTATAGGAACTTTAGAAGTTTTTTTAGAAGTTAAATGCTTCCAACATACAACTATTCCACATGGAAGAACAGGCGAATAGGAAGGAATCATATCAAAACAACTTGAACACAGCATGGTGGGCATTAAGCCCTGTAGCTCCACGTCCAGCATCCAGGGCCTACAGTGGCCTGGTGGTGAGCTGCGAACTGCAAAGGGCTCATCACCTGCAGCCTTCCTCAGAGAATGTTTCATGTTGCTGGTGTCTCCAGCTTCCCAGGGTCTCCACTCACACAGCTTCACATGTTGCTCTCTGAGGACCTCCTCGCAGAGACTCCAGTTCTTTCACACCATGTTTTCTGTATTGCCAGGCTCTCTTCTGATTTCTGGATGGAAGCCTCCATAAGCCAACAACTCTTACATTCTATATGCTTGTAAAACCAGTGCCATGTGGATAATGCCAAGGCCTGCCACCAGTTTGAACAGTAGCTGGTGCCTCTTAGGCCATAGCAGCTACAGTGGTCTCTGGGGGCCTGGATGGTTAAACTCACAGAAACTTTTCCCAGAGTGAATGAACAAGTAGTGCTGGGGTTCATTTCTCAAAGCCGTTTCAGAGAAGTTTGTACTTTTATATCCATCAACTGTAATGATGCTTCATTTCTGGATGAGCTCTAAATCTCTGAAGTTTTTGTACTCTTTTGTGGCTTCCAGTTTTCTCTATAAATCCAATAGAAATATCTAACATTATGCATCCCAAAGTCTGAACCTTCGGCTACCTTGAAATTTTCTCTGCCACATCAATTACTCATTGCCTTTCAATTCAGCCTCATGCAAAATCTTAGAACAGGACAGGCTGTTTGTCAGAATGTAGCACAGATGACCTCTAGCTTAATTCCTCATAGAGGCCTCATTTCTATCTGAAAGTTTATGAGCTCGAACTTTACTCTTCACATGTGCATCAGCATTCTTCTCTTCTAAACTCTGACCAGACTTGCCCATGAAATTGTGTCTATAGTATAGCAGGGCTTCTAGCTTGCCTCTCTAAACCTTTCCAAAATCCTCCCACAAAGAGCACCTAAAGTCTCTGAAGCACATGGTCAGGGGTAGCCACAGAAATTACCCTACTCCTCGCACCAGTTTTCTGTGATGGCCAGATTTTTGTCACTGAGAGCAAATACTTGTCATAAACAATGTAAAGAAGAAAATGGTTTCAGAGTTTTCCAGCCATTGTTGGTTGACTCCTTTGGCATGGCAGAGGGGGATGGCAGAGGAAAGCTACTCAGGTCACTCAAGGAGAAAACACCAGAGTGGGAGATATGCCCTTCAAGATCACTCCCGTCCCTCATAACTCACTTTCTCCAGGAAGGCCTGTCATTGACACAGAGCATTCTGCTACAAATATTAGCACATGTCAAAAACCCTTTGAACATAGGAGAGTTCTTAAGGTACTTTTGATCTAATCATCTTCCAAAAGATCCACTTTTGAGCACAGGTGGATATCTAAATCATAACAGTTTCTACTTCTCTGAACAACTGAGACAGTTGCCTATTTGAAGCATTTTTGTTGACCATATGCCCAGATATCTCTGGGTGAGCTGCTTGCTCACCTAGACTCTGTGACTGTCAGTCAGGTTACATCCCTTCCATCAAGAAGCATTCTCAGTGAGATATGCTCTGGATGTTCCACTTAAAATTTCAGAGATAGAAGAAGAGAAAGAAGAAGGAGAGGAGGAAGGGGAGGAAGAAAAGGAAGAGGAACAGAGCATCTTAGTTACTTTTCTCTCCTT
>NW_004524746.1:2035278-2037695 GCF_000260255.1 Octodon degus | reverse complement strand
TAAATGATGATATGTTACTATTGTTGTTTCAGACGTGGTTTACTTACAAGTGCAAATTGGCTTTTTCCTGGCTTGCTCCGAGAAATCTTTCTCTTTTTGTATCTCAATAAGTAAAACAACAAAAGAAATTTGTTTTTTTTATCTAAAAGAGACATCAATAAAATTTGACCATCTTGCTTCAGCTCCACAGCTCACTGGGCCCTATGATCTCAGCATCTTTCTGATCATTATGCTTCCTCACAACATGGTGAAATAAGGCTGCTGAGTCTGAATACCAAGAAACTACAGACACTGGAGAAGACAGAGTCTGGGGGCTGGGGGGGTGACTCAGTAGAATAAGTGCTTCCCTGGAAAGTACAGAGGCCTGCATTCAATCCCTGATTCCAGAAAAAAAAAGGAGAAGCCAGAGTTTGTAGTGCATACTTTTGAATAAACTATAGCAAATTCTCAGAGAATACTTAATTTTTTCTCTCCTTTTTTGCATTGTTTATACTTTTTCTCTTCTTAATCTCTTAAGCATTTCTTTATTTTTTCCTTCTTTTAATTTACATGCACATATCTGGTAATATGAATAGCTGTTTGGAAAACAACACTATATTACAACAAATACTGTGAAATTCATATTACTTTGTAAGGAAAATTCTGTATCACTTGTACTTCTTTCTGTTTTAATTCTAATTTGTACTCTGTTCAAAAATTAAAAATAAATGAATAAATAAATAAACTATAGCAAATCACCATTTTCAAGTTCCGCGCTGCCTAACTTCAGACTGACTTCACTTAGGTACACCCAGATGGGTGTCTTACCTTCTCATCAAATAAAGTACTTCTTCCTTCCTTTGCGTATCTTATTCGATTCTTACTTCCATCCTGTACTGTACACTTCATAACCTTGCTTCCGTTCCATGGTCACACCTCTTCACATAAACCCACTAGAACTACCAAGAAGTTAACATCCTGCAGGACAAACCGTTGACCACTGGAGTATGGCTACCAGTGAACTTACCACATCTCAGCCCACTAAAATATTACCTGGCAATGCCATATGCTTCTTGGGGAAGTATCTAAAGCTCATCTTCTTAATATTACCTCCTCCTTCACATTTTCTGTCTCACCACTGCTTCCTTAGATTTCATTTCCTAACAGTATACATAGAGTATATAAATATAGAGTATATATTTTCTGGAAAACCTAGGTTAAGACATTTGATACCCAAAGTAATCATAAACAGACCTCCTTAATAGAGAAATTTGGTACCAATTAACAAGAGGGTGCTAAGTACAGTAGTGGAAACACCTGTCATGATACCATCACTGTCACAGAGCCTACCTCCTGTGACAAAGTCAAGTGGTAGGTGAAACTGTCTGATGGAGTGTGGTTGTAGAGACCGAACAGAAGCAATTCTAAGAATGATGGAGTAGGTGACAAGGCAGAAAACTGCTAGTAGTTCATGCATGTGGTCATTGATTTGTTCATTCAATCGAAGACTTGATAAAAATAATATTGGAAAATTGATAACAAAAGCTTTTGGGAAAATAATATGTAATAGAGTTAATGTGTGAGGATACTTCTTGTCTCCTGAATGTTCCCAAAAAACCTCCGTACAAAGTGGGATTTCCATAATCAAGTGAAAAAGAGTCCAACTGTGCATGGCAGCCTGCTACCTTTCCTGTTCAAGCTCGAGGCTTACTCAGTGATCACATGGCAAAGACGAAAGTTTTGCTTGAGCTGTCAAAGAGACTTTCATTCAAACTGACCTGCTTGTGTCACTACTATGTATCAAATTTTACAGCAGCAGCAATGAACTGAACCTATGTGGAAAAGTCGGTTTGCGAATGTATTTTAAAACTTTTTTAATTTAAAAGAGGGCAATGTGCTTTTTTTAGTGGGATAAAGTCAGTTTTAATTGATCTTCCGTGCCACCCTGCACTGCCGATGCAAGTACCTATGGACTGACTAAATAGCTTATTATAGTTATTCTATTTGACTCAAAAATTCATTTCTCAGTAAAATAAGTTAAACAGGGGCCGGGTAGATGGCTCAGTGGAATAAGCATTTCCCTGGCAAGCGCAAGGGCCTGAGTTCAATCCCTGGTTCCACCAAAAATAAATAAATAAATAAGTTAAACAATAAGGCAGTTTATAGAATTCACCAGTTTTGTCATATAGAAAACCCAAAGAATCTGTCCTATGCATTGATAGAGTAGTCATTTGAAGGGTTAATTCACTTAGATACTTGATAAGGTTGTTATGCTGTATTTCATAGTGTGCTGTGTTTTCTAGACCAGCAACAAATACATAGCACAATATATATCCAGTGCATAAGCATATGAGTCCTGAAAAGTATGGTTCCAAGTGAAACTGATCCATTCCCAAAATATTCCACCTCCAACTCTGCAAGTCCACTGGTTCAGAGAT
>NW_004524746.1:2031354-2033638 GCF_000260255.1 Octodon degus | reverse complement strand
TCAGCATATTAATATGGCTTTACTTTTTAAACTTTGTTTTTATATTTTTCTGCTGGATGGTTAAGACCAAGAAAAAGCAACACCTATATAATAAAGAATGTAACTTTTGTATCTGCCAAGGTCAGTCAAATCCCCTCAGGATTTACCCTGCACCACAGTTTGTAGAACCTTTGTCAGTGTCAGCCATGTGGATGAGTCACGGGCATTGCTTGACCAATTTGCTCTCTGTGAAAGCCTAAGAGAATGTTTTCTCTCCATGAAACTCTCCTTATATATGCCAAATATTCTAAAATTTTGATATTTTTTCAGCCCAAAGTTTCTTACTAGAATTTCAACCTTCTGAGTAGTTGTTGAGGACATTTTCTATTTTTATTGACTTCTAGTTTTATTACCTTGTGATTAGAAAATATGATCTGTTTCTATATTTTAGGGCTCATTGAATTGTTATAGTTAAACATGGGGAATTTTAGTAAATATTTAAAGGAATTTTTTAGAATATTGAATTTAATGTCTACTTAGCATTTTACCATATTGTTATTTGTAGACTTCATATCTTATTTTTCTGTCTCCTTGTCATATGCCAAGGTAGAGATTGTTATTTTTCTATGTCTACTTATGTTTCATGCAACGCTGTATCTTTGAATTCTGAAGCAATTGATTCATAAAGATACATTAGAAGTATTTATTGTAAGTACATCCTTTATCATTTTCAAACTCTTAAGAATGTACCACTGACATAGACTTATCCCTTAGGAGCTACGCTTCTCTTTTCTTGTGCTGCCTTCCCTCCCTCCCAAAATTATAAACACACAGATATACCCAGCTTGGCCTTATGGGGTGCGTAGTTCATTCCTCTCTTAAAAGTGATCTCTAGCACTGCTCTCCTTCCTTAAGCTCTTATAGCTCCGTGAGACGCTCCCTGGTGGTCTAGAGGTTAGGATTTGGTGCTCTCTTATAGCTCTGTGATAAATAAAATTTGATAATGATAAATATTAAATAAATGGTGCTCTATCATAAACATGACATTCTTACGGAAAGCTTTTCCTTTAAACTATAAGATGTAAATTATGTATGGTAACAAATACTTCAAGATCAGGACCATTAGTTTACTTGATATATCAACAGGGAAATGGAATTTCCGGATGTCTTCAAACTTGACTTTTAGCCCAGATTTAGACAAATGTGCTCCGTCTCTTTTTACTTAATATCATTTGCAGCTGAATTAGTCATAATTTCCTTTTTGTTCCCTTATTGTCTCAAACATGTCATCAGTGATTAACCATTTACTGTCCATTTCTGAAAATTCTTTTCAATCCATTTACATTCTCATTACTTCTGTTAGCACAAAGACCTCACATTCTTAAAAAGCACTGTCCCTTTAAAGAGTGAAATTCAAAAGATCAGTGCGAGGGCAGGGAGATGGCTCAGTGGAATAAGCACTTGCTTGGGAAGCGCAGTGGCCTGAGTTCAATCCCTGGTTCTGCAAGAAAAAGAAACAAAAAAAGGAACGAAGAAAGAAGATCAGTATTAGTCACATTCTCTTTGCGTATGCAGCAAAAAAGCATATTTTAAAGGCTTATCTTTGCAACTGTTCTATATAAATTAAAATGCAATGTAACTTTGAAAGGTTGCTTTTGGGTCACCAAAATACTGAAATATCTCTAAAAAGTGAATCCTATTTAAAATGTTTGATAAAGCGTGGCTTATTGCTTTTCTTTCTATGGTAAAATGAGAATTTTTGACTTACTCTTTTTTATCTTTTATTTATTTATTTGGTTCAAGGCTTTGTTACACAGCTCAGATTTATCACAGTCTTCGTGTCTAAGCCTCCCCAGTGCTGGGATTACAGGTGTGCGCTTCCACGCCTGGTTTCAGTGGCTGTCTTGGTGACATGGCATGAGGTACCGGGGATCAAACTGAGGTCCCTGTGGCTGCCAGGCAGGCACTTAGACCATCTAGCTACGTCCCCAGCCCCTTGACTTATTCTTAAAATTTTTTATATTGCCATGTCTTCAAAGTATATTGTGATTTTTTCCCCCTATTTTTTCATGATATTTTGTTTTGTCTTTGGTGTGCTTAACATCACATTCCTAGATGGTGGAGAGCACAGGACCAAATGCTTGCTGCACAACTGATGGGCTGTTACCTTCACCTTGTCCCAGTTTTCTGATTTATAAATGAAGACAATAATAGTTTAGGTTTCATGGGTGGTTATAAAGGTTAAAGAAACAAATAAAGATAATGTTCTTAGAAGACCTCATCTTTGGAAGCCTTAAAACAACGC
>NW_004524746.1:2028857-2030594 GCF_000260255.1 Octodon degus | reverse complement strand
TACATGCCTATAATCCCAGTTAAGGCTAAGCAGGAGGATTATGAAGGACAAATTGTCAAGGACAATTTACTAGGAATCTCCCTCAAAAGAAAGAAGAAGGGGAGAAGAAGGGGGAAGATAAGGGAGGGGAGGGGAAAGGGGAGAATGTAGCTCAGTGGTGGAGTTCAAGGCCCTGGGCTTGGTCCTCCGTATACGCCATCACTACCACACAAGTATTGTTTATGCAACGCTGATTCACTGAGCGCTGCCAATAATCGTTGTATTGTGGAGTTGTCTTATCAAATATCTGTTCCTAGCTAAGTAAGGAGGAGGGTACAAAAGATTATAGTTTTAATGAGGAACAGAGTGAAGAGTATTTCAAAACTCCAGTTGATTTCTGGCTTGAGAAGCTCTGAAACACAATCTTTGAAAAGCAATTTTTTTAAATTTAGCATACAAATAGAAATGAATTAAAAACCTATTTCTATATTAAAAACACACCACCAAAAAAAATATTTATACAGTTTCTGTTTCACAGTGTCTAAAAATAACCTCTTGGAGAAAAGTCCAATTCAGGACTAAGAGGCAGTACAAATAGGAGCATCACTCATAGAAATCATGAGAAATACAGTTGCACCTAAAGAGGCCAGGGGAACGGTTTGTATTCAAATGGACACTATATGAGTGTTACGAAGGCTTTATGGTTATTTCTTATTGATAGCCGTAGATTTTTCTTCTCTGTATGAATGGTGTCTCGGTCTCCCAACTGTACTGTCTCTCCCCTCCAGCACCTTGGCTGAAGGCCAGCACTCACTGTGGTACAGGTAGGCATGTTTTCTTGAAATGGTGACTGGTAATTTTTTTTATTAGTTTTATTGAGAAAGAAATAGCAATAAGACAGTTTCAAAACAGGTTAGAAGGATAGTTACAATAATTACCATATTGCATATTGTTGTCTTCATACTAGTTATTCATAGTACGAGATGCAGACGTGATATCTTGTCTAAACACCATTAGTACAAATCTTTCTCATTGAACTAAGAGAAAGTAGCTGTATATCTATGCTAACTATTTTGTAGATAGATAGATAGACAGAAAGAAAGAATTTTTTCACTACAAAATGGTCCTTCATTTATATCCCCTTTTCTGTTTAGTTTTGTGTGACTGGTAATGTAGTGCTGACTCTGTGCAGCAGCGTCACTTCTGCTTTGTGTATTGAGCAGTCCTGATTTGGTGTAATTATTTTTTTCTACTTCTTTACTATCTTCACAATGATTTCAATATGCATTATCTA
Source organism: Octodon degus (assembly GCF_000260255.1). Taxonomy (NCBI): domain Eukaryota; kingdom Metazoa; phylum Chordata; class Mammalia; order Rodentia; family Octodontidae; genus Octodon; species Octodon degus. The sequence goes on along the minus strand of NW_004524746.1, from coordinate 2,029,321 downwards.
TTATTTCACACTAAATTAAAACTTATAATTAATTTCAAGTTTAATTGCCTTACATTAGTCACTATAATGCTTATGATGGTCAACTGATTTTTATAGCATTTCCATCTCTTAGATAAACTGCACACACTTCACTGGAATGTATACTGACTGACGATGTAAGCACACTAGTTCATCATGCCATGTATTGGAACTTCTTGTTTTCCCAAGCTACACTTCTGCACTGTTTTTTTTCCAAATTAACATTTATTAAAGTTATAGATTATAGATATCGAACTCAGCTTTTTGCTAGCAAGCAAGCAAGTTGTATATGGAAATTATTGTTAGTTTTTGTTAAAAAAAAGTTTTTGGCAGTTTTACTGATTCAAATGTGAGTTTTCATTTATAAGAAGCAATTTTATATAACAGTGGAGAGATTAATGGCACGTAGTTCAATAGGTCAAAGTACTTATCCAAAAATATGATAA
>NW_004524746.1:2026003-2027767 GCF_000260255.1 Octodon degus | reverse complement strand
CATCCATATGCTGGAATATGCCAATGTGAGGAGGACAAGAAGGAAGGAAGTGAGTTCCCTCAACCCAGGAAGGATCTGAAGTATGGATTAAAGCCCACATAGAGTAAGAAGAGAAGCTTCAGTGGAGACAGTGGAGGTACTGAATTGCGCCTTCTCTTTGAGACTCAACTCACTGTGCAACAAGAGCAATTCAAACCCAAGGACACATGGTGACTACTGGTCACCTCAGAGACTTTCACAGAGAGATGCACAGTGGAGGGGAGCAATAAATGTGAAGGCCTACAATAGTTGTCAGTGTGTGAGACAGCAATTGGCTGGGAGCCATCTTGGAGAGGGGCCAGCTGAGCTCAGAACTCATAGTAGCTGCTGGCTACACCTAGCAGTTTCCAGTAAAGTCTAGGCCCACAAAAGGTATGCTAACAGCTGCAGACCAAATGAGACCAGTCTCAGCTAGAAGGTGAAGCTCACTGAGCCTATCCACTAACCTGCCAAAAAGCTGCTGCTAATTTGTTGAGATAAACCAACAGGGATCAGCCTCTGTCTCCATGCATTGCTTACCAGTGACAGCAGAGACAAATGTTTTTTGTTGTTATTGTGGTGGTAGTGCTAGTGGGTTTTTTTTCTCCTTCATTGTTTGATAATGTTTTTATATGAGGTTAATTTTTTTAACCTCTTTGTGGTTGTTGCCCTGTTTTCTCCTTTTTATCTCTTACTTCTCTCTTTCCTTCCAGTCTTCTGTACCAGTTTCCCAAAATTAGCCTGACCCTTCTTTGTCATCTAGCCTTATTTCTAATCTCTTCCTCTTTTCTTACCTTTCTATTTTATCCCTAAATCCCTTTTAAATTTTACCCTTGAGGGTAAAATTGACATATTAATGACCTATATACTACATATCATTTTCTGTTCTATTTTAAATTTTGTTATATAACCACAAATCTAGTTCATATGGTTAATGGGGGCAAATTAATGGCTACCTCAGTTTCCCATTTTCTAGGCTGTGATTGATGTTACTATTATTGCTGATGGTACTATTTTAGCCAAAAGTGGCATAATTCTTCTAAATGGCTGTCCTTTCTAGTAGTCCAAGTTTGAGATTAACTAAGGGTCACAGAAAATACTGTAGCACAGTGACGAAGAACCAAGGGCTGGGCCAAACAGGTAGCCACTTCTCATCCCCAACAAGTTGAAGACATAAGATCTTGCAATAGATTCAAAACCCAAAAACCAGTTACAACTAGAAGGTAATTTGAAGTAGTAGTCATTTTCTAAGATTTCTAAATACTAGCAATAAAGCAACCCATCACAGGCAATTTATAAGCAGCACTCTAGAAATTAAACTAAAAAATGAAAAGAAAAATGGGAAGACACTTAAACAAGATATAATCCCAGACATCCAGTTCCCCAAAGGCAAACCCAGGGGACAATGAGGTGGGGCAATCAGAAAGCCATCCACCTGACCTATCTGAAGTGATAACAATAAAGGAATTGAATGAAATTCTCAAATAAATTAAATCAAAAATAATTTCTCAGATAACTTCACAGATGGTCTTCACAATGCAAACCATGCTTAGTGACTTTAGAGTAGATACAGACAAAAATAGAGGAGCTTAAGAAAGTTATGGAAGCCATGAATGGTCAGCATGAGAGAGAAATGAAATCCATAAGGCATAGTCATGTAGAGAGTAAAAGTTCCACTGAAAATGGAAAATATTCACAGCAGATTAAGTCAATGTGAGGACAGGATCTCACAGATAAAAAAGGCTT
>NW_004524746.1:2020677-2025328 GCF_000260255.1 Octodon degus | reverse complement strand
AGAAGGAATCAACCAGGCAAGGTAAACAATTAAATAGGAGAGAAAAATTGGAGGGAAGAGGACAGAAAAATAACACAACAAGGATAAGTCAATAATATTATTTATAATCATCAACTTTAATGATGTCATTTCACCAATCAAAAGGCAAAGACCTGTAGAAAGAATCAAGAAGTAAGATACAACAATATGCTTCATATATGAAACACATTTAATTCAAAAAAGACATTCGTAGACAAATCAAAGGATGGAAAATAATACCTCATGAAACTGAAATCCAGAAAAAGCAACAGTATTCTATTTGCAGAAAAAGTTAATTTCAAGCCAAAACTGATTAAGAAAGATAAAGATGGTCACTACATCCTTGTAAAGGAACAATTTAAGAGAAAGAGATAATAATTTTAAACATATATGCAACAAATATCAGTGCACTCAACTGTATGAAACAAGCATTAATGGACATGGAAAATAAAATGAGTGCTAATGCAATTGTGCAGGGAGAGTTCAATACCCCACTGTCACAGAAGGACAGGTTGACTACACAAAGAAAATTAACAATGAAATATGAGTACTGAACCAAGCTTTTGAACAAATGTAATTTAGTAGATATCTACAGTGTTCCACCACACAACATCAGAATATACATTCTTCTCAGCTGCACACAGGACTTTCTCCAAAATAGACCACATACTATCTCATGGAATAAGCTCAATTGACTGCAAAGGAATTGAAATTATCCCATGCATATTAGCAGACCACAGTGCCATGAAATTAGAAATCAACGGCAAAAGAAACTGCAAGAATGCCTAAACACATGGAAATTAAATAGCACCCTCCTGAACAGACAATAGGTCATAGATAAAATTAAAGAAGAAATTAGATAGCTTTTGCAATTAAATGATAACAATAGTACTACATACCAGAAGTTATGGGACACAATAAAAGCAATTCTAAGAGAAAATTCAAGGTAGTGCATACTCATATGAGGAAAGCAGGGCCAGTGCAAGTAAACAGCATAGTGGTGAACCTCAAACTTCTAGAAAAAGAAGAGCAAGCTAAGCCAAAAGCTCATACAAGGGAGGAAATTATGAAGATCAGAGCAAGTATTAATACACTGGAGACAATACAAAGAAGAAAACCATACAAAGAATCAACAAATCAAAGAGTTGGTTCTTTGAAAAATTAAATAAGATCAGTAAACCTTTACCCAAACTTATCAAAAAAAAAAAAAAGAAAAGAAAGAACAAATCCATGCAATTGAGAATGAAAATGTGAAATCATACGGAATCCTTCAGAAATCTAGAAGATCATCGATATTAACTTTGAAAACTTGCGTTCTAATGAAGTGGAAAATACAGAAGAAACAGATAGATTCATAGATATATATATAAATTACTATATGAATCAGGGTTTTACTTGACTGACAGATAGGTATAACACAATACATACAATGTATAAGAAATTACAAGATTGGCTTACTATGGTCACAGATGAGAAAGTGTGCAGGCAGTGTCTGCACATTGGAGAATAAAAGACTCAGTTTAAAGTCTGGAGCTCACTGCAGGTATGCAAGTCCATACCAGGAGGCCAATGAGTCTGCTGAAAGGAGGCTGATGAGTCTACACCAGAAGGTTGAACAATCCCAGGCGGAGGCCTAAGAGTAGGCACCAGAAGCCAGGAGATGCCACCCAAGCTGAATACAGAAGTCTGGAGTGTCTCTGAGGAAAACAGACCACTCCACTCCATCCTTTCTCAATTTCCTTTTATTCCCTTTAACTTATGAATCATTCTAGGGTGGGGCTTCTATACCCTAGGATGCAGAATTGTTCACTTAGGTAAGCTTTTAACTTCTCAAGTTGACACAATTGATCAACCACTACAATTTCCAAAGATAAATCAAGAAGATATATGAACCCTAAATAAGCCAATATTGATCAAGGAAAATGAAACTGTAATTAAAAACCTAGCAACAAAGAAAAACCCAGACCCTGACAGATTCACTGCTGAATTGAACAAGAAATTTAGAGAAGACTTAACCCCACTGCTTCTCAGGTTCTTTAACTGAAACTGAAAGGGAAGGCAGTACTCCAAAATTCATTCCTGGAAGCAAGTATTACCCTGATACTAAAATGAGAAAAGGACCCAATTAAGAAAGAGAACTACAGGCCTATCTTCCTAATGAACATAGGAGAAAAAATCCTCAATAAGATACTGGCAAAAAGAATACAACAAATCATCAAGAAGACCATATACCATGATCAACTGGGACACATCCCAGGAATACAGGGTGGTTTGACATAAGTAAATCAATAAATATAATACATCATAACAGTGTCAAGGATAAAAATCATATGATCATTTCAGTAGGTATAGAAAAGCTTTTAAAAAAGTCCAGGACCCAATCAGAAAAACAGAATAGACGGTCTTTACCTCGATACAATAAAAGCTGTCTCTGGCAAACCAGCAGCCAACATCATATTGAGTGGCTAAAACTGAAAGCTTTCACTCTAAAATCAAGAGTAAGACAAGGATGTCCACTGTCTCCATGCTCTTAACATACTAATGGAAACTTAAGCCAGAGCAATTAGACAAGACAAAGAAAAGGAATAAGAATAAGAGAAGAAAAAGTTAAATTATAATTATTTGTAGATGACATGATATTCTACATAGAAGGCCACAAAAACTCCACTAAAAACTGCTAGATTTAATAAACAAATTCAGTAGCATAGCTGGATACAAAGTCAATACTCAAAGATCAATAGCCTTCCTGAATATGAATAATAAACTTACCAAGAGGGAAATTGGGGAAACAAGAAAGAACATTTTTCATAACATACCAAAAAAAAAAAAAAAAGAAAAGAAAAGAAACACTTAAGAATCAATCTAGGGCCGGGGAGATGGCTCAGTGGAATAAGCACTTCCCTGGCAAGCGCAAGGGCCTGAGTTCAATCCCCAGTTCTGGAAAAAAAAAAAAAAATCAATCTAACCAAGGATGTACAAGATTTCTATGTTGAAAAACTACAGTACTCTGAAAAAGATCAGAGAGGATATCTCTTCCTCATGGATAGGAAGAATCAACATAGTGAAAAATGGTCACACTTCCCAAACTGTTATACACATTTAATGGAATTCTGACCAAAATTCCAACAGTGTATCTCACAAAATTAGAGAAAAAAAATCCTAAAATTCATTTTGAAGCAAAAGAAACCTAGAATAGCAAAGGCAATTCTGGGCAACAAAAGTAAGGGAGGGGTCTCACAATCCCTGATTGTGGTGTATAGTATAGTGTGTGCATAGTATAATTATACTATAAAGCTACTGTGAAAAATAGCATGGTACTGGTGAAAAGAAAAAAAAAACCAAAAAACAAAAACATCCAGACCCAAAGATCAATGGACCAGATTTGAAGATGCAGAAACAATTTCAGACATACACAGCCACCTTAAATTTGACAAAGATGCCAAACATATTCACTAGAATAAAGATAACCTCTAATAAAGGGTGCTGGAAAAACTGGCTCTACACACGCCAAAGATTAAAATTGGACCCATATCTCTCATTATTCAATAAACTAACTTCAAAATGGATCGAAGATCTAAATAATAAAACAGTAACATTAAATCTGCTGGACGATAGAATAGGTAAAACTCTTGAAGACAGTAGTGTAAGCAAAGACTTTATGAATAAAACCTGGATAGCACAGGAACTATCACAAAGAATCAACAACTGAAATATCAAGACAAACCACCAACAGGGTGAAGAGACAACTCTCAGTGTAGGAAAACATGTTTTCCAGCTGCTCCTCAAACAAAGGATGACATTTGAGAATGTATGAAGAACTCAAAAAAATCAGACGTTCCAAAGTTGGGTCAATCTAAAATGGACATCTGAGATGAATACATACTTCTCAGATGAAGAAATACAAGCAGCAAATAAATATATGAAAAAATGTTGAACATCACTGGTCATTTGAGAGAAGCAAATTAAAACAACACTGAGATTCCATCTCACCACAGAAAGGGTGGTTATCATCAAGAAATTAACCCAAATGCTAGAGGGGCTGTGGGGGAAAAAGAAATCCTTCTCCACTGTAGGTTAGCATGTTAACTGGTGCAACCAGTGTGGAAATCAGTGTGGAGATTCCTTGAAAAAAACAAAAACAACAACAACAACAACCAAAAAAAAAACAAAAAAAACAAAAACACCAAAGAACTAGAATTAGAGGTCCCATTTGACCCAGCTATTTCATTTTTGGGTTTCTTACCAGAAAAAATTGAAAATATCATACCACAGTGATATATGTGCCTTCATGTTTATAGCAACACAATTGTAATACCTAGATCTTGAAAACAACTGAAATGCCCATCAACCAAGGAATGGATTAAAACAAGATTATAAATCTAAATCTAGATATATAAACATGTATGTGGCTGGGGAGATAGCTCAGCAGTCTAAGCACCTGCCTGTCAAGCTCAAGGACCCGGGTTCGGGTCTGATCCCTGGTACCACATGCTGTGTTGGTACTAGAACCCCAGCTTGTACCATGCTGGCCCTGAAACCGGGCTTGGTGGCCCACACCTGTAATCTCAGTGCTAGCAAGGCTGAGACAGGAGGATCACTATGAGTCCAAGCTGTATAGTGAGCCCCTGTACCA
>NW_004524746.1:2017032-2020547 GCF_000260255.1 Octodon degus | reverse complement strand
GATACAACTGGTTGGGGCCGGAGAGATGGCTCAGTGGAATAAGCGCTTCCCTGGCAAATGTAAGAGCCTGAGTTCAATCCCCGGTTCCACAAAAAAAAAAAAAAAAAGATACAACTGGATACCATAATCACAAATGAACCAGATGAAAGTGTATAAACATCATATTGTTTCCCTAGTGTGAGAAGCTGACAGAGTAAATAAGATCCAAAATGTACAATAAATATTATAAAATGAGGAGAAGCTGCTGAAAAGGAAAGAGAAACTGGGATGGGAGAAAGGAAAAATTGAGAAAGGCAAAAGCCAATAGTTATACTACTAATTTCTCTTAGTTCATTGAAAAGAAAAGATTTCATTTAATTTGTTTGGACAATTAAATGCCTATGTTTTGTACTCCGAATAGTTAATTTAAAGATTATAATACACAATGTATTAACTATTGTTATCCTCCTATTACGTTGTTTTGAAATTGTGTGCGGGGTTTTTCTCTTTAAAATGAAATAAAATAAAATTTTGCAACAGGATTTCAGCTATGACCACTCATTGTTTCACTCAGCTAACTTTTTACTTACCCCACATACATGCGGGACATTGTTTTAAGCCCTAGTTATGAACAGTACATAGTGTTTGCCTTCATGTAGCATGTCTTCTAAGGTAGAAGAAAAAAGCAAAAAATAAGTTAAAAATGTAATACACATAATCATATTAACTTGAAACATAAACGGTTCTGTGAGCAGAGTTTGCCACTTTAATTGGAATAGTCTGCAAAGACATCATGGAGACCGCAACATTTCTGTAAAGGTCAGAAAGAGTTAATCCTATGAGTCATTCTTGAGCGAAGAATGTTCTGGTATAAGGAGCAGATGACGGAGTCCTAAGTGAGGAGCAGGCCTGTTTGTTCTACAGGAACAGCAAGGAGGATCCGATCAATGGGGCAGAGTACAAAAATATGGAAAAAACAATCAGTAAAAAAGCCAGTCACCTTTGCCCCCCACATTGTATCAGGCAGTCTTCTGCAACCTGAATAGGCTTACAGAACCACTGCCTAGCAAGGGTTTGGCTCTCTCTCTGGGTGCGGGAGATAAGGGGGATTATCAAGGAAACTTGTTTCTTCCATTCTAAAACACACTTTACTTACGTCTTCATAATAAAGGCCTTTATGTCCTCATAAAAAACAGAATGACTGTACCTTTAAAAATACCCTTGTTTTAGATATTGTCTGTGTGTTTTTGGGAATCAATCTTCACTTTTTTCTTGAGAAAAAAAATCACTGTCCGTAACAGTCCAAATTCCATGTTCTTGTATATAAGATAAGATTCTTGCATTTTTTCAGACAAATGCTTTGTGGCTACAAAAAACACAGTGTCGACATTCACTTTAGTAACTCTCAGCTTGCTAACTTTAAGTCAGCACTACAGGCCACGATCAGTTTGCTTTGTGGCTTAGTGTACCTACAGAAAATCCTTTGGTTTCTTCCACCCTGGTTTTCTTTTTTAAATGTAAACCATACATGAACCAAGACCAGCTAAGAAACCAAGGTGTGATCAGGAGTTACACTGGGTTTGGGTTTATCTTTCCTTCTTACGTCCTTTTAATGGACAAAATCTAACTGTAAAATCTGAGTTTGCCATTTTCCTTCCCATGATACTAGGTAAAGCTCTGGGTGGATCACTGTATCCTGAGAACAGCAGAGGGATGGTAAGTGAAGACCAAATACAAAAGTAAAACCTCTGCTGTCTTAGTTCATTTCTTTCCCCTAAGCTGCCTAGTATGTCCAGGGTCAGTGAAGCTGTTTTCACCCTACATGTTCATTATTTAAAGATTTTGCAGTTTTGGAAAATGTTTATAAACTGATTCTGTGTGTCTTGCCTCTGGGAGACTAGATCACCCCCTTCTGATGCCTTTTGATATCACGTCATCCTGTAATTCTCTGTGAACTCAGCCAGGTGCCCTATAATTCTGGGTGACACTAAGCATGCAGTTAGCATCAAACTTTCCTCACTACAGATGGCAGTTATAGTCCTGGGTCCCCAAGCTTCCTGTCCTGTCCAATTTGGTGACAAATTAAAAATAGGAAGCTTACCCCTCCACATGAGAGTCAATAATTCACTACAACAACTTTGAGAACTCAAGAAAGCTCTTTAGCTGTGTTTGTTGGTTTGTTATAATGGGTACAGCTCAGGCCCAGGCAAATGGAAGAGAAGTACAGGATAAGGAATTCAGATTGACGTGGTTTAGAACTTCCAAGCCCTATCTTGACCCTTCCAGCACCTTCAAATGTTCCCTGACTTGGAGGTTCTCCAAACTCTATTGTTCTATTGCTGTTGTTTCATTTTTTTAGTTGAGGTTTTATTTCATAGGTGTGGTTGATTAATTGAACTCAATTTCCCATCCCTTTCTACTAGGAGGTTGTGGTGAGGTGGGGTGCTAATGTTTCTAACACTTTAATCCCTCTGTGGATTTTTCTGGTAATCAGGCAGAGCCATAAAACCATCAAGAAGCTATCTCATTAACATGAAATCACAAATGGCTAAAGGAGCTCATTATGAATAACAAAAGTCATTGCTATTGCTCAGGAAATTCCCAGGGTTTTAGGAACTCTGTGTGACCAGCCAAGAAAAAAGACCTAATGTATGTTTTAGGATACCATATTCCCTGTGAATTTATCTGACACCCACAAATTAAAGAAGAGATTCACTTTAGTCCAAGATTTTAGTCTATGATGAGCCAGCTGCAAGTCCCAAATGGTGCAAGGGCTCAGGTGGAGGAGAAACTGCTCCTGGCCTAGTAGCTCGAAGCAGAGAGAGGAGGAGCCAGGGAAGGAGATGAGCCCTTCCAGGTGACCCCACCCGTGACCTGCCTCCCTTCTAACAGCAAGTCAGCCCTTGTGCCCCTATGCTCCACGCACTGCCCCCACACATGAAAATTCTGGAGGACATCCCAGATTCAGTCCTATGGGTGGGATGGCGTAGGCTTATTATCACAGCTTTTGTAACCTTCTTGGACCCTGTCTGGAGACATTTTCTCTTGGTGAGCCAGGCAGGAGAAAAAAAGGCCTCGGGACCACCTTTTTGGCAGGCCAAGCCTAAAGCTTTTCATGTTTTTTCTTTCCCTAATTCCTTGTTCTCTGAAGTGTAGCTTGTTACTTTTCTTTCTCCCCTTTTCTCACTCTACAAACTTTTCTCACTACAAACTTCAGAAGCCTTAGGATTTTGTGTCTTTTTTTCCCAGAAGTTAGAGGCTCCTAAGTCCCTAGAAAATGAGTGCTTACATATAAAAACACTGAATGCAAGAGACACTGGAGGTCCTTGTTCCCTCTAATCAGAAATGGGGAGAGGTGAGAAGTATCCTCTATGACTTGTAGTGGCTTCTTTTGGTGCTTAATGGCAATATATCTCATTTCTGGGAGAGAGAGATTAAAACTTGATCTCCAGTGAGACCCAGATCAGGGCAGGCCTCCCCAGCATCCCAAGCAAAGTTGCTCAAACAACAGAGATGGGAAAAATAGTCCTGAGACA
>NW_004524746.1:2012292-2016567 GCF_000260255.1 Octodon degus | reverse complement strand
AGGTAATAACTGACACCATTCTCAGGTCATTTCAAAATCTATGGACTAAAGCTGAGAAGAAGGCCCCTGGATTTCCCTTTTCTTTAACTTTCTCTATCTAAAAAAAAAAAAAAAATTCCAATCCTCCTTATCACTTTCTCATTCTGAGGCTTTAATGTTTTAGAAAACTCAAAACTTTTAACACTCCTGATAATAGTTATAACACTCCTGATAATAGGGAGCAGTGGGGAGCTGGAGAAAGAGAGGGAAGGGTAGGAGTAGTGAAACTCAGGAGTGTAGGTGACAGTTCTGTAGCTGTAGGTCCCTAAAGAGAATGATCTAGGGAGTGAATTTTTCCTGTAAAAACCAGCCTTTGTGAACTGTGGATGAAAAGAAAATGGACTGCATGCTTGACCTGTACCAGGGAATAGCTGTGCATGAGGCAGACCTTGGTCTGGGGTGTGCTGAACATTCAGTGGGGCCTGGACGAGGTGGGCTGTGTACACAGCCTGGTCTTGATAAACTAAATAGAATCCTGTTGATACAGGGAACCTCCAAATGACACAGGGAGAAAAACTGATCTCCCAACCTAAAAGGTACCTGGGGTGAGTTTTTGTTCTTTAAAACTGAAGAATGAATTTCAGGAACAAATGGAAGTTATGAGCAGAATATATTTATTGAGGGAAAAAAAGCTCCTGTCTGAGAGAGGGACAGGAGGGGGGCCCCCCAAGCAGGTGTTCCTGGGGAAGCTGTCTCTTCCAAGCACTTTTATACTGTAAAACCATGCAGGGCTAAGGTGGAGAAAATGGGAACTTGCTGAGCTAGATGTGAGGTGGGACAAAACTATGGTCAACCAATGAGATTACAAGCACCGTTGCTCAGATAAAATTGATTAAGTCCAGGACAAAATGGGGAAGCGAGTCATGTAGCAAGCAGGCATGAATGTAGAACAGGACTTTATCAGGTAGCCATCAGATAATGATTTTTCCTGGCTTTCTCAGGGTGAAGATCAATCCCAGATGCTAATCTTTAGGGAGGTCAGCATTTGCTTGATCTTTGGTCTTTAGGTCTGGCTCGCAGCAGGAGTTTCTGTCCCTCCCTCTGTTGTAAGCTATCTGTGTTCTGTGTTATCTCCTTCAAGGGCCTGGCCCTATCTGACTGTCTATAATATTTCTAATTTGGCTGCCTGCAACACTGTCCTCCCCATTTTTTACTTTTTCTCTTTCCAAAAATACATGATAAAGATGTTAAAGATAAATTTTTTATAGATGGGTATCAAATTAGTATAAAAGTAAGAACACTCAATAATTAAGAAAGCACAAATGCAAGTCCCTTTTTGTTTCGTGTGACTTCAGAAAATGTTTTCAGAGATGTAACAAAAGCCTTCTCAAAACTATTAACATGCATTCTATTGTGCTAGCCAAGCAAAACTGTACTTTAGATGTTTGACTTTCAAAAGAGTATTTGCTATGAAAGAGGTTATAAGAAAGATTGATGAGCATAAAGGATATTTAATTAAAAATTTTGAGTTTATTAAGACCTTAAAGGCTCTTGGGAATTTATCAGTTGTACATTGAGAAAATGCAGCACACATACTAATATAGCACTGGCAAGGCATTCTTTCATTTAAAAGTTGGTGTGTTGTGCTGGCCCTGCCCCCAGGGTACACTGAGCTGGTGACTGAGACTGGTTGTGGTGATGTGCACCTGTAATCCCAGGACTTGGGAGGCTGAAAACAGGAGGATCACTACAAGTCCAATCTTTGTAGTGAGACACTGCAGTCTCTGTACTAAATACATAAAGTTGTTTAGCTTCTCAAAAACATTATGTATCAACAACCAGTATGATGCTGCTGTTAGTATTAGTAAAAGGTGCCTTAAGAAGCTGTGTGTTGCCAGATATTGGTTAAAAGTTTATGGTTTATGGCAAAAACAGTTTTTAAATCCCTGACACGCAAATCATACTTTTAGTGAGAACTAGACAGGGCCCATCCGGTGATGGTTCCTATGTCATGACTTCTTTAGCCTCATGATTGCTTTCTTCCAGAATGTTCTCAGAACCGCCTTCTTAAGCTAGACTGGTTTACTGAAACTAACTTTTACTGCTTGTTAATAAATTGTACTCAGCTGAAGTTAAGTTGGACAACAGACACCATCTAAGGCTTATTACACAGTAAAATAGGAGCAATTGAAATATTTCTTCATTAACATTTTCTAGTGCAAGTATATTTGAGTTTCCTTACTAAGTCAATGAGAAGGAAAGATAGATATGCCTTATGCATTAACTTGGGCCTGAGTGAACACAATCCAGCCATGCTTCCTAATTTTCTGAAAGAGCTGGGCCCATGCTCACATGGATAATAACTTCTACAACTCTAGAATGATGAAGTCAAGGTATGCTGATATTGGATGAATATTTTCCCCCCATAGTTCACAGATCTTTCTAGATCTTCTGATTTTTGCCATTTTAAATGCTATAACCAATAGAGAGTTCCTTTTATAGTCTTCCATTTACTTAGGGGCATTCATAAGATCAAAAGCTACCTGCTCCTTTAGTAAGTCCCAAAGTAAGTATTCTAAAGGGATAATGACTGTCTAAAAATGAAGGGTTTTGTCAAATTCTAGGTAAACAAATTTAAAAATGACCTTTAGAGAGTAAGCCCCAAACTGATTTGAGGTTGTAGTTTTCATTCTTTTAAATGTACTAAACTCCATAATTTATACAAGGACCACTCAGTTAATAGTCTAGTAGCAAATAGGTTTTAAAAAAGTAAAATCTTTTTCTGTTAAGAGTTAATAGCTATAACTTTCAGGACAGTTTGATTTTGCTGGCATGACAATTTGGTTAGAGAAAAATTCTTTGGGTTCAATTCAAGTCTAATAGTCCCAGAAAATACTTCAGTGATTTTTAAACAGCATTCTGTTCTAGCACTTGTAGATGAAATTCCCAGGTATTAACTACAACTTCTGGGTAGTGTTATGGTTTGTGTCTAGTTGTTGTCACCCTAAAGCCTCATGCAGTTATGGGGTGGAACTCTAGAGCTTGTGATTACTTCATGATCCAGCGTTGGAATTATAGGTGTAAATGCTACTGGGATTATGGGTATGAGTGCTGCTGGGATTGTGGGTGTGAGTACTACACCCTGCCTGAGGCAGATAGCCTGAATGCAACGTAAGGGAGACAGACTTGCTCCCCGCTGCCATTGTTGCCACTACTCTTCCCATTTGCTCTTACTGTTTTGCTGGTTTCCTCTGCCATGAACTACTGCCCTCTGCCACGTGACACTCTGCCTTGGAGCCAGCTGCATATGGACTGAAACCTCTACTGTGAGCTAAATAAATCTTTCCTTCCTTAATTTTGGGTGTTGGGTATTTTGTCCCAGCAATGAGAAAAAAGTAACTGGGACAAGAGGTACTTTTTCCTCAGCAAAAATATTATTTGGAATGTTAACTTATGTTTAATACATGCTTTATATTTTGCAGGGTAATACAGAAGTAACTATTAAAATTTAATTAAATGAATATGTAAGTAAAGCAACTGAGTTATTTATAATCAATTGAAAATACTAAAGACATTTACTAAATATAAATTTATGTATCCTTTGCTTCTTAAATTTTATGAATGATAATGTATATGAAATACTAAATGTATTTCATAGATTAAGATATGTATATGTATAATGCTAACATAAGATCAAAAGCTACCTGCTCCTTTAGTAAGTCCCAAAGTAAATATTCTAAAGGGATAATGACTGTCTAAAAATGGAGGGTTTTGTCAAATTCTAGATAAACAAATTTTAAAATGACCTTTAAAGAGTAAGCCCCAAACTGATTTGAGGTTGTAGTTTTCATTCTTTTACATGTACTAAACTCCATAATTTATACAAGGACCACTCAGTTAATAGTCTAGTAGCAAATAGGTTTTAAAAAGTAAAATCTCAAAGGATCTGCAAACTGCGGTATAGGATTACAGGATAAATCCTGAGGGGACGTGACTGTCCTTATCAGATACAAAAGATACATTTCTTATTATATAGGTCTTGCTTTATTGTGGTTTTAACAATCCAGCAGAAAAGTATAAAAACGAGGTATAAAAAAATAAAGCCATATTAATATGCTGAGCTGGGAAAGACTCAAGTCAACAAATTTTGACATTGCTAGTCCTGCATATAACCAACTACTATTATGGACTACTGGACTATATTATATTATTTTGCTGAATTCATGCACCTACAATATTTAAATGGCAATGGAATACCCATCTCTACCAAAACTAAAAAAAACAGGGGATACAAAG
>NW_004524746.1:2010457-2011782 GCF_000260255.1 Octodon degus | reverse complement strand
TATGTGTTCTTGTCTCTATATACTAAGGTATACATCTATATATGGCACAGTTTGGGACAAAAATATGATTAATAAGATTATTTTTAAACTACTCATAAGCCACATGTGGCATAATTTTATAATGAACTCAAAGTAATGTTTGGTTGTAAATTAATGATATGTGATAACATGTGGGGGGACATTTCAAATTAGAGATAGTTTACTCTAAGACAAATACTTAAGAAATTATTCAAAATGTAATGCACAGGGATTATATCACAATCTTTATGTTGAAAACAACAAGGAGCTGAAAGGGACCTGGTGAGTCCTGCCCTGCCCTGTTCCCACTGATGCAGAAGCCAGGGCTTCTTTATGTTGAAAGACACCAAGACCTGAAAATACTGAAAAGTTCTAGTAAAATTTACAACAAAACTTCAAAAGGAGAGACATTAATTTTTTAGGTTTTAAAAAATTAGAGAAAGAGAAGGGCTGCAAGGACAGCCAACAGTTTGGCCCCAGTCTTTCAAGGTCAGTAAAGACTCAGGACATAGGAGAACCTGTACTATAACATCATGTAACTCAATTGTGTCCCAAATTTTCTGATCAAGGAGATTATTGTGCCACAGAGGATAGTGATCGATGATGTAGAGTGTGCTGAAGGAGAGTTACATGGAGAGAAAACATTCTCTCAGGCTTTCACAGAGAGCAAATTGGTCAAGCAATGACTGTGACTTATCCACATGGCTGACACTGACAAAGGATCTACAAAGTGCGGTATAGGGTTTCAGGTTAAGTCTAGAGAGGATTTGACTGACCTTATCAGATACAAAAGCTACATTTCTTGTTATATAGGTGTTGCTTTATCTTGATCTTAACCATCCAGCAGAAAAGCATAAAAACAAAGTATAAAAAGTAAAGCCATATTAATATGCTGAACTGTAAAAGGCTCAGGTCAATAACTTCTGACATTGTCAGTCTTATGGAAAACCCACTAGTATTATGGACTACTAGACTATATTGGAATATTTTTCTGAATTCACATACCTACAATATTTAAATGACAATGGAATACCCATCTGTTACAAAACTAAACAAAAAAGGGGGATACAAATGAACGACCAATTTGTATCTGTATATTCAAAATAGTTAGGAGAGATATACAGCTGCATTCTCTAAATTCAATAAATAGAGAGATTTGTTCTAATAGTGTTTGTGGACAGGATATCATGCCTCATCATGTACAATGAATAACCACTAAGACAACAATATGCAATGTATTAATTATTGAAACTGTGCTAGTAATTGGTTTTGAAACTGTCTCATTGCTATTTGTTTTTCAATAAAAT
>NW_004524746.1:2005616-2010357 GCF_000260255.1 Octodon degus | reverse complement strand
AATAAATAAATTAATTAAAAAAAAAGCAGGAAAAGGCCTATGGAGATAGAGATCCCCACACTCACAGCAGTCCATAAAGAATTATGGGGACTTATGTCTCTCAAAGGTTAATGAGGCAGCTTCAGGCATGGTCAGTAGGGTGGGCAAGTGTACCTGATCTGTCAGTCACAGAGATCCAGGATACATGCTCAGGAAAACAAACAAACAAGTAAATAGTTCCCCAGTCTTGCACCTGGGATCAACCAGAAAGTGCTATGTGCAATTTTTCTGATATCAAATAAAGCAGGTTTTTACAGGATGGGTTAGATCAGGTGTCAGAATGAGATGTTAAAAAAGATTTAACCTCATTGTCACTGTGCTCCCTTTTTCTCAGTGGTCCCTCTTGCTCTGCAGAGTGTATTTCTTTTCTACCTTTAATTGGCCTGCACATACTCTGCAAAGCATATGTTGCTATTTTGATTCAGATTGCATTGAATCTGCATATCAGTTTTTTGATTGTGAATATTTTTTGTTTTGTTTTGTTTTTTAAATTTTATTTGTGTGTGTGTGTGTGTGTGTGTGTGTGTGTGTGTGTGTGGCCAGCTTAGCCCACCAGGGGGCGGGGCTGGCTGGCATGTGGTGCTGGGGGATTGAACTGCAGTCCCTGTGCTTTTTTGCTAAGCTTGTTCTAAGTAGGTGCTTTAGACCACTGAGCCATCCTACCAGCCCTTGTTTTGTTTTTTGCAGAACCAGGGATTGAACTCAGGCCCTTGCACTTGCCAGGGAAACACTTATTTCACTGAGCCATCTCCTTAGCCCTGAATTGTGAGCATTTTGACAGTGTTGGTTCTGCCTATCCAGGAGCAGGGGACATATTTCTATCTTCCAATGTTATCTTGAAACTCCTTTTTCAGAGTACTGTAGTTTCTTTGGAGAGAATGTCACTTCCTTTCTTAGGTTGATTTCTGGGTATTTAAATTTTTCTTGAACAATCCATAAGCAACCAATGAAGTTAAGGGAATAATAAAATGTCTAGGGCCAGGGAGATAGCTCAGTAGAATAAGAGCTTGCTTGGCAAGTGCAAGGTCCTGAGTTCAATCCCCAGTACTGCTAAATAAATAAATAAATAAATAAATAAATATCTTTTTTGCAGCAATAATACATGTTTTAATTTCATATTCAGTAATATTAATAGCCATAACTTACATGAGAATAGTTCTTTGGGATCTTGCATTTTTTTTAAGTGTGTAAAGGGGCCTTGAGACCAGAATATTGAAGAAAAATTGCCTTAGATATTATACTGGGATTCAGTTTCATGACACTTGGTGCTACTGGGATGTGTCAGTCAGGGTTTTTTACAAGAGTAACAGATATAACACAGAGAACAGATATATCCAAGAGGTACTAATGCATAAGAAGTTACAAGACTGACTTATGATAGTCAGCCACAGAGTCAGATGAGGAAGCATGCGGAGGGCATCTACACACTGGAGAATGAAGGATTCAGTCTAAGGTCTAGAGCTCACTGCAGTGTTCTGTTCAAATCCATATCAGGAGGCCCAAGGGGCTGCAATGGAAGGCTGATGAGTCTACACCAGAAGGCTGTAGGATGTAGGAAAATAAAATATCTTGCACCAAATATAGCCAGGACCTGATGAATTCACTGCTGATTCTATATACCATTTAAAGATATATCAACAGTACTTCTTACACTCTTCAATTATTTTTTTTAATCTTATTTTTATTTTTTTTGGCAGAACCAGGGATAGAATTTAGACCCTTGCAATTGTCAGGCAAGTGCTTATTCTACTGAGCTATCTCCCTGGCCCCTAATGATTATTTTTAAAAGAATGCTTCCAAACAAATTTCTAGAAGCTAGCATTGCTCTCTTCTCCAAATTAGACAAAGACCAAACTTTAAAACAAACTACAGACTGATTTCCTTAATAAACCCAGATGCAAAAATCCTCAATAAGATATTGGCAAATAGAAGGCAAAAATCATCAAAAGGATCATATATCATGCACACATATGTTTCAACCCAAGGATTTCAAAGCGGTCCAGCATATGCAAATCAGTAAATATAATACATTACATAAACAGAAGAAAAAATCATATAATCATATCAGTAGATGCAGAGAAAGCATTTGACACAACAATACCCTTTCATGATAAAAGCCTTGAAAAAATAAATGCAGAAGGACCTTATCTGAATCTCATGAAAGCCATTTATGACAAACCAATGGCCAACACCATATTAAATGGAAAAAACTGAAAGCATTGTCTCTAAATCAAAAACATGACCGAGATTCCCACTGTCACCATTTCTGTTCAATTCAGTACTCAAATATGAGCCAGAGCAATTTAACAAAATAAAGAAAAAAAGGAGTGGGGAATACATATAGGAAACCAAGAAGTCAAAATTAACAGACCAAGATCAATAGCATCCATGGACACTAATAACTTAGAGAGAATGAAAATAGGAAAATAATATCATTCACAATAGTGTGCACGGTATATGATCATTTGATGATTTGTTTGGAAATTTGTTTAGAAGCACTCTTTTTTAAAAAAATTATTGAAGAGCATAAGAAGTACTGTTCATACAATATCATTAAATGCTATATAGAAATCAGTAGTGAATCCATCAGATTTTGGCTGTATTTGATGTCAGATATTTTATTATTCCCTTAATTTCATCTCTTTTTATGGGTTGTTCAAACCTTTTATGAATTCTTGGTTTAGTTTTGGTAATTTTTATGAGTCTTGTAATATGTCTATGTCTCAAGATTTTCCAAGTTTTTGGAATAGTTTTTCATACTAATTACTATCTTCTGGACTTCAATAGTGGCTGTTGTGTTTTCATCTTTTTAATTTTCTGTTGCCTTAAATGTGAGTCTTTTTCTTTTGTTAAATTTGGCTGAGAGCTTGACTATTTTATTTATTCTCTCAAAGAACCATCTCTTTTATCCATTGAGGTTTTTTATTTAATATTATTACTTTTTAGTTTCAATTTCATTAATTTCTGCTCTGGTCTTTACAATAGCCTTCCTTAATGACAGTTTGGGTTTATGGTTTTGATTTTTCTCCAGTATCTTGAGGCTTCTCATTAGGCTATTTCTTTCAGCATGCTCTGCTTTTTCTAATATGAGCCTTTGCTACAATGAGCTTCTTTCTGATGACTGCTTTCACTGTGCCGCGCAGCTTCCGTTGTGTCGTACCGGCACTGTGTGATTTGCTTCCAGAGATATTTCATTTCTTTCTTGATTTGCTCTGTAACCCATTGAGTGTTCAGGAATGTGTGAATTTTCCAGTGTTTCCTAAAGTTTGTGTGGCTTTCTCCACAATTGATTTCTAGCTTTATTGCACAATGGTCTGATAATAAATGCTGGGCTATTTTGATCCATTATAGTTTTTGTTTTTATTTTCAGGACCTTGCACTTGTCAGGCAGATATTGAACCATGGAGCTACATATCTCTGGTCTGTCTTGATCCTTTTATATTTATTTAAATAGCTTTATGGACTAGTATGTGATCTTTTTTGGAGGAAGTTCCATGCAACAAAGAATACATACTATGTTATAATAGGCTAGAACACACTGTAGAGATCTATTAAGTCCATATGTTCAAGAGATCCAGCCCTCACCCAGGCCCAGTGAGTGTGTGGGAGAGCTTCCAGCTACCCTGCACCCATTGGACCTGTGAGGTCCATACCCAGGCACGCAGCATGAGACCTTCTTCCGTGCCCTTGGGACCCCACCACCACCACTTCGCAGCCCCTCTCCCCATGCCTGCTGAGTGAGTGAGAACTTCTGCTGTGTTCTCGAGACCCCCAGATCCAGCCCTAGCCCAGGCCTGGTGAGTGTGTGGGAGAGCTTCCCCTCTCCCCTACTTCCCCTTGTCATGTTCATACTCAGCTCAGGCCTGGCATACAGGCCTGGGGTGAAACTCTGCAGCTGCAGTCCCTGCAGAGAGAATAGGGGACAGAACCACCCAGCTAGTCCAGAAGCAGAACATCTTGCCAGAAGGGAACAACAGGTTCACTCCCAAGGGCTGCAGCAGGAAGGAGCTGAGCACAGCATCCAGACCCAAGCCAGGCACAACTGGATAAATTCAAACTTTGTAGATCTGCACCTGAATTTCAGTAGGTGCTAAGGTTATAACTGCACCAAAGCACTAAAATAAAGGTCAGAAGACAGTGCTATACAAAATGCCAATGAGAAGGAGCAAAATTCAATCTCAGACCCCAAGCCCACCCATAACAAGTGCAGAGGACACTAGCACAGAACAAATTGGGAATCACACAGTAGAAATCAATGAATCAACTGCTTCTGAAATAAAGAAACAACTGCAGAAAGGTATAGAGGAACTCAGATCAGAAATAAAAAAAAGAAATCTCTGAATTAATAGCATCTAAAGTAAAGAATCAAATGCAGAAACATTTGGTGGAAACCCAATGCCCACCCAGAACAAGTGCAGAGGACACTAGCTTAGCTGAAATGTGTGAATTAATAGTGTTGAAAGTAAATAAGCAGAGTCCTAGCCCAGGTTCGGTGTGTGGAGAGCTTCCTGCTACCCTGCGCCGGCGGGACCAGTCCCAGCCCAGGCGCAGCGTGGGCCGGACTCTCTCCCGCCCCCTCGTGTCGCCCCCCACCCCTCCCGCCGAGTAGGAATTTCTGCCGACTTCTGGGAACCCCCAGACCCAGTCCTAGCCCAGGTCCGGTGAGTGTGTGGAGAGCTTCCTGCTACCCTGCACCTGCGGG
>NW_004524746.1:1999848-2005516 GCF_000260255.1 Octodon degus | reverse complement strand
TGTGTGTGTGTGTGTGTGTGTGTGTGTGTGGCCAGCTCAGCCCACCAGGGGGCGGGGCTGGCTGGCATGTGGCGCTGGGGAATCGAACCGCAGTCCCTATGTTTTGCTAATTTTGTTCTAAATAGGTGCTTTAGACCACTGAGCCATCTCACCAGCCCTAAATTAGGTTTTAAATGTTTATAAAATAAGTATCAGGTATCTGCCTCAATTTTGTTTTATAATTCTGGTCACATAAACTGCTTTTGTATATCACTTATATAATTTTAAAAATGCAGTTGTTCAATGGACTATTAAGGCAGGAGATTAGGGCCTGACCAGCTAGCTTGGCAAGTGCACAGGCGCTGTCAGTCACAGAGATTCAGGATGCTCATGCAGCAAAAGCAATTCCCAGGTCCTGCCCCTGGGGCCAGCCAGAAAATATTATCTTCAACTCTTCTCATGCAAAATCAAGCAGATTTTTAACAACATGGCCTAGGACCAACATCAAGATGGGGTATGCA
Organism: Octodon degus; assembly: GCF_000260255.1. NCBI lineage: Eukaryota > Metazoa > Chordata > Mammalia > Rodentia > Octodontidae > Octodon > Octodon degus. The sequence goes on along the minus strand of NW_004524746.1, from coordinate 2,005,016 downwards.
AGTGTGGCCAACAGTAACCTTGTTGCTACTGTGCTCTCTTTTTGCCTGGGGCCTTCTCTCATTCTGCAGAAGAGACTTATGTCCTATATTTAATCAGTGTAAAACCTCACTATCTCTTGTATTTGTCTTGTCCAATTCTTTGTTAAAGGCAATAAGAACCTACAAAAAATCTTGAGAAGGATCTTACATCACCCCAGAGCCCTAATAACATTTTGGTGAGCCAGCTAAGAGGTAAGGACCTTTGGGCATAGTTTTGTTTCTTTCTTTGATGTTATGGACTCAAGTCAAGAAGGAGCAATATGGTGTTTTTCTTTCCTTCTCTCTAGAAAATCCCCAATCCCCTTCTTGTCTCTACTTTCCCACTCAGGTTTTCTTGTATCAGGAAATGCAAATTTTTTGAATTTTCCTGACATAATTATCAGGGAATTAGAGGGTAAGGAAAATTAGTGGAAGCTGGGAGACTTAAGACATTTCCTCAGGAAAAGTTTCATAGTGTGTTTGTCAATGGTGTGGGGGTGTCTTTGTGTTTTCCCAGACAGTTTTAGTCACTCATTGTGAGACCTCAGTGCTACTCACTTCATCAGAGGCATCTGGCCATATGCAGAGGATGCTTCAGGGATTCACTAGGTCTGCATCCTGCAAGGAATACCTGCTGAAAGATGCCGGACCTGGACACTGTCCATAACTACCATACAGGTAACTCTCTTATTTAACAACTTATCTTCTATGGCAATACTTTTTGGGTTCAGTAAGAACAAGGAAGTAGTGAGTGATAAGTACAGAATGGCAGTCTAGATTTCAGTAATATACTTAGATTCATTTTACAGAAGACAAGAAAAATGGTATGAAGCCTGTTATGTTTAGGAATTTATGGCTTTTTATCTCTGTAAAGTCCAAGAACTATGATACTTGAAGAGGTCCAAGGAAAAGGAAATTCAGATACCCACCTATTTCTCAGGGGAATATAGGTCTCTTCTATCTGTTTAATGAAACTAACCACACTGGGTTGTTTCCGAGGCATTCTTCTTATAATTATTATGCCAATAAGTCAGTCAAAACATCTTGAAGTGATTCAGGAACTCTACCAGAGTTTGATTCGCTAGTTTCCCAGTCCCTTCTTCATGCATCTCAGACAGCTGTTAGCTCTGCAGAATGTATTTGGAGTAGAGTCTCTTATTCTTCCAACCTATAGTTAATCCTACCTCTGAAAGAGGTCGTATAAGAAAAGGGTTCTATTTGAAAACAGGGCCAGGGAGATAGTTCAGTGGCTTAAGCACCTTCCCGGCAAGCACAAGCCCCTGACTTTGATCCCTGGTACCAATCAGACCATATTCTAGGGGCTGGGAGACAGCTCAGTTGGAATAAGTGCTTGCCTGGCAAGCTCAAGGTGCTGAGTTCAATCCCAGGTACCACCAAAAAAAAAAAAAAAAAAAAAAAAGGTTCCTTTTTCAGTGGCAGATACACAGCAATGCAAAAAATGTTTATGCAAATGTCAGACAGAACATCCTGGTAGGTTTGACCTCCTGTGGAAATCTCTAGTTTGCTGGATGTAGATTTATTTTTGATTATGGTCAATTGGAGTCCTGTATGCCTCACTTAGATGTCAGATTCTTTTTTTTTTTAATATATCTTTTTAAAAAAATTTTATTTATTTATTTGTGTGTGGGGAACAGCTCAGTCCACCAGGGGGCGGGGCTGGCTGGCATGTGGTGCTGGGGGATTGAACCACGGTCCCAGTGCTTTGCTAAGCTTGTTCTAAGTAGGTGCTTTAGACCACTGAGCCATCTCACCAGCCCAGATGTCAGATTATTTTCCCATGCTTGAGAAATTTTCTGCTATGAGTTCTGCAAATGAACTTTTTATGTCATTCGTGTTGACTCCTGCTTTTTTATTGACATCTATCAGTCTTACGTGGTTTTTCTTGGCTTCATCTTACATCTGTTGAATTATTATTTCCTGGTTCCTTGTTACTTTTAAGATATTTTCTTTCATGGTCACTAGCTGCAATGCTGTCTTCAGGGTCTGAAAATCTATCTTCAGTTTTGTTCAAGCGGTTTTGCTAGCTTTCAATGGAATTCTTAATTTCCTAGATATCTGTTTGAAAGTTTCATGTTTTCTAATTCTCTCCTGTATTGTTCATTCAATGTTTCCATCATTTTTCTAATCTCTATTTTTTATCCATATTTTCTTTAGATGTGCTGAGCAATTCTTTCATAATTGTCATTATTTCTTTTTTTACCTGAGAGATTATTTCTGTTCTGATTTCTTCTATAGCCCAACATAGTTGTTTCATTACTTCAGTTGTTATCATTTCAGAAATTTCAGGTGTGTTATTTCCAAGTTCTTCTATGCCTTTATTTCCTAGACTTCTTCTGAGTGGTTTAGAGGTCTGAGATTGCCATTTGCTCCTTCATTTTGACATTTTTGAAACTCCCAGTGTTCACCTGGGCTCAGTTGTGAAGGTAGGAGGGCAAAGCATGGGTCAGCAGGGCTCCCAGGATATTGGGTGTGCAATAGGCTTACCAAAGCTCCCATTGTCTGGGGTTCAGCATGGCTTCTGCATCAGTGGGAGCAGAGCAGGGAACACCAAGTCCTGTAGTTGTCCCAGGCTCAGTTTGCCTTCTGCACCAGTGGGGAGAGGGTGAGTTACAGCTCAGCAAAGCTCCCGCCATGGTGTATGTAGTGGGGCAAGGCTCATCAGGGATCCGTAGATGTCCAGGCCTAAACCTGTCTTGTCTCCAGCTTGTCTTGGCCACTTGTGATGCCCTTTACCACTATGACCCAGTTAATCGAAACAGCATTTTCTAAGTTCAACCATTGGTATCTGAAGGATAAAAATTTTAAAAGGGCTTTGGTGTTGTTTAGAAAGCAAGTTGGTCCTTCCTCAAGGGAAATTGTTGAAAGTTATAAAAATAATACGGAAAAAGATGTTACATGGGGAAAGTTTACTCAAATGTTCACCCGAGACTAGGACTCGTAACATAACCCAGTAAGTCTGCAAAACTTGCCCACTCTGTGCTTACAATTGCTCTAACAACCCCAAACTATCTCCTTTGTTAAAACCTGTACTGAGGAGAAGGACATGTCCTGAGAGGGCTGGCAATTAAACTTCACCCACATGCCACAATATGAGAGATGTAAACAAATAGTGGTCCTAACTGATACTTTTATGGGCTGGACTGAGGCTTATGCTACCCATTCACAGTGTATGGAACTAAACAAGGTGCTCCTCAAAAAAAAGATGCCCCATTCTGGACTACCCAGTACCTTCAGAGTGACAGAGGGCCTTCTTTTAACTCTCAAATAACTTGGGGGTAACAAAGGCTTTAAGAATAAAGTTCCATTTCTACCATGCATGAAGACTTCCATTCTCTGGAAAGTTGACAGACTCTAAAATGAACCCTGGCAAAACTTTGCCAAGAAACTTTTAGGTCTTGACTCGGCTATTGTCAGCAGCCCTCATGGGGATTCAAAACACTCCCCAAATAAAGATAAATATAAACCTATCTGAAATGTTATATGGGAGTTCTTTCCTATCTTTTGATGTAGAGTGTACACAAAGACCACAAGACTCTCACAATATTTTATTGACCTGCAGCAAGTACAATAAGTTGTCATAAACTATAAAGAACAAAGACTTGTTAGCTCTTGGCCTAAGGAGACCACCTAGTGTCCACACTGGAAGCCAACTGTTCATTCTGACTTGGAAAGAAGGGATTTCTTATAGACCAATCAAAAGAAAACTTAAAAATCCCCTTTTCAGTGATCCTTCAGAAGGAGCTAGATTCACATTTGTAAGTGAACTGTGAGTAAAAAGATCACTCTTTTAGTTTGTGTATAGGTGTCCCCCAAAGCCTTATGCAGTCACAGGGCCCCTCTTGGAGTTTGTGATTAATTATTGTGGTGTGGATGCTGCACCTGCCCTGGGACAGGTAATTGGCATTAGAATGTAAGAAGGGGAAAGAGGCTAGCTAGCTGCCTGAGCTGCTGCCACTCCCTTTGCTCTCTGCTCTTTGAAGCCCACGGCCATGAACTGCTGCCCTCTGCCATGTGCTGCTCTGCTGTGGAGCTAGCGGAGTATAGACTGAAACCCCCAGGGTCTGTGAGCAAAATAAACCTTTTCTTCCTTAATCTTGAGTGGTGGGTATTTGTCTAAGCAATGAGAGAAGAGTAACTGAGACAACCAGCCAAATGAAGAAAGTTTTTCTCTGAAACCCTGGAAGGCCTGAGACTCCTCTTCAGTAAATAAGACTCCACTACTGCTTCAGGTACAAATAGGTAGACACTAATGAACCCTAATCCATCACAGATGAAATGGGTACATGTGGTAGTACTGCTGTTTTTAATTAGATTCATAATAAGGATAATCATTCTAGGATGATGACCCTCAGACTATTGATATTCTATCTAATATCCTTCCACAAGAAACATGGAAACCTCTAATTGCTGTATCTGCATAGTCCACCTCTGCAAGCAGACTGGAAAATATTCTGACCTATTCCCTCTCCTACTTGGGCTATGTGTCCCCAACCAAATAGATGGTGATTCAGATACAGCTCATGATTTTTTGGACAAATTCACCAACCTCCCCCCACTGGGTAGTCAGTTCAACAGACCGTCATACACAGGCACTGACTCTTTACCCATTGTCTTCTGACAGGTTTCCCAGAACAACCAGTGAGCCACAGAGTCCCAAGGCAGGTTGAGAGCACCTAATCCTCACTACACATAGCTTCAGCCCTTTTAAGCAGGAAAAGGGAGTGTACGGAGAGCTTCCTGCTACCCTGCGCCAGTGGGACCAGTCCCAGCCCAGGTGCAGAGTGGGCCGGACCCTCTCCCAGCCGCTTGGGCCGCCCCCCACCACTCTGCAGTGCCTTCCCGACCCAGCCCGCTGAGTAGGATTTTCTGCCGCCTTCCGGGAGCCCCCAGACCTAGTCCTAGCCCAGGTCTGGTGAGTATGCGGAGAGCTTTCTGCTACCCTGCGCTGGCGGGACCAGTCCCAGCCCAGGCAGAGTGGGCCGGACCCTCTCCCAGCCCCTTGGGCCGCCCACCACCACTCCGCAGTGCTTCCCCCACACCGCCCGCTGAGTAGGATTTTCAGCCGAGTTCCGGGAGCCTCCAGACCCAGTCCTATCCCAGGTCCGGTGAGTGTGCGGAGAGCTTCCTCT
>NW_004524746.1:1989007-1989609 GCF_000260255.1 Octodon degus | reverse complement strand
TTCTAGAGAGGGACCAAAATGATCAGAATTCTACAGAAGAAACCAACTAAATAGGCCAAACAATTCAATACAGGAGAAAAAGGAATAAAGATTTGTCTTATATAGTTGGGTGCTCCTGTGTTCAGTGTGTACATATTTATGACTGTTACTTCTTCCTCTTGTATTTTTTCCCTAACCAGCATGTAGTGGTCTTTATTTCATTTGATCATTCTTGGTTTGAAGCTCAGATTGTCTGTGAACAGGATTTCTATCCCTGCTTTTTCTGAGGTTTTGGGGCATATAGTACTGCTTTCTATCCTTTAACTTTCAGCCTGTGAATTCCTTTATGGGTTAAGTGTGTTTCTTGTATGCAGCATACAAGGTTCCTAATCCATTATGCCAGTCTATTTCTTTTAATTAGTGAATTGAGTCCATTTACATTGATTGTTACAACTGAGATGTATTGACATGTTTGACATGTTATTTTCCTGCTGTTGGTTACCTATTTTTCTCCTGTGTTTATTTTTTTCTCATTTTTTGTTTTTGTTTTAGGTTTTTGTAGTTTAGGGAAGAGTCTACAGGGTGTTCAGGGTCTCACTACTAGATCGGACTCATAGTGATCC
>NW_004524746.1:1986796-1987752 GCF_000260255.1 Octodon degus | reverse complement strand
TTCACTTTCATTCAAATGATTTTGCCAGCTTGTGATTGAGATTTTAATTTCCTGTACATCACTTTGAATCTGTTTTATGCATTCTATTTCTTTCCTATATTGCTCATTAAAGGATTCTATCATTTTTCTATTCTCTTCTATTTTTTATCAATGTCTTCTAAATCTTTCATTATAGTTATCATTTCTTTTTGTACTTCAGAGATTATTTCTGATCTGCTTTTCTGACGATGAAAGATAAACAACGTAAGACTAATAGGCATCAATGAGAAAGAAGGAGTCAATACAAACAACATAAAATGAATAAGGAAAAAAATAAAATGAATAAGGGCAGAAGTAATAGCAGAGAACTTCCCAAATATGGGGAAACAATCTGACATTCAAGTAACCGAAGCATATAGAACTCCAAATAACATCAATCCAACTGAAACCACACTCAGACATATAATAATCAAGATCCCAGAAATTCAGCACAAGAACAGTATACTAAAAGCTGCTAGAGAAAAGAAACAGATCACATTTAAAGGAAAACCCATCAGAATAATGGCAGATTTCTCTTCACAAACCACCGAGTCAAGAAGAGCATGGATCAAAGTACTTCAATCTTGCAAGAAAACCAATTCCAAGCCAGACTGATATAACCTGAAAAATTCCCTTTCCAGTTTAGTAGGGAAGTGAAATACTTCCATGACAAAGAACAACTAAATAATTTCATGATGACAAAGCCAACCCTATAGACTAAAAGAATAAAAGATATTCTAAACCTGAGTACAGGTATAGAAGTTTTTTTTTTTTTGTCTTATTCCTGATTTTATTTTTATCATTATTTTTACATAATTTTATTGAGAAACAAATATCAATGAGACAGTTTCGCATTGTATTACTGGCACATTTTCAATAATTAATACATTGCATATTATCTTAGTGGTTATTCATTGTACAAGATGCAGACATGATAT
>NW_004524746.1:1945431-1955807 GCF_000260255.1 Octodon degus | reverse complement strand
CAGTGTATTATTTGTTGAAACTGTACTTCCGATTTGATTTGAAACTGTCTCATTGTTGTTTATCAATAAAACTTTGAAAAAAAATAATAAAAACCTTGTCTTCACACTGGCTATTTCTGTAATTTATGAATTTATATAATTTTATATCTGATATTTCTTCCAGATATTAGTTTTGATTTCTATATCTTTGGTAAATTTATCATTAATGTTTTCAGCTGTTTTGGTTAGCCCTTATAATTTTTTATTTTTCCTATATTTATGTTGCTCATTTTTCATAATTCCACATACTTTTGTGTCATATTCTCTTTTAACTCACTGGGTTTCTTTTTCTCTTTCATCAACTCCTAAAGCTGTGCTACCCAATGTTTTTTTTCCTTTCCATTAGTATCACCTATGTCTGCCTTGGTATAGTTGGGTTTGGCTTGCATTGGTTACTTTCTCATTACTAAGACAAAACACCTGGGTTAATAAACAAAGGAGTGCCACAGTTTACAAAGGTTTCAGTCCATACTCACCTAATTCTAAGAAAAGGTGGCACAGTAGGTGGGTATGGCAGATAAGAAATAGTCCATGCCAGGGCAGGCAGGAGGCAGCAAGCAGCAAGCGGTGAGCTGGCATTTTTTTCTATCCCATTATAGTCCATCTATGCTGCAAGCCTATTGGATGGTGCCACCTGCATCAGGAAGGGGCTTTCCTTCTCAGGACACCTATTCAGTCCCACCCAAAATGCCAATTTCATTCAGTAGAATTTAGTACCAAACACCATAATCCCATTCAAACACCCTAGATCCAAGGAGCTCTAAAAAGTCCAACCTATAACCACATGGGGCTGTGGGAGGGTACCTAGATATGAGCCATAAGTGGACCTTTAATGCCCTATTTTCCCATGTTACTGAGTGAATATTGTGTGTATGTGTGTGTGTGTGTGTGTGTGTGTGTGAGAGAGAGAGCGTGTGTGTACACACCCAAACACACACTGAAGGTTCAGTGAGGAGAAATTATAGTTAAGGTAAAGATCTTTTTAGTTAACTTCTTCCTCACAGCAATGTGTTCATGACTTTATTTGTTCCAAGATTTTAGTTTATCCCTTCTAGCCTTTAATTAAAAGGTTTGAACTCTGTCACTGTGTTGTGAAAAGTTAATATTGCTTGTAACCGATCAGCAGCTATAATTAAACATCTTTTAGCTTAACATTGCATTTACACTTTTTCCCTTTATAAGTAACCTTTTGTTATGGTTTGTGTCTAGATGACCCTCAAAGCCTCATATAGTCATGGGGAGGACTTTAGAGTTTTTGATTGATTCATGGTCCAGTGCTGGGATTATGGGTGTGAGTGCTGCACACACTGTGGGGCAGGTAGCTGGAGTACAGTACAAATGAGGGAGAGAGGCTCGCTCTCAGCTGCTCCTCCCTTGTAGCTCCTGTTGTCTTGCTGTCTTCCGTCACCATGAACTGTTGCTCCTCTGACACGTGCTATCCTGCCTTGAGGACACTTTAATGCACTGAAATCTCTACAAACTGTGAGCTAAGTAAACCTTTCTTCCTCAATTTTGAGCAGTCAGGTATTTTTTGTCAGTACTGAGAGAAAAGTCATCAAGACACCTTTACAGCATCTACTATTTTGTTATTCATGGTTAGTCTGCAATGTGGAAAGAGAAAGATGAGATGAAGGAAGGGATGAAAGAGGAGTGTTGTACCAATCCCCCCCACACACGCTGAGATGGCCAGTAAGACTGGGTGTGGGGGCACACGCCTGTAACCCCAGCTCTTGGGAGGCTGTAAATAGGAGCATCACTAGGAGTCTGATCTAGTAGTGAGATCCTGAACACCTTGCAGACCCTTCCCTAAGATACAGAAAAAAAATAATAAAGAGTAGTGTAAGTGATTAGATGGAGTAGTGGATAGGAGAAATAAAACAGGTTAAAAGAAAAAATAGGTACAGTGTCAGATTCTGTTAGAGATCTTTTTAGTTGGATTAAATGGCAAATTTTGAAGGTTTTAAAATGTTACTTGTGGAAGTAGGGGTAGGATGTAGGAGGAGGGAGATGTAATTATAGTTTAAGGAGTGTTGTGAGGTGGTAAGAATCTGTTGATTTATTTATGTACCCGTAAGGTAGAGGAGACAAAGGGTGGTAATGGACCAGGTGCAACAGGAAGAAAGAGCAACAGGAACTGAGTAGATAGGACAGATCAGTGTGATATAAGATGGGAATGACTGAAGGACAGCGAAATTTAGGGAAAGAAACGTGAAGAATTTGAAATGTGGAAAAACACCCCCAAAATAATAAAACAATAGCATTGCTAAAGATCCTAGAGCTACAGAGGAGAAGTAGAGAGAGGAGGAGAGAGGAAGTAGACTGCAACTAAATCAAAACTGAAGAAGTAACAACAATAAAAACTACAATAATTAATCAGCAAGGATCAGCTCCTGCACTCCAGCAACACCTTCTGTCAGTTCTCTCAGGACTGTTGCGCCATAAAGCCAGACCATCCACGCCATTTTCTTCTCGCTCTCATACAGTCTGAGTGAAAATGACCACACGTAGACTTTTCACACAGATGACTCAGGCAGTGGGCTGGCACACAGGGTGGGGTCAAGCTGGATGCAGCCGGAAGTGGAAATATGGGACTAGGCCCAGGCTCGCAGACTGCAGTGGCCTGCAGCTCAGCAGGGCAGCCCTCTCGCAGGGTGAGGGCCGAATGAACTCACTACTCTCAGGGCGACTTGGCAGGTGAATGCCAGGGCTGAGCAGACGTCAAGTGGTGTGGGGTAGGGTGCTTTTGCCTGTTTATCTTCAGTATGGCCTGTCTTGGAAGGGTCCCTCCCCTGCCCACAAGAAGTACTGCAGAGGAGACGGCAGCAGTGCCACTTTCTCCACTGTTCGAGGGAGCGCTTGGAGGGAGTGGCCAGGATCCTCCTAGTCTGTCCCAGGAATCTGGCCTCTGCACTGCTAGTTGGTCCTTCAGGCTATTTGTGACACTTTTGAAATGCTGGCTCTCTAGTGGTGTTGGGTGGGGCAGGGAGGCAGACCAGCCCTGGCAGCACTACTTCCCTCTTTGTTTTGTACTAGGAATGGAACTCAGGACCTTGCACTTGGAAGGCAGCTGCTTGTGCTGCTGAGCTATCTCCCCTTGCTTCCCCTTTTCAAACTGTCCATTTGTGTGATTTGATCTTCATATGTCATCTTGCCTATTAGTTTTCCACTCCAGGATGCCTTCTTTCTCAGTGAACCTTCTCTGACCATTTCCAATGTGACCCATTTTCTTTTTTCTTTTCTTTCTTTCTTTTTTCTTTTTCTTTTTAATGAATTTAGGACAGGGTCTACAGGGTATACAGGGTCTCACTATGTAGATCAGACTCGTAGTGATTGTCCTGTTTTCAGTCTCCCAATTGCTGGGATTACAGGCATGTGCCACCACACTCAGTCTCGCCCTTCTCAGCGTGCCCTGGGGGTGGGATCAGCACAGCATGCTAGGGATCTAATCCAGCCACTGCACTCTGCCAAGGCAGATGCTTTAGTCCACTGAGCTACCTGGCTGGCCCAATGACTGATTTTCTAGTCAGCCATGTGGGATCTCCAATATACATCAATTTTTTTTATTTATTTATTTATTTTATGTATTTGGTACAGGGTCTCACTATGCAGCTTGGACTCATAGTGATCCTACTGTTTGGAGCCTCCCCAGTACCGGGATTATAGGCATGCGCCACCATGCCTGGACTCAGTGGCTGGCTCAGGTGCCCAAGGTCAGGGCTGGCATGACATATGGTGCTGGGGACCAAATTCCAGTCCCTGTGCTTGCCTAATCAGACACTTAGTCTGCTGAGCTATCTCGCCGGCCCACATACATCAATCTTTAATCCACTCTGTTTGGCTTGAACCACCAGTGGTACTTTTATGACTGTCACATTAGGCAGTTTCTACCACTGCTGGTACATGCATGACTGTCCAACTGGGCAGTTTACACCACCCAAAGGGACTGCCCCATGCCACTTGATGGTACAGTCATGCATGTACCACTGGTATTTCCAGAGGGTGGGAATGCAATGGGTTCAAATCAGAATCACCTAACAGCAACACATACAAATTACAGACCCCTTGTGAATGTGTTAAAAAGGTAAACTTGTGATTTATTTTGCATTTGGAATAAATACTGAATTTTTATGTTTGTATTGTTTTCTTCAGAGGGACCTCAAAGCTGTACAAGCATTAGCATTACCCCATCAGTCTAAAAGATTTCAAATAGACATTGAAATATGTTTACAATTTTACTTAACCCCATGAAGTTACCTTTATAGATATGTGGTTTGTGTGATTTATTATTGTAAAAGAGCTCCTTCATACTATGGCTCTGTTATGGCTTGTGTCTAGTTGTTTCCCCAAAACCTCATGCAGTTATGAGGTGGAATTTTAGTTTGTGATTAATTCATGATCCAGTGCTGAGATTATGGGTGTGAGTGCTGCTGGGATTATGGGTGTGAGTGCTACTGAGAGTACAGGTGTGAGTGCTATGCCTGGCCTAGGGCAGACAGCCTGAATACAATGTAAGGGAGACTGACTTGCTCTCTGTTGCCGCCACTGCTGCTGTTCCTCCCTTTTGCCTTCGCTCTTTGTTATTTTCTGCTGCCTTGACCTGCTGCCCTCTGCCATGTGCTGATCTGCCCTGGAGCCAGCTGTGTATGGACTGAAACCTCCACAAACTATGAGCTAAATAAACCTTTCCTTAATTTTGGGTGTTGCATATTTTGTTCTAGGAATGAGAGAAGAGTAACTGAGGCAGGCTCATAAAAACAAAGGTTGAAAATTAGAACGACTCTTCAGTTGCAATTGATTACTGAGAATGATAGCTTTGAATCAAGTAGAAAGTACTTAATTTTACAAAAATGAAACATCTATTGGTAAATATACCATATATCAATATTTCAAACAGAATTACTATTTGCATGTATTAATATGTGGTTAAAATATAAAAGGATCAAATTTATTTGGATTGAAATATATTTTCCATCACTGTATTGGGTTTAAACAAGAGATAAAAGAAATTTAATTTTTAGTTTAATAAGAAAAACCATAGTCCAAGTAATAAATAGATGACATACTTATCACAAGCATGTTTTAAAAAGATGGAATTTTAATATCTTTTCCAATATTTAAAATCATTCTTATTGTATAATAAAAATTTTAGGGAGATTACAGTCAAACCAACTTCTACTCTCTCCCTGTCTCCCTTTAATTTGCACATTTTGAATGCACTTAATACGTTACATGTTACACTTAAAAATGATTAAATGGGTAAATGTTACAGCAGGGTAAGGTGGCACATGCTGCAAGTCCCAGCAACTCTGGAGTCAGAGGCAGGAAGACCAGGTAGCTTATGTATTGAAAAACGTCCTGGACAATACAGGGAGTCCCTGTCTCACTCAACAAAACAAAATAAAATAAAAATTTTACAAGGCAAAATGGAAAATTTGAAGGTATATATTTAATTGCAAAGAATTTGCAAATACACACACAAATATGTATTTTAAGTTTTCTAGCGCTTTTCCCAAGTTCATTTATTCTTTTAGTGGAAAAAAAAATTCTTTTCATAAATCAACACCACACATTTCACAATCAGTGTCTTTTTAAAAGCCATTGTCCTTTTGATGGATTTAAACCATCACCCACCAAGGAACTTCTGTTTCTTGCTATCTCTTTGGGCTTTTCTTGCTTGTACCCAGCTCTTTATCTGAACTGTGATTCTGTGATTCCCTTCTTCCCATGTTTGCATCCATTACCCCCGTGATATCAGTGTTCTTGTTCACTTGCTTCATTGCTTTGCTGTGTTTGTACTAACTACAGCCTCCTTATTTTGTATTCATAGTCTCAACAAGACAGTCTTGTGATCACAGTTTCCACCAAGCTCCAGTTTCCTTAATCAGTAGAGTTCTCAGAAGTTACACTGTCAAGACTTTTAAAGTCAGATGTGCATCTGTACGTGATCCAGTACACCTTGGCTTATGGCACAAAACAAGGCAACAATCATGCAAATATTGGTTTTAGCTATTTCATTGAGCTTTGAACAACCATTTTTAGGGGTTAGTGTTTTGAGCATTGCAGTGTGGCTATATTTTCCACATGGAACATTTACAGCAGCTAAATGAGAAATCAGGCTATCATTAGATGCGTGCCTATGCAGCACGCACTGTGAAATAATGCACTAAGAGAAGCAGCAACTCAAATGGTTAGGCTGGAAGGTGTGGTCTGTGATACTGATGACAGGTTTCCAGCCAAACGAAAGGTTTAAAGAACAGTGGCCAAGCACTATCCGCTGCACATTAGTGAGATCCCATGTGTTCTAAGTACTGTATCTTATTCATAATACATTTCATCACCATCAATTGGAGCCATACTTTATCTAAAATGCCCAGCCAGTATCACCAGCACCAAGGTCCTGGATGACAGCCAGTTTTCTGGCATTTCAGTGATCCTTGATGTAACCCAACACCACTGTGAACAGGATGTTGAAGCAGCTGTTGCAGTAAGCTAAAAGAGGGCATTTGCAACCACTGGAGGAAAGAAACACAAAGCAAATTGTACGTACAGAATTCAAGCAATGTAACAATGCCTTAAACAGAGCATATGTAATCTTCCTGGTAAAGAGTCTTCTTTAAGGCAAGGAAGGCTTGGAAATATAATAGGCATTTGCCCATAAAATGTGCATTTCTGGTAAAATTTGAGAAATTGTTAATTGTGTATATATTTGTGTGAATCTGGGATTTTAGCAGAGGTGAGTTTTCAGACCACTGTTGTAAATAAAGAACAGTGTTAGGAATGCAAATGGAAGTAAATAAAATAGTAGAGAAAGAATTGGCAATTGAGATTTGGAAAATATAAAATGTGTTAAAGAAAGGAAACATTCTCAGAAGCATGAATGAATTGGATCATGTTAAAAAAGAAAAAAAAAAAAAAACAGCCAATGGAAACACACTAGGAACTTGGCAACACAAAAGCAGGGAGGAAAGGGCCCATGTTACATGCCGACCTGCCTGTGACATTAAACCAGAAAGGCAATAATCATTTGGATACACAAGCAGGTAAACAACAACCCAAAAGCTTGCTAATATGAGATTGCCATTTGTTAACCAATGAATGACTCTTGTCTTTCTCTTTTCCTGGCTACTACAATTCTGATTTTAACTAGTCAGTCTTCCTCCTTGCATCGATCTCCCAAATATTCCCTAGCTTAACTGATTTTTACTGCTCCACGATGCAGTATTAGAAACAGGAATGTGGGTAGAAAGAGAAAAAAAAATGGTGTGAAAAGAGTTTTAAGAAACAATACATGGAAGTTTTTTAAGAGATTTTGGCGAGAAAACACAAGTTAGATTATAACAGACAAGCTGATGAGAGAGTGAAGGAGGATTTCAAGTATTGTGGCAGGCTATATGCTTTCTTTTTTTATTTTAAAGAGCAAAAAATAGAACAAAATTTCAAAACAAGATAATAGGAGAGTAACAAAGGTTAATACATGATGTCTTGTTATCTTTAATTTAGTAACTCAGAGTATATGACTTCTTCATGGACTTCAGAAAAACACCCATGAAAAGCTCGAATTGCTTTAAAATTATTATTCTGGATGCTGTGTTCTGGCTGCATCGCGGATCTGACCCTAATATTACGGTCTCTGGCTCTCTAAACATTACATTAACGTTTCCATAATCCTCAAACTGACCCAACAGCTGTGCATACATCTTGTCGAGACTGCAGTGAAGAGAGGGAGCCTGAATAGTGACCTAGGGTGATAAATTAAAAATATTTGTACAAAACGAATTGTGACTTGTCTTCAGGAATCGTTGTTGCTCTTGTTGTTGGTGATAAAAGGTTCTTTTTTACATCATGTTGTGAATGCAAATATAGACTATTTTAACTAGTGGATTCTGATTTTAGTTATTCCATTCTATATTTCTCACTAAATATCCATCTACAGAGAAATTTTTAAAAATATGATTTCTATGGTAAGTTAGTTTCAAAATTTTAAATTTTTCATAATAAGTTTATATTGTTCACCTCCAGTACACAGCTTCTGCTCTCACATGTAGGATGTGTACATATCAAATCAATTTACGAATAGATTATGTGTCGATATTATCTCGGTTCTACCCGTCCTTTGTTCCTTTTTCTCTGTCTCTCTCTGTCTGTCTCTCACTGTCTCTCTTCACACACATGTATGAATACACACACACACACACACACACACACACACACAATTTAGCGGCACAGTTAATAAGGTGACAATAAGATAAGGTTTATTTTTTAACCAAAACCAAAAAAATTGATGCCAATCCTTCTAGAAGTGTCACAGTTTCAGTCATTATGCCAAGAATCTTGTGGCTTAATGCACATTAACAAAGCTTTAACACCTTTCAGTGTGGGCAAAGTTCAGGTTCAGCGTTGCTGCAGCATGTGCTGAATAGTGTGGTGAGAGAGCTCGCTTCCAAAGCTAGGTGTATGGCTGCTTTGATATGACATGTATAAAGACTTTTCACACCATAAAAAGTTACAGGAAGCAGTAACATAGAATTAGCATTGACTAAAGAAGCCCTGCTGAAAAGCAGCTGTTAGAGATGTACCTGATTATGTCCAGTGCAGGGCTGTGTTCAGGTTCTCCAGTGCAACCTCTGGTAAAGCAGGCTTCCTTAGCGGTGTGCGGCGCCCCCTGAAAGGTAGGAACAGGAAAGGTTATCCACATCCGTACCTTTTTTAATGCTTTATGTGTGGTTCCAAGGGCTAATTATGAGGGCCATCTCTTGGGTGTGACCTGCTCATTAGTCCCAAGCCTAAAGTGAATCTCCATCAAGTCTTCTTTCAACTTGAAATAGTGGATATACACTTTTTCCCAAATTCTACCTAATGTATTTTGAGAACACATAGTTTGCTATGGGAAATAGTTTCCTCCTTTCAGTTCTATTATGTAATTGAATCTTCCTAAAGATGATGAGGTCATCTGTTTTATGCCATAAAAAATCCTAAGGGCACCTGTTAGCCTAGGTGGCTGCTTTCCCAAGGACACCTATCAGTCAACCAAAATGAAATCTTTCTAATAAAAACCTTTGTTTACATTCAGATCCTTCATTCTTCCTGAGAAGTCTGATTTTAACCCCTAACAGAAAATTTCCTTGAGACAATACTCCCCAAATTTTAACTCAGTTTTACTTATCAACACATCTTCAGAAATACAGTCAGTCAGCTCAAATTGTAATTTAAAATGTTCTTTCCAGGGATGATGAACGGGTGGATCAAGTTCTTGTTCTTTCGCCATCCTGGGCAGGGACAGGGAGCTAGCGCTGCGCTTGAGGACCACTGCAGCCCCCCTGCAGATCTGAAACCTTTGTTGAGGGAGACCCACAGGGCCACAGACAAGTACCCTCTTCCCTTCTGAGAGTACACAGTTCAAATTCACAGTGGTTTAGATTTTCATGAGAGAACATTTGTCAAGTGAGGGACATTCCTCATCAGCTGAACTAGGTATGTAAGGTATTCTTTGGCCACTGCTAGTAAGAGTGTGCCTGTCTGGTTGAGCTCACCCACATACCTTGGCCTTGCCATCAGTCTTGTCATTTTCCATCATTTCCAATTGGCTGTGTGTATATGATACGTCTGGGAAGAAAAATAAATATGAGCAGGACATTTAATTATGACTTGCATGCCTCTGTCCAGCAGGGAATCCTGCTACCCAGAAGTTCATAGTCTTTTGTTAACATAGCTAATTTTTCTGGCCTACACCACTATTTTCCACCACTTGCAAGACTTTGAGACTCTAACATATATTCTACTTAAGTTGAAGAGAGCTTGAGTAAGTCCGATGGGTGGAATTTGCAATAGGAACATGCTCCCTTTACTGCCTGTGTTGAGAAAAAGGTCATCCAACTTTTACTACTATGTCAAGACTTTCACTGCACTAGAAGCTAAGACATTCCACGGATGCCACCTACTTAACTGACCTAGAAGTTAGTCACGTCCCATAATCAGACAGCACCGAATAAGAGACAACCTTTTTGATAACTAATATGACATTGGTGAATTTATTTATTCACTTATGTACATGTTACAGTCACTGTATTGTTGAATTTCATTTATATAGTATAGAATATCTGTATGAGACAGCGTTTTCAGCTATCTCCTAAAAATATATTCCTCAACATTTTATATATTTTCTTATATTTTCCCAGATTGTTGCTGAACAAAGATAAGCCATGTAGGTTTTAAAATAAAAATAATTTTCTTTTTAGAAATCTCATGTCAATTTATTTTAAATTGTTTTTATCACATAATCTTGGTTTTGATGTAATTTGTGTAGAATCAATTAGTTTATGAAAAAAGAGTCAAAATTT
>NW_004524746.1:1944252-1945331 GCF_000260255.1 Octodon degus | reverse complement strand
AACTATTTCCCTGGCCCCCAGACTCATAATATTAACTTGAACTATATTCATTTGTAATAAATTATGATATTTTTAAGATCACAATTAAAAATGATAAATAAATCTGTTATATGGGTATTTTATTTTGCCAAGTTAATATATTTATGCATTTTAAAAAGTATATTCAAAAAAGAAACAGATTAATGCATTCATGTTCATTTATTTTTTTCATAGTGCCCCCTATGAGAAGTCATTAAAAATACTTTAAATGGCACTTTGGCAGAAAAAATAATGCACCGTGTAGAATAGAATTTGATATTATCTACACTGTATTTTTATGGATTGAGGCACTGGCTGGCAATAGATCACATAAATTTAGGGAGAAGAGAAACAGTTAAAATATTCCAGAAATCTAAATTCCAAGAATGTCTTTTCTTGATGGCCTAATTCCATGCTATCTCTTTTTCGAAAATAGCATCTGTCTTTCCTGATATATAAAAAGAATGTCTTTTGCTACCTATTTCATGTGTCTTACACCGATTATTCATATTTCATATTATTTCTCCCCAAAATATTCAATTTTTAGGTCATTGAAACTGTCATATGTACTTAAAGTGCAGTTTTTAATTAATTCCTTTATTTTAAGAACTATGATACAACCATGCTTAATCTTTCCCTGTGAAAAATGGAAAGCGCTATTTCTGCAAAAGAAAAAATTTATTTCCCATGTACATCAAATAACGAAAGCTGAGCAAATGCTAACAGCTGCCAAGCCATCCATTCTGCTTGCTGCTTATCGCAAACAAAGCATACATTTTTAAGAGACAGACATACGGGCCTTAGATCATGTTTATGTAGGCACTGGTAAATTAAACGCCAAAAATGTTCCTCCCAAACTATAGTTATATATTTTTGTGTAATTTATTTTTTATTGGTACATTTTAGTTATACATAATGATCACATTCATTAGAGGGAATTTGTACCTGTTCACGTTATAGCTTACTTCTCTTTTAGGCATTCTTCTCTGTCTCTCTTTCTTTCTTTCTTTCTTTCTTTCTTTCTTTCTTTCTTTCTTTCTTTCTTTCTTTCTTTCTTTCTT
>NW_004524746.1:1940116-1944152 GCF_000260255.1 Octodon degus | reverse complement strand
TTTTTTTTTTTCAGTACCAAGGATTGAACTCAGGACCTTGTGCTTGCCGGGCAAGCACTTATCCTACTGAACTATTTCCCTGGCCCTAAATTAAGAAGTCTTTTGGGGGCTGGTGAGATAGCTCAGCAGTCTAAAGCACCTGTTTACACAAGCTTAGGCAGGAGCAAGGGACTGAGGTTCAATTCCCAGCACCACGTGCTGTGCCAGCCCTGCACTCAGGGTGGGCTGAGCCAGCCAAAAAAAAAAAAAAAGAAGAAGAAGAAGAAGAAGAAGAAGAAGAAGAAGAAGAAGAAGAAGAAGAAGAAGAAGAAGAAGAAGAAGTCTTTTGGTGGAGCTTGTGGGATCTTAGATACAGGGTATCATGTCATCTGCAAATAATAATAACTGAACTTCTTCCTTGTCGTTTTTTGTGCAGGGTCTCATTATGCAGCTCAGATTTGTAGTGATCCTCCTGTTTTCAGCCTCTATAGTGCTGAGATTACAGGCATGTGCCACCATGCCTGGACTTCAATACTGGCTCAGCGCACCTGAGGGGTGGGGCCGGTGTGGGATGGTGCAAGGGCTCGAACCCTGGCCCCTGTGCTTGCCTAAGTAAGCACTTAGTCTTCTTAGCTATCTTGCTACCCTTCCTTTTCTATCCTTACTCCTTTTGTTTCTTTCTCTTGCATAATTGCTCTGGCTAATGTTTCCAGAGTTCTATTTGATAAGAATGATGAGAGTGGACATCCTTGTCTTATTACCGATTTTAAAGTGAAAGCTTTTGTTCATTTAGTATGATATTGGCTGTTGGTTTGTCATAGATGGCTTTTATCAAGTTGTGGTAAAGACCATCTATTTCAATTTCTATTTTTTGTGACAGGGTCTTACTGTATGGTGCAGGCTGCCCTTGAACTCACTTATGTAGCCCCAGCTGCCCTCAAAGTCATGATGATACTCTTGCCTCAGCCTGCCAAGGCATGAGACACCATGCTGGATGTAATCATTTTCTGTAGGTTTTTTTGTTTTTTTGTTTTTTAATCAGTAGTGGGTGTCAAACTTTGTCAAAAGCTTCTTCTGCATCTATTGAGATGATTGTGTGTTTCTGTCCTCTGCTCTGTTAATATGGTGTAGTACATTTATTGATTTGCATAGGCTGGACCAGCCCTGCATTCCCTGGATGAATCCTACTTGGATATGGTGTGTAATCTTGATTTGCTGCATTCTGTCTTCTAATATCTTACTGAGAATTTTTGTGTCTATGCTCATTAGGGAGTTTGCCATTTGGTTCTCTGGCTTTGGTGTCAGGGTAATGCTTAATTCCAGAATTTGAGAAGTAGTGGCATTAGGTCTTCTTTAAATTTCTTGTAGAATTCAGCATGGGCCTGAGCTTTTCTTTATTGGTAGGTCCTCCTGACGTTTCAAACTCAGTTTCACCTCCCCCAACACTGGGAACAGCCCACAGCTGCTCTGAGTTCCAGTTCAGTTGGCTCCTCTCCCAGATGGCTAGTGGCCAGTGACCCTCTCCTGGGGGTCATCTTAACCCAAATAACTAGGCCAGCTGCTGCCGTCTGCTGCATCCACTGCTGTGCTCTACTAGCGTGTTTCTTCACAAAGGCCTCCGCAGTCACCTTTAGTCACTGAACATCTGTAGGCTTGAGCTTCCCTTCTCAGGAGGTTAGTCAGGGTTCAGGGAGGAAGAGGTCCTTGCCACTTCCTTCTTAGGCATTGAGCTCTCTCTCTCTCTCTCTCTCTCTCTCTCTCTCTCTCTCTCTCTCTCTCTCTCTCCCCCTCCCTCCATCCCTCCCCACCCCCAGGTTTTGTTGTGTAGTTCAGGCTGGGCTTGAGTTCACTGTGTAGCCCAGGTTGGTGCGGGAATTACATGCATGTGCACCACGCCCAGCCAAGGTGTCTCCCTTTGCTCTCCTCTTGGGCTTCAATTCTTGCTTCAGATCCTTGCTGGGTCCTAGGGACCCACTTCCCTCCTCCTACACTTCTTCCCATTCCTTACTATATTCCAGTGTCTCTCCATCTCAGAGAGACTTCTTTCCTGCTGTTCACCCCTCTGTCATCTTCCTGGATATCCTCATATAGTTAAGTCTTGTATCTTAAAGGAACTCATAAATATTAATGCATCAATTTTTGATAGAATTAATATATTCTATTTAACAACAATGTTTTACACCTCCTAGAAAACATTTTGTTTTGTTGTTGTTGGTGTTTACATTTTCATTGAGGTATAACTTACATAAAACATGAGAATAGTTGGCCCTTGAGCAATAGAGAGTTTGCATATTGCCTATGCAAAAAAAATTATATCTGCATTTGTAGCTATATCTATCTATCTTTTAGATATTAATTCTCAAAATGTTCTCAAATTTAGATACTACTACCTGTTTTTGACTAGAAACTTTATTAATAACATAGCCAATCAGAATACATTTTATAATATATTATATTGAAAAATCTATCTATCTCTATCTGTCTGTCTGTCTGTCTGTCTGTCTGTCTGTCTGTCTGCACCATGACAGATCACTTTCTACTGCCATACAGTTTACTACAGAGCGAATGAAGAGGGAAACACTTCTATGTGAAGATGACTGCTGATGTAGGGGACTTTGTAAGTCCACATTTAAAAATTCTTATCAGTGCCTGATCATAATACAGAACAGTGATGTTCACTTCGCAGAACTGGCAAATGCACACTGCGTGGATCGACATTTTCCATCCCACTATGCTGCTCTCCTCCCTCTACCCACACTCTCCTTACCCCTGCACTATGTACTATATATTTAACTCAAACTGTTAAATATTTCATTTTTTGTTAGATGCATAACCTAGAGTAATGAATAGATGAACAAACACACTACAGATGATTGGAAGATAGACTCTTAGTGATGGGGAAGAAGATCAGGGCAAGAAAGGAAGTGGTGGGGTGAAGGGATTGTTTCCTGCAAATCACATAATTTTATTCTTCCTATGGTTGCAATATATTCTGTTGTGAACATAGACCTCATTGTCTTTTTCTGCTTGTCTGTGGACAAGCATTTTGCCTATTTCTACAGTTTAGCTATTATAAATTGTGCCTCTAAAACCATGGCCATGCATGTGTAACTAATGCTTTTAATTCTTTCAGAAATATATCTCACAGAAGTATAACTTGGTCAGATAGTATTTGTACTTTTAGGTTTTTGAAGAATCCCTGTACTGATTCCATAGTGGCTTTGCTAATTGATGTGCCCACAAACAATGTGGGAGGGTTTTCTTCCCTGCACCTTTGCCAGCATCCACTGTTGTTTTTTGGGCTCATGATGTTAATCATTCTGACTGGGGTGAGATGCAATCTCAGACTTGATTTGAATTTCCCTCATGGACAAAGGTGTTGACCATTGCTTTTTTCATGTACGTACTGGGTGTTTGTATTTCTATTTGGAAGCATCTCTTCACTTCATTTGACCATGTTTTGATTGATTCATTTATTTGAGGAGGGTTATTTTCTTGAGTTCTTTGTATATTCTAGCTATTAGTCCACTAGCAGAATAGTTTCTAGCAAAAATGTTCTCCCATTCTGTAGGTTGTCTCTTCACTGTTGATTGTCTGCTTTCTGTGTAAAAATGTTTTTTTAGCCGGGGAGATGGTGCAGTAGGATAAGCGCTTGACTGGTAAATGCAAGGATCTGAGTTCAATCCCCGGTTCTGCCAAAAAAAAAAAAAAAAAATGTTTTTTAATCTGACACAATCCTATTTGCTGATTCCTCATACTATTTCTTGTCCTTTTAACATTCTAATCAGGAATCCATTTTGTGCCTCTGGCTTCATGTGTTTTCCTGTGTTGTCTTTCAGAAGTTTCAAAACAATTTATGTATTTGATCATTTTTTAATCTTAGTATTGAATGAGCAATAATTATCTCATTTCAGTGAACAACCATTTCTCCCAAAAACATTTGTTAAAGAGTCTGACTTTTCTCCAATGTATGGCTTATGCCCCTTTGTAAAAAACCTGGTAGATTTTCCTTTCAATTACATAAAAATGTCTGAAAAGTTTTTTTTTTTTTTTTTTT
>NW_004524746.1:1923521-1939327 GCF_000260255.1 Octodon degus | reverse complement strand
GTTGGACACGCAGCGAGGCCCACCTCTACTCCTCCGCCGCACCGCGATTCAAACTGCCTGTCTGAAAAGTTTTGACATTAATTCTTCTTCAATGATCTGATAAAACCCAGTGGTAAATTTACTGGGTCCTGGGCTTTTCTTAGTCATAGATCTTTTATAATTCCAATAACCATATTGGTTGTATTTATATGCTTACTCTTTTCCATTTTCATGGTAAAACTGTGGTAAAACATATGTGTCTAGGAATTTATCCACTTCTTCAACTTACGGGAGTATGTGTTGTCAAAATAATGAATAAAAATCCTCTGAATTTATGGTTTTATTTCACCTTTTTGCCTTTACTTTTGTTAACTTGAGCCTTTTCTATATATTGGTAAAGGCTTTTTTGATCTTGTTTCTGTTCAAAGAACCAACGCTTGAGTCATTCATGCTTTGTAATAGTTTAGTTTCAATATTTCATTTCCACTCTGATCTTCATTACATTTTTTTCTTTTTCTACTTTTGTGAATGATTTGTTTTTGCCTAAGACCTTGAGATGCTTCATTATATTTCTTATTTAGGATGTCTCTGATTTTCTAGTGTAGGTATTCATAGCTATGCACTTACCTTCTAGAACTGCTTTCATGGTGTCCCATAGATGCTTATACATTTTGTTACCATTATAATTTGAGTCTAGAAAATTTGTAATTGCCTACTTGATTTCTCTAATGATACACTGATCAATCAACAGTGAATTTTTTAATTTCCTTGTTTATGTATAGCTTTTTTTTTTGGAGGGGGTTGCTACTTTTTTTTTTCTTTTTATATTTTTTAGGGAAGGGTCTACAGTGTGTTCAGGGTCTTACTACTAGATAGGACTCGTAATGGTTCTCCTGTTTACAGCCTCCTGAGTGCTGGGATTACAGGTGTGTACCACCATGCTCAATCTCAATTGCCCTCTCAGGGTACCCTAGGGGCAGGGCTGTCACAGCAGGCCCGGAGATCGAACCCCCAGCCCCTGCGCCTACTTGCAGATGCTTTAATCGGCTGAGCTATTTGGCCAGCCATGGTGGTTGTTATTGATTCTAGTTTTATCTGAATGCATGAAGTTATTTGAATTCTTTTTTATTTCTTTAGACATGTTTTATGGCCTAAAATATAGCATATTTTGAAGAAAATTCCATGGATTAATGAAGACTTTGTATTCTGCCTTGATAGAATAAAATACATAGAGACTTGTTAAATTCATGGTACCTGTCTACCCTTTTATTTCAAATAATGTTTGTGTTATGAAATCTGGAGTGTTTGTGATATATACAGTATATAAATACAGTGGTCACTTTTTGTTAGTGAATTGTCTTTTCTTCTTGGTCATTCTTCCCTTTTAACAATGTGTAGTAGTCTTCTTTGTCTCCCCTGATATGTTTTACTTTAAAGTCAGTTTTATTGGCTATAAATATAGTTGCTCCTGATTGCTTTCAGGCTCCAGCTGCTTGGACTGTCTCCATCCGGTCACTTTCAGTCTACATGACTTTGAAAAATGAATGTGTCCCTTGCGGGCACTATGTATTAGGGTCTTATTTTGTGACCTAATCTGCTAGTCTGTCTTTTAATTAGAAAGCTAAGGCTATTTATATTTATTAAAATATATTAATTAATTAGTGGCATTTTGTTATATTTAGAGTTTAATTTTATTTTTTCTGTTTTGCACTCGCTTAACTACTTTCCCAGTAAAGTTCACTTTTTCTTTGGCTTTGTAGATGTGGTCTGGATTGTTTCTATTTAGGATTCGCTTAAGTATTTTTTTGCAAGGCGGGCTTGATGATCGTGAATTTCTTCAGTTTATCCTTAGTATAGAAGGTCTTCATTTCTCCTTTAATATTAAAGATTAATCTTTCAGGATATTATAATCTCAATAGTTAATTATTTTCCTTCAGGAAAGCAACATTGCAAGGCTTCCTGCACTTTTCAGGTTTCTCTTAGACATCTGCTATTATATCTAGTAGATTAGGAAACTCTGAGTTTGTTTGCAGATGATTGACACATAGGCAACAAAGTGAGATGAGAAGATCCACCCCAGGTGTGGGTGGTGCCAACAGATAGGCTTGTGCCTGCACAGAGTAGAAAGGGACAAAAGAAGGAAGTCTTTCCTTTTCCTTCAGAGGAGCTCCTGTCTTGGCCATCCCATTTGGGCTGCGGTATCTTCAGCTTTCAGCACAGACTCCTCAGCCTTCCAGGGTAAGTCTTTCAGCTTTGTTGCTGTGAACTCTCTAGACTGCAGAAGCCTCAGGCCTTTGGCCTTTGACTTTCCTTTTTACTCCTTTCAATTTCAGGAAAGCATTCTAGTTTCCTGTAAATTTACAAACAAAAACCATTCTCTTTCCTCTAAAGAAATGCAGGACTCCAGCCCATATTATTATTATTTTTTTCCCCCCCAGAGGTAAATATTTACTCAGAAAGGTGACTTGTGACATTGACAATAATGTCAGTTTTCCATTTGCATATTTTAAGGTAATGCATCCTTCCTTTATGTGCTTTCAGTTCAGCTTCTTGGTTTCCTTTATTCAACATTATTTATTTTGAAGTATGTGGGACATGATTGCCTCATCCAGTGGAGATTGAGTAGATGTATAAGACACCAAATTAGACTCATCTGTTTGTATAACTCTATAACCATTGACTTGATAATTGACAGGATTGTTTAATAAAAAGATATAACTATGGTCCTGGAAATATTTAAAAATATGGGCTTTACAGTCAGGGTTCTTGGACACTCATTTCTTCTCATTACTCCCTGGGGGTGCTAGTGAGTTAATTTCTCTAAACAGCTTTTCCATTACTAAGTGCAATGCCTACTTCACAAGGTTGTAAAGAAGATTACATAAAGAATAGCTTTCCAGGTACCTGGTGCATGGTCAGTTGTCTATACATGGGCACTATTCATTATTTTAAATATTGTGAGGGCCAGTTCTTACGTTCACTAAAGTGTCATTTTATATTATTTTCATATGCTTTCAATTTCTAGGTCCTGCAAGTATATTTAAGAATCTCATTTATGATCAACTCAAGTCTGAAAGACTTCCAGCTGACACTCAGGCCAATCAGACCCAACAGAACTGTAACCTGAAATAAACAACAGAAAACACTCTGCCACTACCATTGTTCATGAGGAGTTGTCAAAAGTTGCTGCACCGAAGGAGATTATCCTTGCAGCCTTCCAGAACAGAACAAGAAACCCAAGTCCAGTTGATTTTGATCTATCTTAAAGTCTTTGAGAAAGTTTTGTTTTTTTTTTTTTTTTTACCTTTGGGTCAAATAGCTGCTTGCTATGATCCATAGGAAAAGATGAACAAGGTATGAGGACAGAAAACAAACAAGGGTGGAAGGAGCTAGTGGATTTTATTAATTTTCTATTACTACAAACTATAGTAGCAGGTTCACTTTTTCTTTCTAGTGTACTTATAAGATAACATTTATTTCATTTTATTTTTTGGTACCAGAAATTGAACTCATGACCTTGTGTTTGCCAGGCAGGCACTTGTGCTGCTGAGCTACATCCCCAACCTCTTTAATGTATTCATAAAGAAAAGAAGGTAAAAAACCAGCATTTATTAATCAGCTAATGTAATAAACACTCGACTAAATGTTTTATTTATTTCACTTAATTTTTGTACTGATTGCAAACAGATGGCTCAGCTGAGATGGGCGGAACCCACAGTAGTAACGAATTTCAGTGGTTTAAAGCAGTGAGATTTTCAGACCAGGTGAGTCTCCTGGCCACCTGTCCCCACAGTAGCATAGCCTTGCAGCTCAATCTCATATTAGCACCTGCTTCCAAAATTGTACTAGAAAACAAATGCATTTCTGAAAACTTTCACAATGTCAATAAGCACCTCTTCCCAGAAATGACATTACTTTCACGCGCACCTCATTGATCAAATCAAGTAACAACATCATGCATAAATTCAATGAGGAAAAGAATGCAATTCCTTCATATGTCCCCAAACACGAGACAGAAATACTGATGAGAAGGACTGATGTCTATCACCAAAAGCAATTTCCTATTTGAAGATAAGGAATCTGAGATTCAGAGACATTAACAAAATCACCCTGCTCATTTATGGTACATTGAAATGCAGAGTCCCCAAATCTATGTTATTTCCACTGCATTGTATTGCTGTATAGTGACTTCTACATTTATGTTAAAGGAATAAACAAAGCAGGAACATTTCCCACTTGAGCAAGTGTCAAAGAGAGCACCATAACTTGATCCACGGCCAGACAAACACAGACAAGCGCATCAGTTTTGGAAGAGCTACCAATATCATAATCATGTACTTCCATTATTGATACTGAGATAAAATATTTTTTGTTTTGTAGTGCTGATTTTATTCTTTGTTTCTGTTTTAATGTTGTTTTCTAAAGGGTTGTAGCACTCATGAGTCCTGAAGGAACCTCTGAGGTACACTTATAGAACAGTAAAACCCATGGCATGCAGTTCAAAGAAAGTACACCAATTAGGCTAAGAACATTTTCCAGATTCAAGGAAGCCTCTGAATTTAGAGCATGGTCAATGGATCAGTGAAGATAGTAGTTCAAAGGGACTGGTCAGTTTAATAAAATAAGTACCTTGGTTACCCATTAAATTTGCCTTTGTAAATAAAGTACAGTTTCCCTTTGATCTTATGAAGATAATTCAGCATGCTATACATAGCACAGAGATGAAAGTAGACGAGGCTGCTTAAAATGAAATATGCCACTGAGTGATATAAAGCTTTTGAACTCTTCTGGGCAGAAATAGAAGTAATCTTGTAGGTAATGTCCTGGCTTTGTAATATTTTCCTTGGGCATTTGGCATGAATTTTCAGTTATTTTTATTAATATAAATCAACAATGGGCACTGCAGGGAAAATGTTATAAAAAGAGGCAAAATATAATCAATGATTTATAATAGGATGTGTATATCCCCATTTCTTTAGAATTACATCTAACTTTCATATTATTTCATCAATAATCTTTTGTCAGTTTCCTCTCTGGCAGGACATTAAATGTTTTAAATTTAATAAAAATGCCTCTGTATCATATATTTCACCTTTCTGTAGCTGAATGGCTTGACTGGCCTTACTGACAGAGGTGGTACAGTAAAAAAAAAAATAAGTGAAGGACAGATAATTGAGTTTTCTATTTCGAAGATCCGCTACTGATCCTGGTAGCTCTCCTCTGGTGCATTTTCCTCCTCAAATGTCAAGTTTATCTTAGTTAGCAGTAAATGCAGACCAAGGCCTTTGCTAATATTTAACCTATATTCTGAGATCTGGCATTTCAAGAGAGGCTTTGAATCCAAAGGACTGGATCTCTGCTGGGAGAATTTCCAGCACAGGCAGCAGATGGGTGGAAGAGGGCTGAGAGCGGGCAGCTGCCGGCTTCCACTGCCCTGCACTCCACCTGCTTGGAAAGCAAACCTTGGTTGACAAGTACACATCATACATATAATACGCAGTCATATTTCATAATCCTTTTAAAAAATGCTTTTAGGGAAAAAGCCTTCACTTTTTAAAAACCCTAAATTATCTATAAAGGCCAAGATTTCAGGGTTTTGTTATATAAATAATAAAAAAAATAAAATTTTTCTTTTAACAATTTGACCCTATTTTTCAGCTGGGTCCTTATCATAAATAATGTTTCTCATTTCCATGCTCAGAATTTATTTTAAATAACCTCAATATTTGACAATATGTCTCCTGACATTTAAAATAAAATGTATGTTTTAAAAGTTATTAGAGCAGCATTCCGAGCTGTTAGAATACTGAGGTAGGGGGACCACAGATTCAAGGCCAGACTTGGCAAGTTGGCAAGAACTCCTGTTAAAATATACAAACTGTATTTTCAAAAGAAAAATGTAAAAAGGCCTCCTTTCAAAATAAAATGTAAAAAGTGCTCAGGGGATAGCTCAATGGTGGAGTGCTTACCTAGAATACAAGACCGTAGGTTCAGTTTCCAGAGTACAAAAACGACCCAAGTTATCTATGGACAAATACAGAGTTACATTGCTATAAGCCAGAGGTGACAGAAAAAGTATGGCTACCTAATTTCTTTTACTTTTTTTAAATTGAGAAATAAATATGAATGAGACTGCTTCACAGATGATTAATAGGACAGTTTTGATAGTCAATACACTGTACATTGTTATCTTCTTAGTGGTTATCCATAGTACTAGAAGCAGACAGGATATTCTGTCCAAACACTGTTACTACACCTCTTTCTTCTCATTGAATTAAGCAAAAGTAGATGTAAATTTATCCTAACTATTTTGTGTATATAAATACAAAATGATCTTTCCTTTGTATCCCTTTGTTTTTGTCCTGTCAGAGGTGAATATTCTATTGGCCTCTAAATACTATAGGTGTTTGAATTCAACTAAACAATCTAACACTGTCTAGCAGTCTATAATATTAGTAGGTTCTCCTCAGAAGTTATTGACTTGAGCCTTTTACAGCTCATCGTATTAATATGGATTTATTTTATATTCTTTTACTTTTTAAATGAAAATAGCTTTAACTTTTCTCATTATGTTGATGACTTAAGAACATTAATACAAACACAAAAACCCAAACCCATTTGAAATCTCACTATCTTGAGGAAAATGCTGTTGACATTTTGATGATTTTATAAAATGATTTAATAATTTTATAGAATATAAGATATTCTATCTTCATACTCAAGTGATACTTCACTTATAGAATACTAATCAAGGATTTCTTATGAAGATTTTGGTGGTGTTGTCTTACTGGTCATGTTGCAAGATGAAATACAGGGTACTTAATTAAGTTTAAATTATAGATAAGTGAAACAGTGGATATATTCTAGCCTGGGACATACTTATACTAAAACAGGTTCATAGTTTATACTTAGTTTCAATTTAACCAAACATCCTGTAATTTTATTTGCTAGATCTGGCAACTTTACCGGTATTACTTGGCTAACTTTTTTAAGACTGAAAATCTAAAACTACACTGGAAAGCTCTGAGTATGCCTAGGTTTACTGATACTGGACTCTCCTGTGGGGTGAGATGGGCTGATTCTTGAGAAATCCTCTGTGCTGGGCTTTTTCTCCTTTTTGCTTGAGCTAAATGGATTGCTATGGGTAGACTTTCTCATCTGACTGGACTTCTGGAGCCCAGTGAAGGAAGAACGCTGTGAGAGGGGCTTCATGTCCTCTCTCCAACATTTGGTCGCGTGATGATCTTTGAATTGTCCCGGTTTTGGTAGAGAACCCATTGCTTCACCTGTGTCTTTCCAGGTGAGTCTTCCATTAGGATGTGGGTGAGGCATCTCCAGCAAGAGCAAGGAGAGGGGCTGTGGGTCAAGGTGCGGTCCAGGCAGCTCCAGTAGCTATTAGGTCTGAATCCTTATTTCAGACATTTTAACTCAGTTTACATCCAGGTCCAGAGGTACTTGGTGTTGCTCAGTTCCATCTTTTATGTACTCAGCAGTGTAAATTTGGCTGTGTTTAGATCTTCTCATCCCTGAGGTTCATCTTTTTCTAAATAAGCTCCTATGTACTTACCATGTGATTTGCTAATATTTTT
This sequence comes from Octodon degus, assembly GCF_000260255.1. NCBI lineage: Eukaryota > Metazoa > Chordata > Mammalia > Rodentia > Octodontidae > Octodon > Octodon degus. Next base: position 1,931,759 of record NW_004524746.1, on the reverse strand, counting down.
TTCCAGTTATTTCCATTATGGTGAATTTACTTATTTTTTTTTTCCTTTAGTTTTAATGACATGCAAGGAGGCAAGAAATCTTCTCTACCAGTATTCCATACCTTAGCAAACCCAGTGGTCTTCTAAATACTGACTTTTAACTATAACGCTCAAAAATAAGCCACAGGCTGTCAAGTTTCTCCCACAAACTTTCCAGGGTCGTGAGAAATCTCAGTTTTTACAGAAATCCTTCATAGAAAAAATACTAAATTTTATTAACTTAAATGATATTTTAAACTGTATCCACACAAGGTGGCAGTAGGAAAGGAGGCTGGAAATAAATGTAGCAAAACTACATTTTTTTGTAGTTTGTTTGTTCTGAGACAGGACCTCACCGCACACCTGGCGGGCTGCTCCTCGCGGTCCCGCGGCCCCTTCTCCCAAGGGCCGGAATTGGGGCCTGCTCAGTCACACCGCTCATCAGATCTTACTAGGAATTACCCAGATTTGCCTCTGGATGAGAACTTTCCACTTTCTCATACTTTCCACTTTTTCTGTCATTTATATTTACAGGTGAGAATGTATTTGTAAAGGCTTTTTAAAATCCAAGAATCTACCAATATTTCTCATGCTGTCTTCTGAAACACCAAGACTGACTCATGTTTAGAAAACATCTTTACAAGAACTTTGTTTTGTTCATTTTCAAAGCTTATTTAAGATTATTAGTAGGGGCCAGGGAGATAGCTCAGTAGAATAAGAGCTTGCCTGGCAAGCGCAGGGTACTAAATTCAATCCCCGGTACAGAAAAAAAAAAAAGATTATTAGTATAATTTATTTCACATAATGACCATATTCATTATAGAAATGTGTCTGTACATGATATAGATCGATTTCTCTTTTTCCTTTCCTTATTTCCGTTCCCACCTTTCAAACTCCCTTCCTTCCCCATTCACACAATTCAGTTTTCATCTTTTTTCCTTATTTTTCTCTTCCCCCCTCTGTTCTTCCTAGTTCCCTTCCTGTTCCTTCTGAACAGTTTCTTCCTATTTCCCAATATCTACTGCACATTTTTGTTCTTACTTATATTTTCAGTTTCTCAGACCAGAGAGATAATGCAATATTTACCCATGTGCATTCGATTTATTTTGCTCATGAGTATGGTCTCAAGTTCCATCGATTTAGCTGTAAATGCCTCAATTATATCTTTTTTATGGCTAAGTAATACTCCATTATATACAAAAAGTCACATATTTTTTATCCATTCTTCAACTGATGGGTATTTGTGTTATTTCCAAGATTTCACTATTACAGACTGCTACTATAAACACGGGTGCACATATTTCATTGTGGTATGATGCTTTTAATTCTTTCATGAAGATAGAAGGGGAACATTGGGGTCTCTACCCCCAGTTTCTTTGTGCCAATTCTACATCCCCATCAACAGAGGAAAAGGGTTCCTTTCCCCCCACAGACTCCCCAACATTTACTACTGCTTGATTTCTTATTCTTTCTGCAGTGAGATAGAATCTTGGTGTTGTTTTCATTTTCATCTCTTGAATGACTAGTGATATTGAACATATTTTCATGTATTTATTTTCTATTTGTACTTTTTTTTTTTCCGGAACTGGTGATTGAACTCAGACCCTTGCGCTTGCCAGGGAAGTGCTTATTCCACTGAGCCATCTCCCCAGCCCCTTCTATTTGTACTTCTGAGAGACATCTATTCATTTCAGATGCTCTTTTAGGATTCTGTATTTAAATTAAAGGGGGTATTTTTTGAGTTCTTTATATATTTAAAATATTGGTCCTTGTCTAAGAAAGGCAGGTAAAATTTATTCCCCATTCTATGGGCTATCTTTTCACTCTGTTGGTGATTTATTTTATTTTTATTCTTTTGATACAAGGTCTTACTACACAGTTTGGAAACGTAGTGATCCTCCTGCCTCAGTCTCCCCAGCACTGGGATTACAGGTGTGTACCACCACACCTGATTTCAGGGGTTGTTCCGGGCCCCCCATAGCACGTAGGTACCGGAGACTGAATCTGGGTTCTTGCGCTTGCCAGGCAGGCACTTAGATCTCTGAGCTATCTTCCCACCCCAGTCATTTCTTTTCCTATCTGAAGCATTTTAACAAAATGAGATCCTAGCTCTTCGTGATAATTCCTGTGCAATTGGGGTTGTGTTCACAAAATCTTTGTCCACACCCATAACTTCCAGAAGTCTACCTGTTCTATCTTCCAGCAGATTTAGTGTTTCCATTTTAATATTTAGACCTTTGATCTGTTTTGATCTTAGTTTAGCTCATGGTGATAGATATATGTCTAATTTTAATCTTCAGCATGTGGAAAGCCAGTTTTTCCAGTAGCATTTATTAAAGAGTCTATCTTTGTTTCAGTGAATGTTTTAGCCCCTTTGTCAAAAATCAGGTGGCTGAGCATGTTTGGAGTTGTTTCTGCATCTTCTGCTTTGTTCTATTTATGCTTACATCTTTGTTTTGCCAGTACTGTGTTGTTTTTAATCGCAATAGCTCTGTAGTATAATTTCAGTTTAGAGATTGGATTGCCCACTGCCTTGCCTTTGTTGGCCAGGATTGCTTTTGCCATTCTAAGTCTCTTTTGGTTCTAAATGAATTTTAGGACTGTTTTTCTAGTCCTGTGAGGTATACTAATGGTATTTTGGTTGGAATTAAATTAAATTTGTATAGCTATTTTGAAGTATGGCAATTTTCACTGTGTTGGCTCTTCCTACCCAAGAATGAGGGATATCTTTCCATTTTCTGATATCCTCTTCAACGTCAATTTTTTCTGAAAAAAAATACTATAGTTTTCAATGTGAAGATCTCTTAGGCCCTTTATTCATTTGTTTTCCAGGCATTCTTCCTTCCTTCTTTCCTTCCTTCCTTCTTTCCTTCCTTCCTTCCTTCCTTCCTTCCTTCCTTCCTTCCTTCCTTCCTTCCTTCCTTTCTTTTTGTGTTATTGTGGAAGGTTTTGTTTCCCTAATTTCTCTCAATGTGTTTATTTGCATACAGAAGTGCTATTAATATTTGAGTACTGACTTTGTGTCTAGCTATTCTACTGAATCTGGGTATTAAATCTAAAAGTCTTTTGCTGGAGTTTTGGGGATTTTCTATGCAGAAAATTGTCATTGGCAAATAAATGATAATTTAATTTCTTCTTTTTTAATCTTTATTCCTATTATTTCTTTCTCATATCTAATTTCTCTGGCTAATGTTTCCAGAAGTATATTGACTACTAGTAGTGAGTGTGGACATCTTTGTCTTATTCTTGATTTCAGAGCAAAAACCCTCAATTTTTGACCATTTAATATGATTTGGCTGTTGATTTGTCATAGATGGCTTTTATCAGATAGAGAGAAAGTCAACCTCAACTTTCTTTAGGGTTTTTTTCATGAATGGGAGTTGGACTTTGTCAAATACTTTGTGTCTATTGAGATGACCAAGTGACTTTTGTCCATTGTTCTATTGATATGGTGTATTGCATTTATTGACTTGCGTATGTTGGATGACCTCTGCATCCTTGGGATGAATCTGACTTGGTTATGGTGTAGAATCTTTTTGATATTTGCTGCATTCTATCTTCCAGTGTCTTATTGAGGATGTGTGTATAGTTTATTAGGGAGATTGGCCTGCAATTCTCTTTTTTGTTGAAATCGTCTGTGGTTTAGGTGTCAGGATTATACTTGCTTCCAGGAATGAGTTTGGGAGTATTGTTTCCCTTTCTGCTTCATTAAAGAATTTGAGAAGCAATGGCATTAGATCTTTAAATTTCTTGTAGAACTCAGCTATGTGTCCATCAGGAGCTGGATTTTTCTTTGGTATTGGGAATCGAAGTTAGGACCTTGTACTTGCCAGGCAGGCACTTAAACCACTGAGATATCTCCCCAGTCCTATTGTGCATCACTTTTATTTTTTCTCTCTCTTTTTAAAAAAAGATTTTGAATACGCCATTGCCAAAAGTTAGAGAAAAGATGTTACTGGATGGAAGAAAATCCTACATCATTCATTAGAGACTCTGAAGTCTCAATGGTATTGATGGAGCAGCAGATAAGATTTTTGGAATAACATCAACACCAGAAAGTCTGAGGCAAAAGTATAGTTAAACTCTTAATGTGAAATAGTATTAGAAATCTCTTGTATGATTTATCTTTCATTTAATGTAAGTTGTAAAAGGCATTAAGTATAAAATAAAACTAAGAATTAAATTTTCATTTCATAGAATGTAATCCAATAATGGTGTTATATTTCAATTAACAACAGTTTCTATTTATTAACAGATGTCAATGTTTCATGTAACAATAGGCAGTTAGGATAGATTAAATACAGTATTAATGCTATATTAAATGTAATAAATCCTATAATAATGCATTAGTTTATCTAGTTAGCAAGGCTTTTCCAAACCTAAGGGATCATGAAATTACGATTTAATCCTTAGAAATAATAATCAATAGGATTCCACTTGGATTCCTCATTTTTGTTGTTATAACATTAGGATCTCATCACAGGATCCAATCTCATGTGGAAACTAATGTTGAATGACAGTCAGAGCAGAGAGTACCTGTCTTGCTCTCATCTGTTTATTTATTTTAAAATGTTTATTTTTAAAAGAGACTACAAAATAATATTAAAACAGAAATATTACAGATGATACAGTATATCACTAAACAAAATAATACAAATCTTACAGTATTTGTTGCATTGCATAATGTTGTCTTCAAATTAGTTGTTCTATCATCTATTTATTTAGCTAATTTTCTTATTTCTTTTATTCAGGAATTGCTGGCACAGCAAGAATTCGAAAGAATTCAGGCATTAAATGCATGCTACACAATTTCACATTTCAAAAGAAGTTTAATAGGGCAACATTTATGGTTTCTGTTATTAAGAAAAGAAATTGTAGGAATGAAAGTCAACTTCTCAATAAAGTGATTTTAGTAAGAAACATGAAAGTTTATCATATCAAGTGCTCCTTCATGAGAGGAACACAGTCTAACAATAATGATTAAAATGGGTGCAGAGGGCCTGCAAAATAGCTCAGCAGACTAAAATGCTTGCAAGCAGGTGCAGGGGCCAGGGTTAAATCCCCAGGCCTGCCGTATCTGCCCCGCCTCCAGGGCGCACTTAGACAGCAATTGAGACTGGGCATGGTGGCGCACTCCTATAATCCCAGCTCTTGGGAGTCTGTAAACAGGCAGATCACTATGAATCTGATCTAGTAGTGAGACCCTGAACACCCTGTAGGCCCCTCCTTAAAATACAACAATAAATAAATAAAAATAAAAAATAAACGGGTGTAGAAGCAAGTTGCAGAAATAAAGAAAGATGAACCTTTGCATGATCTAGAGTTGATGGAATTTGCACCTCCCCACATACATTATTTTCTACCTTTAATCTTCCAGTACTTCTATCATAAGTTTTGTGAAAGGATTTATATAGAGTAATCCTTCTCCAGTTTGAAACTGAGGGAGTTTAGATTGACACAGAATACAGTAGATCAGAGAAAAAAAAAAAAAAAACAGGTAAAGATTCCTTTGAGTGGCTACACAGCCCACTAAAACTTGATATTAGTCTGATTGAATGTACTAACAGAACTTAGAAAACTGCAAAAAAAAAAAGGGATAGAGGGTTTTTTGTTTGTTTGTTTGTTTTATAAGGGATAGAGCTACAGTAGAGGCATGGGAAAATGAGATCTACAGAGGCACAGGTGCCCTGTGTACACCCTGCCTCCAGCCTGGTAGAAGCAGGCTCGGTTCAGTCACAGCCCCTTCCTCATTTCTGGGCAGTCAAATCATGATGTGGAAATGGATTCTGTGAAGTCTGGAGGGCACTTATTCCTGATGAAGAAAGATTCTCTAAGAGAAATCCTTCTAACTTCTATTTCCCCTATGCATCCCTTCTCATGTTAGGAAAATCTTCCATGTTAGTGGAAATCTTGCATAACAAAGGAAACTTATTGGAGATGGAGTCTTAGTCACTTTTCTCATTGCAGAGACAAAATACTCAGCACCCAAAAGTTAAGGGAGGAAAGGTTTATTTAGCTCACAGTTTGCAGCTGTTTTAGTCTATGCCCAGCTAACAATCTACTCTCTCTTGGAAATGAGCCTTTTGATAGGATGGATGGATAAAATTTGGTCTTCTTCACTCCCTATGGTCAGATGCCTGGCTGTGGATAAAGCTGGGATTGATCAATTGTAGAAGCAGGAGGATTAGGTAGTCTAATTCACTGGACAAGTACTACCAAATGTACTTAATTGAAAGATAAAGCTATGGCTCTCATATAGCTTCCATCAGTAATAATACTTACATTTTGAGCTCCAACTGTTTGACTTCATATGTGTGTTTTATTTGGTATAAAATATGGAGGAAAGGAAGAGATGCTATCTGTCAGATTCCTTTAAATCCTGGCAGACAGAACAGACTATCTCACGCTAATGTCACTGGTTCGCAAATCCTATTCCTATCTCTTTTTGTTCTGATATCAAACTCATCAAACAGCCTTTGGAATACTGAGTTGTTTCTTTACAAGACTTATTTATAGGAAAATTTCTATATGAGAAGATTTTAAGTGCCTGGTCTTTTGAGCACTTTATTCCTCTCTCTAAATCAATGAGTCATCGGTTTGATTTGATTCTTTATATTTGTGAGCATAGTTAATTTTACATTTGCCCATAATAGATGTGTCAATAGAATGATCCCAACATTTATGATCAAAACAGTCAAAGTTCCAAGAGATTTCATAATTTGATTCCAGTGTGCTTTCACTATCAGGAAGAATTGTATAGTTTAATTAATGTGAGAAAATGTAGGATTGCATTACAATCAACTCTGCTCACCATTAAGTGTAAGTACATTTAACAAAGATCTAGAAAAAATAAAATGAGAGTTATGGCCACCTATGTGGAACTTGCAGACTCTAAACTGACTTGAAAATTAGGTAATAATGTGATTCATTTTTAATATGTATGAACCTCAAGAAGTGTTCTCATTTCACTCTTGAAGTTCTTGTTGTAGTGCACTGTAATCTTTTATTTTTCCTGAAAGAAGTTATTTTGTTTCTTTTATTTTTAAAGAGAATATAAAATGATAATTTAAAACAACATTAGAAATGATACAGAATTTCACTAAACAAAATAATACTTGAAGTTGACAATATTTGTTGTATTGCATAGTGTTGTCTTCAAGTTAGTGGTTTATAGTACCAGATATATGCATGTAAAATTATAAAAAAAGACATTAAAAAGAGAAAAACAAATGTAACCATTAACTGCTCCTTTCCATAGACCAGCAGAAATCAGTAGTACAATTATCCAAACTATCCTGCAAACATACATTCATACATCTCTTCACCCCACTTCCACCCATCTCCTATCCATCTCCTCATCTCAGTATTTCCTTCCCTTTGAACAAATTCTGTCCCTTTTAACAGTATATATTGACCTTTCTGATTTTATTTACTTGTTCAAGTTCCCAAACACTAGGATGTTTGCATATGAAGGTTTGATTTATTTCACCTAAGAGTATGGTCTCTAGTTGCATCCATTTAAGCCTTGAATTAATCTTTTTTTATAGCTGGATAATACTCCATTGTGTAAAAATATCATATATTTTTATCCATTCCTCAGTTGATGGGCATTTGGGTTTCTTTCCAAGATTTAGCTATGACAAATTGTGCTGATATAAACATGGATGCACATAAATTGCAGGAGGGAAATAGCTGGCTTAAATGGGACCTTCAGTCTTAGCTTTTGAGAAACCTCCACATTGCCTTCCATAACAGTTGTACCAGTCTACACTCCCACCAACAATGGAGAAGGGTTCCTTTTTTCCACATAGCCCATCCAGCATTTATTATTGGTTGTCTTCTTGATGGTAGCCATTCTTTCTGGGATGAGATGGAATCTCAGTGTTTTTTAAATTTGCGTTTCGCAAATGATCAATGACGTTGGACTTTTTTATTTATTTATTTGCCATTTGTATTTTGTATCTGAGAAGGATATGTATATTCATCTCAGATGCCCATTTTTGGATTGGATCTTTGAATTTGGTGGCTCTGCTTTTTAAATTCTTTATATGTTCTGGATAGAAGGTCTTTGTCAAAGAAAGAATGGCTATATTGTTTTCCCAGTTTGTGGGTTTTATTTTACTGTATTTGTGATTTCTTTTTTTTTTCTTTTCAAAGTTTTATTGATAAACATATAGCAATGAGACAGTTTCAAATCAAATCGAAAGTACAGTTTCAACA
>NW_004524746.1:1891162-1916471 GCF_000260255.1 Octodon degus | reverse complement strand
GGCAGAAATTCCTACTCGGCGGGAGGGGTGGGGGAGGTACGGAATTGTGGTGATTTCTTTTGAAGTGCAGAAACTTTTAAAAGGGATGAGATCCCAGTGTTAATTCTTTGAAGTATTTCCCATGCAACTTGGGTTTTGTTATAAGTTATCGGCTTACCCCTATGTCTTTAAGATTTCTACCTACTTTTTCTTCCAGAAGATTTAGTGTTTGTGCTAGTATTTAAATCTTTGATCCATTCTGAATGTAGTGTAGGTAGTGCACTATAATCTGCAGGCCTCCATATGTTCCCTCTGTGTTACAGAGAGGACCCAACTCTGTCCTATGACCATCTTCAGATACGGAGAAGCTGAGAAGACAAATGCAAAACTAATGTGGGGTGATATACTCATTTGTGGAAATACATTTTTCATGAGGTAGAATTAGAATTAATTGAATAAATTGTTAAGGAAATAAAAATATAACATTAGAAGTTGTACATTAATGACTGTGGGGGCCAGGGAGATGGCTCAGTAGAATAAGTGTTTGCCTGGCAAGCACGAGGGCCTGAGTTCAATCCCTGGTTCCATCAAGAAAAAAAAGAAAAGAATGTGTACATATTATATGTATTGTCTGCATTGTATAAAAGACTTTACTAGAATAATATGTTAATATTGCAACACTAAAGATATTTAACTGAGAATTTATTTAGCATTAGTCATCTAAATTGAAAATAATTAAGCTTGCATGCAGACTTTGAACATTTAACAAAATTTAAAGGAAATCAACTTAAATTTTATAAGTATTTCCTAAGAACTTAAGTATTTCTTTGAGAAAATTTATTAGGTAACATGAATATATGCAAAAATTAAGTATATTAAAAATATTTAGTTTAAAATGTTAAAAGGAATTTATTTAATAAAGTTTATAATTGGTGGTAGATAATTAAAGATGTCCTTTAAAGTGACTAAAAACGTTCTACTTCTATAAATGAAATAAGGCTTATAAAATTAATTGAAAATCATTATTACCTTTTATGGGTGGCCCCGGGCAATTTTGTTACTCATTTTCTAAACCTCAGCTGCCTCATGAATAGCACCTACTTCATGATGATGACTAAATACATTAATGCAAAAACAGTCTATGCCTGAGCCCTGCTATAGCCCCAAAAAATGCCAGTTGTCAGCTGCCATTATTCACATGCCCGTGTCACCACAGGGATGGAAGGTTTAACAGAAAAAAATGTGTTTTAGCCCCCAGGACATGAGCTGTCCAGTTTGTCCACAGGTGTCCATCCTGGACAGCTGCTAGGTGGATTTCTTCTGCAAAACTGGGAAAAGCCATTCATGCTGTTTGGGAAGAAAGTATTAGCATTTAATCTTCCAACCTGACAGACCTAGACACATTCTTCTCGATGTAGAAGACTGTTGGTGGCATAGAAGCCAAGTCTGGCACCCCAGTTGTACTTTCAGCTCATGGCCCAGTTGTAGTCCTGATACAACTTCTGCTGCAGGGTGTCAGCTGCTGCCTTGCTGAGAGCCATGTTGGGCCTTGCAGTCATGCATGGGAATGATTGACCGAAGAGGATAGATTCGTAAAGCTACCCTTAAGTTTGAGAAATTTCAGTTTCTGTTCATTGTTTTCAAAATCTGTGGTATTCCACTGTCCAAACTGGGTTCCCGTCCACTGCCTGGGTTCAGATGCATCTGTCTTGCGTGACTCCTGATCTATCTTTTCTTGCAAGGCCTTTTGCCTCACCTGGTCTATGTGCTTCTTGTCCATGTTGCCTTTCTTCTCCATCACCACCTCCAGGTCTGTATCTGGCTCCTCCTTCCAAGGGTCTACTGTTACCATATTCTCTTTCTTCTTTTTCTTTCTTCTCTGAGCCAGCTCAACAACTGGCTTTTCTTCCTTTTTCTAAGCCTTTGTTTTCTTCTTCTTCACTCTGGCTTTAGGGTGATCTCCTAGTGGGATGTACTCTATAGAACCTCAATTCTGACTGGCCTCTTCTTCTTTCCTTTCCTAGGGTTGGTCTCCATGGACCTGGAGAGCTCAGAGTGGCCTGGGAGGGTGTCTTCCTCCTGGTGGACTTTCTTCTTCTTCACTTTCCTGTTGTGTTCTCTGGAGCTTCCCTGCTTCCCTTTTAGCCTCAAGGCTGCCTGCTCCTCAGCCACCTTCTCCACCATGCATCCATATGTAACATCTCCTGCCTCACAGAGCCAAGGGTGCTGGACAGAGCAGGCTGTGGTATCCTGGCCCTTTCTTTCATTCTTGTGTTTTTTAGGCATCTTGCCAACTCTCACTCAGCCTGGGCTTGGGGGAGGTCTTTACCTCTAAGCTCTCTGATGTGGCCAAAGCAAGGTCTTCCTCCTTTTTCTTCCCACTGAAGGACTCTGAGTGGTCAAGGTCCTGCTTCCTGGTGCTGGGTGATTGCTCTGTCTGTCTAGCTTGTGATGTGAGCTCAGATTCTGGGAGTTCTTCATAAAAGCTGTTGTGGCCTGTCTTTTTCTTCTTCTTCTTTTCTTTACCAAGGGTATATGGAACTTTTGCTCTTGGTTTACAGTCCTAGAGTGGGATATGGCCCTCACAGGAGAATTATCAGCAAAATAATTCCTATCATTTACACTTGAGCATCGAATCTCTGGTTTTTTGACTACCTCCTTCTTTCTTCTTTCTCTCTGGAAGCCCAAGGCCCAGGACTGCTTTCTGAGTCTTGGTGATCATTTCTGCAGGACAAACAACCCTACATTGAAAATTAGTTTTTAAAAAATAATTATTTATAATTTTAATAAATTGAATATTGAAAAAGATCTATTAATGACTCTTTTCCACTAAAAACCAATCTGGACTGGAAGAAGCAAATCTCTCTCTCTTTTGAGAATGGGTCTTGCTATGTAGCCAAGATTGACCTTAAATTTAACCTGATCTTCCTGCCTCAGACTCCCAAATGCTGGCATTACCGGCAAGCTCCACACCTAACTTAAAAACTCTTATTTAACAGAACCTGTTTTATTGTGTAGAAAAACCAAGTCTCGGTTATCAAAAACATAATGCCAGGGTATAGATTTGACAGTGGGTGTTTGCAGATACAGTGCCGAACCAGGATGGCCCTTGGGAGACAGGCAACTGACCTCTAGCATACTATGTTCTGACCGCATTATTAGCATTTTCTTTCATTTTTGAAATTTATACTTTTTAGTCATCTATAGAAATAAATTATTTCTTTAAAGAATCTAATATTTTAAATACAACATATTGATGCTAAAAATGCATTGAATGCTAATCATAGATTGCCAAGTATTCTCAAGCAAGTCAGCTGGTAATAATGAAGATAGGCTTGTAACTTTAATGATATATCTCTTGGAAGCCCTGAAACCTTCCTTTGAGTTTGTACTTCAGAAGAGCTTTTGCCCCTGGGCAAGGGCGTATGACATGCAAGAGCAGATCACTGGTGACCAATGGCAAGAAGGGCTGGGGGCCATGCAGGCCTTGCGTTGACTTCTAGGTCAGCCCTTTACTAGTTTTGATGACTCTGGCAAGATTCTTAACTAAAAAGTTGGATGATAACATTTTCATTATAGGGTTGGTATAAAGTTTAGAAATATTATCTGAAAAGACTTGTTTCTCAACTCATTCTCAATGAATAATACATGTGTTTCTTACTGATAGTGAGAAATTAATTTATGTTGTCAGATAAGAGTTAATCTCTTATAATGAGTTCATCCTCTCTTTCTCTCTCTGTCTCTCTGTCTCTGTGTGTGTGTGTGTGTGTGTGTGTGTGTAGGACCAGCTGCTTTGCCAACATGCTGCGGCAGTGACTTATGGCTGCCTGCTAACCAGAGGCCCCAAAGACTCTTTGGCCAAGCTAGGTGCATAGTGCAGAGGGTGCCCTGCTAGGACCCCAACTTCAGACTTCCTTGAGTGGAATCCTCCTGCAGTCAGAGATCACATGCCCTCCTACCCCATGCAGTGTGAGGGACCTTCCAGCCCACCAACGTCCATGCGAAGCTCAGGTTGCCTCCTGCAGTCCTCAAGCTTCTTTCACTCGCCAGCCATGAGGCAGGCATTAGTTCTGTTCATCTGACCAGTGACACCTCTCTCCTGAGCCTCCCTCATGATTACTAAGACAAAGACTCTGATTTTCAATCTTTTGTGTAGAAACTGTAAGAAGATTATCTATTATGTGTTGTGGTTGATGAAATTCTGAAAGTTGTATTTTATAGTAAGTCTCATCTCTAAACAACATTCAAAGAATCAAATAGGATGATCTGGAATGGAAAGGGCAGGAAGAGAATCAAAGATGCTGGCAAGATTTGAATACAAAAAGGGCAATATTTTTTTGAAAGCTGTATCAAAAGGCAAACGACAAATCCAGCATCAACAGACCCCAAAATTCACTATTTTTAAATAAAGTCTTTGTTTATCTGAAGAGACCTTTAGAATAAAATAACAACAATGGATTGTAATGAATATTAGGAGAACGTGACACCAGTCACACAAAGTACTGAAATCAAACTGGAATCAAACACTCGATTTTCTTCCCGAACACAGCTTGCTGAAATCTTTTGTTTGGTGGGCCAGAAGTCAGAATTTTTCAGTGGATAAAGTGCTTCAGTGAACTTTTTCCAGTCCGGCCTAGGGGGAGCTGAGTTTTTTAGGCACAATTACATTGTTTAACTAACTTTAAATTATCTTCAAGAATTAATTATACATGTTATCATGGTGTAGATTGTATTTGGGTGAAACTAATTTTTAAATTGTATTATTTTAGAGAAATTCATTTTTTAGTTTGAAAAGAGTATTTGCAGGTTGTTTATGAGACATTTCTACAAGCTAAGAAGACCAATACAGCTTTCTAAAGAGCTCTAGTGAGGAATTTAGATGGATAAGGGATCGCGTGGTCAGATTCCCCTGCTGAACACCTCTAACCTACAGTGATGGGGTTGACAGTGAGAGTACTTGCTAAGTCCAGGCAACTCAGCTGTAGGCCTACTGTGTGGAACGTGCCAGTCAGTTGTCAGAGGGAAGCTGAACTGATGTCGTAGCTCTAGAGTCAACAATATGTTAGGAGCTCTGGGGAATTCACAACTATGGAAAACTCAAATGCCTCTGAGAAGCGTTCGTCACTTAAATGGAAATGATTGCTAGTTCTTATCATTTATTTTTAAGAAGACATAAAAATGCAGTTAAGTATGAATACTGTAGAAGGTGGCTGTGGAATTACTAGAAATATTTAATGCTACATTTTAGCAGGAAAATCTCCTAGAAGACTAGTTTCTAATCTCAGTGGTATAAAGCCCTTTGACTAATTCATATTAAATAATCTATGAAATTAATACAAATGAAAGAAATTAATAAAATCATTAAGGTAATGGGAATTAGTCATAAATTGATCTGAAGAGGTCAATGTTTAATTTATGTTATTTATAAATGTTAGTTATATTTAATCTTATAAATTTTAATGATTTTCTGATCATGGTAGATACCTATTTTTAGTAACACAGTTGAGAAAACACAGATTACTATGCAAAATATAAAATTATTCATAATTTTACTTCTCTCCTGTTTAAGCTTCACAATATCCTCACATTTTGTATTTTCTACAATATGGTTATTCATATATATGAGTGTGTGTGTATGTGTGTGTGTGTACACATGCATGAATGTGTGTATGCGTTTATTTTCCTGTCTATTTTATTATGGAGATTATGAAAAGCAATCCTCTGTCCACTATTCCTTTGAATACTGGATAGTAGCATAGTAAGAAAATTGAAATTTATAGTATATCCAGATCCATTTTCTAGTTATATGAAATGGAGTAAATTTTTCAGCCTTTGAGTTAGCTTTGTCATTTAAAAACACATAACTTTAGGCAAATTTATCATCAGAAACTTCAGTTTCTTTATGTGTAAAATGGGGACAATAGGAATACACATAGTAGATGGGGGGATTATATGGGATAACATAAAAATAAGCAAAAATTGCTTACTAGGCAAAACTAAGTAAATGAGAGCTGAGACAATGGTTAGCAGAGGAGTTGATTGAGACAAACCTACTATAGGTAGAGGCTACAGATCTGATACTAAGGAAGCCTCAAAAACAGAAGGAGCTGGTGATGAGGAGGATGGAAGCTCCAGTATCCCAGGCAAACTGTATAGTGTGTGCAATAAAGAGTTGGACATGTTTGAGAAGCAAAAATGGACCAGTAAGTGATTGAGGGAAGAGATTTGGAGGTATGGGTAGGGACTAGTTCTTGTAAGCCCTAATAATCATGACCAGGAATTTGTAATGTTTTTTTCAGTACTAAGGATCAAACTTGGAACCTTAAGCTTGCCAGGCAGGCATTTATGCCACTGAGCTATATCTCTGGGCCTTGTACTTCATTCTAAATGTAATGGAAACGTATATTAGTGTTTAAGTATATGAATTGCCTGCTTTCTTTTTCTTTTTCTTTTTTTTTTTTTTTGTACCCAGAATTGAACCCAGGGCCTTGTACTTGCCATTGAAGTGCTTATGCTGTTGAGATATCTCCTCATCCCTGAATAGCCACATTTTATTTTAATTTTATGAATATCACTTTGGTTTTTATGGTGAATGGATTGAGAGACACACTTACAGGGGATAAAATAATCTGGGTTTTGCTGAAGAAATGACTAAATTCAAAAGGCCTGCAGAGTCGCCCATTATAAGATGACACTTTTCTTGACTAGGATGATAGCAACAGAGATACAATCTACGTTTCTGATTGAAATAATATTGGCTTAAACAAGTAGTGACACCATTCACTACCTACTGAGAAATGGTGCGATGGTCCTTCCTTGCCAGTTCTATTTTGTACCCATTAAGTTTCCAAAGTCCTGTAGCAGGTTAAGTGTTGGGGTATGGTATTCTGGGCTAGGGAACTACATGGGAAAGGCATGGGATATACAAGTAATTTCAGCTTCAGGAGAATAAATTGAGATGATATAGGGAAAGGGAGAGACTGAGTACAAAAAGAAAAGAAAGGAAAATCACTGGAAAGCACAGAAACGGATTCCAAAAAACAGCTGCTCCCCATTCCACCAGCTCCCAGTGCCCTGCAGGAAGAATGAGTTCTTGAAATTAATCCTGGGTTAATCTGGTGGACTAGGGAGGGGCAGCAGAGATGTACATGAAAGCCTTAAATAGAAGCAGCTGCTGATTCTTCTGGGCAGTAATTTGATGACTATTTATTTAGCTTCAGTGGAATAATTTTGCTGAGTAGATGAAACAGTTTAAAATGTTCTTATATTGAACTGTGTATACCTCTACCATTTACCATTTTTAACGGATTGGGTAGACTCACAGAAGGATATTCTCAAGTAGAATTGAAATATTTTTCAGAATTTAAAAAACTTGGCTATGCCATATATCTCAGTTTGAGCTAGCATAATGAGCTAATTCTATTATTAAAATTCTACAGTTCTATTATCTGTTAATGATGAATAATCATTTCTATTCATGCTTCGTACATTGCTATCAAAGAAAGTAACACTATACTGATAGCTTATACACTATGTCTCTGTCTAGTAAGTGATTTGTAGTTGATATTTACTGAATAGTAATAATTCAATATGCCAGTAATAGTTTTAAATGATCAATTTATGAACAAAGAGATTTTTTTCATTCTCCTTATGTAGCCTGTGAGCTTGGGGACTTTTGTGCTGTTTTGTTTTGTTTCTTTTCTCTAAGGAATGAAAGAGATGAAAATCTAAAGGATCCCTGTTATGATCTGCACTGAAGTTACTGAGTTCAAAAACAAGTTCAGCAAGTTTTAAAGAAAAGGCCTATTAGCTAAGCAGAAGGCAAATATTTTCTTTAGTGCAGAGTGGAAAAGGGAAAGTTTCATGTGACACATCAGTGTTCAAGCACTGCTTATCTGAGGCCCTTTTATCTCAGAGAAGAGAGAAGCCACAAAGTACTGAATTTTAAATACAGAGAATTAAATCAGAAAAGTATTTCTTTCTTGCAAAATGTACAAAGAATTGGTGATGTCATTGTGTTTGCTCTGTACTTCTTCGTGTGAAATATAAACTTATAATTATTTTGGGTATGTTCTTGACTAGGATTGAACAATTGAGGATAATGACTAAAATAAAAGTCCTAAATGTAGTAAAGAAGCAAGAAAGTCATTCCTTAGAGCCAGCCCCTTTTGGTGGAAGTAGTGGTTTTCATCTCTTGAATGTTATCTCATGCCCAGGTGGCACTTCTAATGGCTTTATTAACCTTCTAGAAGACTGATATTTGGACAACTTGGAGAGACACTTTTGGGGTGACCTTTAGAGCAAAGGATTTATCTCAACTGTTTTCTACTTCCAGAGGACTTAGTTTGAAAAGAGCAGAGTCAAAATGACCAGTTTCAAAACTATGAAAATAATGATTGATGAGAAGAGTTGATGCCTACCATTTTTTGTGCTTCACACACAGCTCCAAAGGAAGAGCACCTCACAGAACTAAGTGATGGAGTTTGTACAGAAAGTACTGGGATCCGAAGCCTCTCTGATTATGAATCTACCAAAAAAACACATGACTGGAGAGCACCACCTCGACCCTACATGTTATATACCCTCCTCCTCTTTGAGGGAAGAGTGGAAAGGACCATGGAAGGAATAGAAACAAGCTGACATAGCTTTCTTTCTTTCTTTCTTTCTTTTTTTTTTGAGAAAATGATTTTTAATATGAAAATTGTATTTGGGCACAAAAAATATAACACATAACTCATTACTATTATTCTGTTAATAAGGACATTATTATCCCAACTAAGAACACCGAGATTTCAATAAGGCATGCCAAGGAGACAGAAACTCTGCAAAGTGCTATTCAACTTATATTATTTGGAAAAACAATGTTTATTTGGCTCTGGTCATAGTTCCATCATGTCTACCTTCTTTGTAAGTTCTGCCTCAATGGTATCTAATTCTCTCTTTGCTTCTTCAATTTTCACTTCAGCAAGAGATGGATTTGGCACTAAGTCTAAGTAGGACTCCAGTTTTTTCTTCAAAGGTACAGTCTTTTGTTTCAGCTCTGCCAGTTTCTCTGATAATACTACTAGGGACTGCTGTGACAAAGAAGCATCCATGCCTCGGGCTGAAAGTTGCTCCTCGGTGGCTCAGATTCTAAATCTGAACTCTTCCGCCTTTGCTTTCAGGAAGCCCATGTTCTGAAGACGACTGTCAACCTTGGTTCTTTTGGCAGAAAGATGCAGCTCTGCCTTCTTGAGATCGTCTCACAGACATTTTTCTAACATTAAAGTTGCAGCTAGATTTCATTCAAGTTTTCCCAGTTGAAGTTGGAGTTCTTCATTTTTGGATTTGGTACGGAAAACATCAGAGGTCAGATCATTCACTGCAGGAAGAAAACTTGCTAGTGAAGCATCCTTCATTTCAAGGGCCACCGCACAGTCAACCAAAGCATTCAGACACCTGGAGCCAATGCTGAATGGATTGGCAAGGGAAACCCTTACACTCTCCATAAGGAGGTCTTGAAGATGCTTGGCTTCTGATTCATATGCACTTGCTTTCTGTTTTAAATCCTCTATGACCAGGCAGGCATCCCTGTCCTGGGCCCTGTTGTGTTCTCCAAGATGATATGAAATCTCTGTGGTCCATGGGTTCACCTCATACTGTGGAATCAGATGATCTCCAAATATTTTTTCAACCACTCAGAGGCCTGTACATCTTTCTCCTCCTGCGACTCCATCACCACTGCTCCCACCACTTCCGCAGGCTGACATAACTCTCTAGCACCACCAGAAAGAACAGGTAATGCAACCAGTGTCAAGAGTACCCATGGAAGTTGAATCTCTGTGTTGGCAGTGATTATTCATAGAGCAAAGTTTTAATAATGACTGGAGATTGGGCCAGATAAGCTGGACTTTACCAGAGGAAAGCTAAATAGAAAAAAAAGCAAACAAACACTTGAGACTATTTTATCACCCTTTCATCTCTGCAAACATATTCTTTCATGTTCGTGAATCAGGTAATATACATTTCCTTCGTGGCTTGTATCAAACATATTTTATACTTTTATGGCCCAGCCAGCAATGAAGTAGTATGGAAGTTCTTTACACAGATGCTAGAGGACATGTGATGGTCCAATATAAATGCTTGATATGTCTGGTAAGTGTGAAGATTTTGACAAAATGAACTAAAGAGTCATGGGTTCAGAGAAGCAAGTTTGCCCAAGCAGTTCAGAAGAACTAAATATCTTAAGGATAAGTATGACCATATCATATGAACTCTGAAATGCTTGCTGGAGAAATTAGCATTTTTCAAATGTTTAATCCTACTTGAGAACTCAAATCAATGGTGTGCAGCATCATTTTTATGCTTCAATTTTGTCAGTCACTCAATATGCATTCTTGATTGTTCACCATGAATTTATTTTACTAAATGTTCATTTTGATAGCAGAAAATATTGCAAAACTCCTTATTTTGAAACATTCTTTTTTTTTGTGGAACCAGGGATTGAACTCAGGCCCTTGCACTTACCAGGCAAGCACTTATTCCACTGAGCCATCTCCCCAGCCCGAAACATTCTTTATACCTTAGATTTAGAATCAAAATTGGATATATATATATTTATTACAGGGTCTACAGGGCCTCCCTACACAGATTGGACTCGCAGTGATTCTCCTGTTTCCAGCCTCCCAAGTGCTGGGATTACAGGTGCACGCCACCATGCCCAGTCTCATTCGCCATCTCAGCAGGCCCTGGGGTAGGGGCCGACACAGCACACTGGGGATTGAATCTCGGTCCCTGAGCCTGCTTTAGTCCCCTGAGATATCTGGCTGGCCCTGGAAACAAAATTGAAATATTATCAAATGGCTTTTCTTGGTCCCAATAAAGATTCCTTTTATATGCTAAAACAACATTTTAATGCACACATGCATTTTAAACATTTCAGGACCTTTGGACATAAATATTTAGGAGGATCTCAATTAGTGCAGCATTCCTAAGCATGGTTTCTAAAATTGCAATCATAATGGCAAATAAAATTTGCTCATAACAAAGTACAAAAATTATTAATGAGAGAAAAATTGGGTTTTTTTTTCTTCTTATTTCTGGCTGTTGATGCAGTAAGTTGGAAGAATTCTCCATGGCTGCACTGTCTCCTACACTGACCTCGTTTTGGTTCTGGCCAGCATGTCCAGATGGAGCACATGCCCTCACCAACGGAAGTGGAGCATGCTCGTCATTTGCTGGAGTGGGGTTTATCTCTACTCCACTATGATTCTTCATGATCAAATGCCACATTTTTCAGGGGCAGCAAGGATATGTGAGGTAGGTGAACAAGACTGTCTCAGTCCAGCACAATAGTTCAAGGCTTCCTTGGTTACAGAAAAAAAGGGCAGAGTTTAGTCCTCTCTTTGGTGCATTTTCTCAGATTTACAAGGACAATTCTTCAACAAAGCAAACAATAGTGACAACAAACTTTCAAAAAAATGAAACAAAGGCCAGCCATTTCCATGGCCATATTGCTAGGTAAGCAGGTGGCTAGACAGTTAGCTGTCCAGATCATTTTTAAAAATCAAACTTGGCTCACCAATGAGCGATGCGGATGCAAAGTAGCCTATGTTCCTTCTGCTCTCCTTTCCAAGCATCCCGCCGACTCTACTTCTTTCAGATTCCTTCTTTTTTATTTATTTCAGTGTCCTCTTTTCTTTCTTTTCTCACTATCTCTGCCCCCAACTATCCTCTCCCCTTCCCTCTTTTCTCTCTCCTCTCCTCCCTCAGCACATTTCTGCTAGGCCTCCACTCAGCCAGTGATTCCGTCATCCTTTCTTGCCTCTTGTAATGATTCAGTTCAGATCATCAAACACAATGTTGGGATTTAGGAGAGTTCTGTAGGGATAGGAATAAAGGTGCCTGATGTTAGTATTTTAAAAGATTTAATATGCTAAAATCCTCAGTTTTTGTATAATTAAGATCACAAGAAAACATATAAAAGAGTACAGATGAAAGTGTTGCTAATTAAACTAAGTGAATACTCATGATTTACTTTATCATTTTTACATTAAGAAAATTTCTCAGATGGATGATGATTATGGTGGAAGCTTAATTAGATGCTAATAGACCATACTCTTTCTGTTCTGATGCATTAATAATTTCTTTCGTGTTATAATTATCACATTCATCAGGGCATGCTAAGTGTTTCCTCTGCAATAATCACACGGAGAATGCATAGTACCAAGTGGGAGGCACAAGGAGGTAGATCCTTGAAGATACATTTGGTATTTCTGGTCAAACTCATTTTAATTTTATTATTTACATTACAAAAATTTCTGAAATATTTGGCACAACTGAATTTAGCAGAAAACCCATCTTTGGAAAAATCACATCTTTCTTTCAGTGTATTGAATTGAGAATCACAAGAAAACTTTTATCGAGTAATTATTGATTACTAACACACTAATTATTTTGGGATTTCTATCAAGTCATAAAAATCATAATATTGTCACCTTGCATGTAAATGAAAGAATGACAGGTTAAATGCCTCATGATCATAGACTTGACTCCAAATTTATAATGGAAATTAGTAGTTATCAATTAATGCAGATTTATAAAGTAAAATTTCACCTGCAATGAATGCTTAATGTATCCAATAGTTATAGAACTAAATACGAATGCAGATAGTTTATATAAGTGCATATTTTAACCACAGTCATTTTTAAACTTGAAAAACTAAAGGAAAAGAAAAGCAAAAGCAAATTTGACAGTTAAGCTATATCAAGAAGATATGTTAAGGAGACACAAGAAAATTTGGTACAACACATGGATCATTTTTGAAGCTCTCTTTAGAACAGAAAGTTGGTTTTATTTATTGTATCTAATTTCTCAAAATTGTAACTAGCCAGGCATGGTGGGGCACACCTATGATCCCAGGACTCAAGAGGGTGAGGCTGGAGGATCACTGTGAGTTCAAAGCCAGCCTGGACTACAAATTGAGATCCTATCTCAAATAACTAAAAAACAAAATACCGTAGCTATTATGTTAAAACTGAAGAAGTTACTAGAATGTTAGGCATGAGAGGCTCTTTCTATCACTGTGGATCGGAGGTTGTCTAAGAAAGTCTAGGTTTCCTGGCTCAGGGAAAAGGCTCATTCAAAACTTAGTTTTGTATGTTTGGTCCACTGCTTATTTCACATACTATATACCCTAGTAGTGTCTCAGATACAAAATTAGAGTTGGAAAAAAAAGATCTGCTTAAAGAATTCTCAAATATTTTCTCAGTCTTTCTTCCTAATGATTAGTTCAGTAATCCCTTCTTGAGCAGAGGCCATTTATCTTAGAACTATAACTAGACAGAACATAGATGGGTATATATGTGACATACAGACACAAACAACCAGAAACAATAGTACTGAGCGAACATCAGGACTCCCAGAGGGCTTTCATTGTACCACTGAAAGAGAAGAGACTGTTGGATGTGAAAGTAGGGGAGCTGCCTAACTGGATACTGATGTGGGATTTCTCCCCCACGGGCATTGCTGGACCATTTCAGAGAAGTTACAACCGGTATTACAAGTTCATCAATGTGAAGAAAGGGAGCATAGTGGGGCTGCAAATGGTGCTGGCAGCCTACGTGCTTTTCAGTTACTGCTTTTCTTACACGGAACTCAAACATGAGCAGCAGCATAAGTACCACTGAGAAGGAGCCAGTGTGGAGGGAGGGCACACTCCATAGTGTAGCTTGTGACTGCCCCGTCCGGCTCCTGTCTGTGAACAGCTTAATCACAGTTCAATTTGTTCATAGCCTAAGTGAGAATTAATGCTCAATAAAAGGTGACCACTAAAAAAAAGAAAAGAAACAATAATTTTACATTAAATTTTTATTCAAAATAGATATTACAAAATCCTCACAGGAAAGCATGTGGATTTGTATAGAATCATTAAAATGATTAAAATTCCTCTAACTTTGTGTTCTGTTCAATTATCTTGATTCTCAAGATTTTCTGCCCAAAGTAGGTATGAAGATTAGTTCCTTGCTTTTGATGAGATCAGGAGGTAGCAAAGGGGAGGGCTACATGCCTTGTAGCAAGCACATTATGACCAATAAAAGTAATAAAAGGCAGTGTAAGAGTGAGGAGACAAAAAGCTGTTACAAATGCATATACTGGAGATGCTAACAACCTCTTTACCTCCCTAAGCTGTGAGATCAGCACTGTAAAGAGACTTGATAGTCACTGTTAAACCCAAGCATGTCTAGGCAAAACAAAATCATAAAATCACACTGATGTACAGATGTATTTAAGCAAAGACTGAGAAAGAGCCTCTACTCTAGGTCTTAAAGTACATGTACGCAGCATCAAGGCAAACCCAGACTTGCTTCTTTTAGGAATTTATTTCTAAGGAGGTTTAACTATTTGTCTCTGTCTCTGTCTCTGTCTCTGTCTCTGTCTCTCTGTCTCTGTCTCTCTGTCTCTCTCTCTCTCTCTCTCTCTCTCTCTCTCTCTCTCTCTGTTGAGATATGTGTTTTAGAGTTTGTGTTGATGGGAGGTCATAACAGTGGAGACTGATTGTGCACCAAATCAAGAAAATTCAGAATTCATTTTAATTTAAGCTTATTAGGATGACTTAAAGAGTCTTTCTCAATAGGTTTCTGACAGCAACTAAAGTATAGGATGCAAGATCTAGCTATTGGAGGGAGATATTAGAAATAGTATTAAGGTTTAGCCAACCAGATAAAAATGAGGGAAGAAGCTCTGATTCTAAAAAAATTATAAATGGGAGCATTAGGTAAGGAAAGCAAAAGCAGGACCCACAAATACTGTGTTGTCAGTACCATAGGCCAGGAGGGACAGTCTACCCCTAGGAGACAGGAATGCCAGAAAGTACACAGGTGAGTCGACTTGTCTTCCTGTTAGACTCATGGTCTCAATGTTGTTTCATGCAGAAGGGACATCAGGAATTTAGCAAGTAACTGTCAAGGAAGATGAAGGCTAAGCTGGCATCATGAACTTTGGTGAGGTGGGTATAGACACTTTCTTGTCTTCTTCCTTGTTTTGTCCTTCCTTCCACTCTCTTTCTTCTAATTTCCTTTTTTTCTGTCTTCCTAAGAGTTTATTGCTTCTAGTCATATCCTTAGTTCATTGCAGCTTTGCTCCTTTTGCTCTATGTCTTTTTCAGAACACGGTACACAGATACTGTGTACCTGTAGGTGACTGGCCCAGCAACTCTATTTGCTCACCATTGGCCCATGTATGTTCAAGAGTTCTGTAGCTGCAGAGTCTACAAATAGCAGGTTAAAAATATTTTAAGAAATTTGCCTATATACTGAGCATGAGAAGATTTTGTAACTTTAAAATGTGATGTTCTTTATCTGATGTGGCCTTACCACCAACTTTTCTTTTACTTCAAACATACTTCTTATGACTCTGTGAACATATTTTAGTGGTAATCTTCAGCTCGTTTTCTTTGTTCAATCCAATATCAGGTCTTTGTCAAAGGCAATTTTTATTGTCTTCTCCCATCCTATATCTGAGTCATACTTTTTAATTTTTTAAATCAAATCAGGTCTTAATTTTTTATTGAAAATTGGACATTAGAGGTAATATATTGCAGCAACATGAGGTACTGGCCCCCTTTCCTCCTTTGACCTTTCTCTTGTTATCTGTTGTTTTGGAAGTGATGGCTAGTTCATTTGAGTGAGGCACGTTCTCTCATAAAAATGACAGCCCTCTACACTGCTCTTCCAGCAGGCACAGCTTTGGTTTCACCCATGTTGCCTAGGATGGCCACAGTCAGTCCTCACTGGATTTTTGTCTATTTTCTCATGACTACAATCAGTTGGTAAGTGTCAGGAAACATCCACTGACTTTTGTGTCACTTCAACAATGACCAGGGCATCAATTCTTGTATAATCTCTTCCACTCAAAATGTGGCTTCCTTAAGGGAACTGTATGTAAGGTCAGTGTTTTAATCCTTTTTCTTTTTTTTTGCTACTGGGGATTGAACTCAAGACCTTGTGCTTGCCAGGCAAGTATTTATTCTACTGAGCTGTCTCCCTGGCCCTGGAAGGTCAGTGTTTGATATTTGTTTTAATCTCAGGGTGATTTCCAGGCATTTGAAACTCAGTTTCTCTCTTATCTTTGTAGGGTTTTTATTTTTCTTTATTGTTTTTTCAGAAACGGTCTTGTTATGTAGCTCCAACTGACCTTAAACTAACTATGTTTTCTAGTCTTGTCTGGGACTCACAATGACCTCCTGCCTCAGCCTCAAGAGTGCTGGAATTAAGGGTGTGCACCACCATGCCCGGCTCCAGTTTCTCTCTTATAAACAAGTTTCAGGCTAGGCTGAATGAATCTCCTTTAGATTACAAATCACCTTTATTACAACTTCCACTGCTCTTAAAAGCACCTTTAAGTTTACACTTCACCAAGCTCAATTGCAAATGAAGTCTGTTCTTTTGAGAAAGGATTAGGAAGCAATATGTTTTATGTCTTGCTTTTGCCTCCAGACAAGATCTCTGAGATGGAACTTTGGAGCTGCAGATAGGGACAATGGCAAGCTTCTCTAAGTGATGTCTCTACACTAGGAGCTGATTCATGAGACACCTGAAGTCCTCTTGGCTTGCTTCTTGTAGCCTGGAACCACCACCTCATAAGTAGGGCAAAGTGATGGAAGCTGTATTTCTCACAGTGTGCCACATGAAAGAACTACATGAGTTTTAAGAAAAAGAAAGACAATGTCATTGGTATGCAGTAAGAGAAATTGGTTGGTCCTGTGAGGAAGGGAAATTTTATTCTTTTTTTAAAAGTCATTTTATTTTTTGTTAGGTGTTGAAGTCACTGGGGGGCAGGCTGTTCTCCAGAAAAGAAATCTGTCAAGGACAGGCAGCAGTAAGACCACAGACAGATACAGAAATCTCTGTAATTTTTTAATAGCTTCTGATATTGATAAAAATATTTATAAACCCAGTGAAGAGGGAAACTTTTACTTTAACCTTGCCAAATTAGAAGCATGTTTGCTATGCATATTTCTCTCTATGTCTGTAACCTGTCATTATGCTCTTGAAAAGAAGTATGCTGCTGGGTGTGGGACTTTGTCCTTGGTATACCATGAACTTGCTGAGTCTGATAAGATATCAGTGGGGGCATGGATATAACTGGAAAATGAGGGTCAATTGTGATGACCGGAGGTGGGGTGTCAATAAACACTGTCACTGAAAAGCTATGAGAGCTTCCTGTTGGATGAACAGCTTATGGTCAAACCCAAAGATTTAAGGAAAATGGAAAAGACAGGCAAATATCAAAGACAGAAGAAGAAGAAGAGGAATTTGAATAGTATCAGACATGAAGAGTTGGTTGCAAAAGTGCTTTAAAAAATGCAAGCTTCTTGTTTTCTTAAGGTTTACATACCAGGTAGAAATGGGGATAGCATTAAGACATTAAGGGAGCTGTGCATGATTCAAACTTTCATAATGATCATTGAATTCTCCAAATGAAGAACCCAAGTCCCTAGGGCAGGGCACAATAGAAATGAAAGGGAAACATTAATGTTCATGATCAAATCCAAGTTTCTTTATAGTTCCCGTGTTTTTCTATATCTTTTTTGTTTCATACCTACCTAACTGCCAAAGCTTTTGAAATGGTTTATTATTTATAAAAATGGACATTTTTCTGTGTGTGTGGTTGGATTGTTAGATCTGTTTAATATTAATAAGAATGTTCTGTGTGTGCATGTGTGTGTGTGTGTGTGTGTAACAAGCACACAATTACTTGAATATAATTAGAAAGCTCTATTTGCACAAAATAAAAAAAATTATTTCTTACAGTAGTTCACAGATCTTCTAATATGCTGAATAATTTGTCAATAGGAGGCATATATAATAGGATTTTCTGCATGAGTTTGCCTTTAAAATGCTCTAACTACTGCCAAAATAATTGTCTTTCCTCTGGTGTCCCTATCTGTGGTATATCTTATAAATTGTTTTCAGAAAAATCTTCCTGTTATTTATTTCCAAGCATTTTGCTATCAGCTACAACAGTACTCTGGAAGCCAGACTACCCAGTATCACATTTTGGCTCTGAAATTTGCTGATTACATGACCTGTCTTAGTTTCCTCATATATAAAAATGGATCATTTTAAGAATTAAATTATTACCATTTATGCAGCACTAAGACAGTTTCTCATGTATAATGAGCACTATCAAAGTGTTTGTCAGGCTAGAAAAAAGAACAGAATTTCTCATAGGGAGAGGACTGTGTGAAAGCTGAAACTCTAGGCCCAGGCTGAAAAAAGACTATAAAAGAAAAAAGATAGCTATGTCATTTGCATGAGAAGTTACCAGGAATTTGGAGTTGAGGTGTAAGCAGTAAGAGACAAGATCAGACAAGAGGGGTCCAGGCAACAGGAGAACAACAGAGAAAGGCGACTGAGGAGAAGCAGGACTGGAATAACCAGAGGATTTCAAGTTCTGGTTTGAGTACTTGTGACACTTTTACAGAAAGCCAGTCAGATTATTTGAAACTTCAGGCCAAGTCAGCTACAAATACAGGTTTGTGCTGGCTATGTTTTAAAGAAAGGACTCTTTCCCTGAAGCTTGCTGCCCTTCATAAGAAAGGGTGGCCTATAAGAATTGGCGAGATGACCCATGCCGTAATTCAGAACCCTTCTTTTCCCATTATAGAAGCTCTAGAGGAATTGCAAGGGGAAAACATTTTTACCCACTGCTTGCGGAAAAGAAGCTCAGACTTCTATTTAAGCCTCAAAGGACAGTGTGACCCCAGCTAAATTTAGACCACTCCCATATTACATAATGCTCGTGACCACTTTTGGAGGCAGGTGAACAGATAGGGAAACTGCAGCGTTCGGAGGTGCTATCAGGTGCCCTTCACCACCTGACCAGCAAGTGCTGAGCCGTCCTTCAAATTCAGGCCCGACTTCAAACACCTATTAGGTTTTTCTTCTCATATCAAATCCTTTGGTGACTGTCACTGGCTCAAAATAAAGTTCCAACTCCTGAGCCCAGGATTTAATATCTTCCTCAACCTGGAAACCACCAACTTTTTGTAATCTGAACACTGTGATGCTTAAAATTAGGGTCCAGAGCAATTTCTCTGGAACTATACTTTTGGTTTGACTCTTATTTTTCTAGGGATCAGGTTCAGCCTCCCAGATCAGCCCTACAATGGGACTCTGGCCGAGAGTGGTTGAGTCACTTGGATCTGGAGGGGTCCCTCCTTGCCTGTGTGAAACTTTCCATTTTCCTGCTAACCCAATTCCTTGCTAACTGAGTTCTGTCTGTCTGCCAGGGCACCTGCCTGTTACCATTTGCAGGGCCTCTTTGCCGCTGCCATCTGTCTTCCTGCCGAGATTGCCACCTAGTCCTTGCCAACACATTCCCCTCATGCTCGGTTCCGCTTGGCTGCCTGAATTTACATTTCCTTTTGATGAGTCCTCACTAGAGTTCCAGTCACACATTAATTGATTGGTCTAGTTTTTAGGCTCTGGCAATCCAGGCCTGCTGCCACGGTCGCGTAAGGCACATTTGTGAAACCTTGAATGTGTAGACAATGTGATGAGTTCATGTGGGATGGTTGGGTACAATGGCCTGAGGAAATAAAAGTTGTGGAGAGCAGGGAAAACGGTAGCTGGTTTACAGTGTCCTTTGCATACTTATTGGTGACAGGAAAAGAAAAAAAAAAAAAACCCAGAAAGAGTAGATTTGAGTAATATGTCTTGCTATGTTCTGTTTTTCTCTCTGATCTGAGGAATGGTTTTTGGGATTCAGCTAATTGAATCAGTGTTTGGTGAGCTTTCCATCACTGATGCCACTCTGTAGGCAGCCATCCCTGAGGTGGGATCCCAGCTCATCTCCACGTTGGCAGACTCGGCGAGGTTCCTCTCTGCGTCCCAGTGCTAAGGTAACAGTGACTCACAGAACCCCACCAATAGGAAACTCTCACCAAAATGACATAATTTAATTCCTACCAGTCACTTTGGAAAATATGTACCAGTTTTCTAAATTAATCGCATTACATCCCAAGTCTTTGGTCAGTTCCAGTGAGTGATACTACCTATAAAAAGCTAAGAAATATATTCAAATAATGCAAATACTTACAAGTTATTAAAACTATGAGCTATCTTTAGAGATATGATATCTCTTTATTACTATGAATACTAATCAGTTAATACTGCTTTCTAAGAAAGTTGAACACATAGATAATGGAGCAGTTGTTGAAATGACAGTTCTTTGCAGTGCAAACAAATGTAGCACCATCATTAAAAAAGAACAAGGACATTTGCTTTTTCTTAATAAACAAAAATTTATACATCCATGCTATAAAATATGAGGATGAAATTCACTACACCTCTAGTTTGCTATACATGGCCATGGATAACATGTAAACACACATACACACACACGTGGAAAGCCTGTCAGTGACAAAACTCTGTAAAGAATGAATCCTAATACAAAGCCACAACTGACTTTGTAATACAACATGGTTGGTTTTATGTGGTAGGATGAGACTGGCTGTGATTTTTGTAGTAGATAAAAATCACTTTGAAATTTAAAAATTTACCTTGTTGATAAGTACATGTTTCAGCAAGTGCAGTCTTGGAGTGATCTGAAGGCTTTAAAATACAGCCTTGAAACCAAAGGGCCAGCCGGTGAGGACAGATGTCCACCGCTCATGCTTGCTATTTATCTTCCTCTAGCTGCTGCACTGTGGGTCTGACAAGAAACTGCTGGAGAAGTAATAATGGCCAGTTCCTCTGGGACCTTTCTAAGAAAAGTAGGATTTAGCAGCTGTTGGTAAACAGAACTGTATTCTTTCCTTTCCTTTATATTCTGTTTCAAAGAACTAGAAATTAAGACTTTCCACAAGAAGAAAGAATTCTTAAATTTTGCTTTGTAAAGAGAAAATATGCTAATGAAGTTATGAACTGTTTTAGAGCCAAATAAAGCTAAAACATTGGATCAAATCCTATCATAGTTCTGAATTTATAGTAAAAATTTGATAGCAATTTGCTGATTAGGACTAGATTATCTGTATCAATGATCCTGGTGAAACGTGTCCAGGTCTGTAGGCTTCAGAGAAAACCTTCCCCAGGTGGAGGGACCATATCAATTGGTGTGTATAGCACCAGTCACGGTGGTGTTATACTTCTTGCCAGTAATTGATCAGACATGGGTATGCATGTGATAGGATTCTTCTAGCCAATGAATCAAATAGGGTAACCTGCTGAAAATTCCTGGAAGAGACTCCCTTGGGAGGAAAGAGCTTTTCATACTCTAGAAATGATGGTATGTGAGTGTGATGTCCAGAGAGAATGTGATTGCCATGAGAGAACATGATTGAACACAATGGATGACCTATTACATATACCAGAAAAGCAAGGACAGAAAAGAACTGATTCTTTGGTATCATTACTGAGTAGGCTAATTGCTGTTTGTGGATGTATACGAAGTATATTTAGTGTTGTGGTGTTTTGAATAGAGTTTTCTAGTTTACATAAGATAGTAAGATTTGTTACATAAAAATGTGGGTTGTACAATTAAATCTGAATTTTAGATAGATGTTGAATAATGTTTTAGTTTATGAATCTCTAATATGATATTTATCCTATACAATATTCAGGACATGATATACCAAAAATAATTTATTGTTATTTAAAATTTAAACCTAACTAGAAGTCATGCATTTTATTCAGCAACTCTAAACTTGACAATCAAATGAAATCTAGTAAACTCAATAATGAAAAAAAAATTCTCATTAAGTGATTTAAACTGGACTCAAACTTGGGATCCTCCTATCTCAGCCGCCCAGATTACTGGGATTACAGGTACCTGCCATCACAACCGGCTGAGTACGTGAATTAGAAATCTGACTTCTTATTCCTGAGACCCAGTAAGAATTGCCAGAATATTTTTTCATGAAGGAATCCCCATCTAGATGTTAAATGTTGCTGTAATACAGATTAACAGTGGCAAGAATTAAACAGATCTTAGTTAGAAACAGGACTTCTTTACTTACTACTTTTGTGGGCCTAGAGAAATCAGCTGAGTCTCAATGTTTCACTACATGGTCTAAAGAATTAATAAGTTTCACTCTAAAGAGCAGCTATCACGTTAGGTACAGAAAGCTTATTTGAAACCTATCAGTTCTGTTTCCTCTCACGATTGCAAAGAACTTAGATTTACCTAGATGGGGGTTTGTGCTAATCAAACACATTCACTTATGTATCCAAACTCCTTTGCCCTCACACCACAGACAAAATGAGTGCAATAAGGTGTGTACAAATGAGGTGACGCATGGAGGGAGAAGCTTGCTCTATTACCTTACCAAATACTTGAGTTTTACCATTGATGACAAAGAGACTACTCTAAATGTTTATCCTATTATTATTACCTTTTATTAGCCTATTATTATCTTATTATCATTAGATGAGCAGAATAAAAACCTAGTCATGCCTTTTCTCAGACGGCAGGGACTTCTCTCATTTTTAGCATCCTCAACATGAGAGGCAGTAAGTGCCTCTACACAAATAGTGAAACACAGATCGCCTTAAGATGTTTTCCAGTCTTGTGGGCAAAGAACAAATCATAGAGTCTTTTTAAAGCTTCATACAGCATTCAAATTGTTACTATGCTAATACTGAAAACTTTCAACCCTTACAAAAAGCAGTTCTCACAGAGAAAAATACAGAGCCTACAGAATGACAGCTGTGGTGCCAAGTTTTATGATCCTGTAACAGGGAAGAATTGGAGAGGGAGGGAACTGCAGCTGCCCTAGAGTAGCTGCAGAGCTGTCACATGGGAGAGAGGTTTGTTCAGGCTGTGAGGGCAAAGAGCAGAGTTACAGTGGAGAAACAAAAGTGAAAGGGAAGCACGGGTGAGTACAAACCTTCAATACTGGCTGGCAAGATAGCTCAGCGGTCTAAAGTGCCTGCTTAGGCAAGTGCTCAGGGACCATGGTTTGATCCCCAGCACCTCATACCATGCCAGTCTTGCCCCCAGGGTGGGCTGAGCCAGCCACAAAAAAACCAAACCAAACCAACCAACAAACAAAAACCCCTTCAATATTGCTCCATATCACCATGTCACTAACATGGTAGGGTCTTAACTATTTGCTGATTTGCAAACTGATGACTATTATTGGGAATATTAGAGCAGTAATTACAGCTCAGTTTTCTTCCTAACTTGCAAAGTGGGAATAGGAATTATAATTTATCATTTCCTGAGTGAAAGAACTGACCCAACTAAATCTGAAGACCCTCTCTAACTAATGTTCAGGCATCTGTAAAGTACAAGTTGTAGTGGATTTTCAGACTGCTGGAGACTGGAAATACCTTGGGAGTTTGAAAACTCTGTATGCTGACAGAACCTATAAAGATTATGGTTTAAGTGGTAAAGGGTCACTAGAACCTTCCAGTTTTTTTTTTTTTTTTCCAATGCTCTCCAGATTCTGATATACAGAATTCTGAGAACCACTGAAATAGTCTATGGTTTCTAGACTGCTGTATGGACTTTGTCATGATTGGCAATGTAATGTGAAACAACTGCTTTAACTTCTCTAGGTTCCATATTCTTTATCTATGAGGAAGAGATGGGCAAATATACCCTAATCACTTGCTGTGAAATTCCTTTATTCAAGGGCACCTGAACCTAAAAGGTTTATGTGTTAGGGAAGAAGGACTTACTCACCTCCCAGAGAGAGAAGAGGGCTCTATTCTGAGACTGAGAATCTTTTTCTGTTTCAGTGGCAGCAGTCAAATCCTCACAGTGTAGGGTCACTCACAGAAGGTGATTTATTCACAGGCCCACGCCCTAACATGAGCACAAACCAATGGATGAAAAGGACTTTTGTCTTGCTTTTGTCCATTACTCCAACTGTACTGTTAGCACAGTGGGAGTCACCTGATGTGTGATGATATATTTCTTGATGTTTTGGACATGGCTATACCTCATTATGGTCTTCTGGGCTTACCACGTCACATACTGCACTTAGTGATTGCTAAGTTATCTTCCTAGCCTGACCCTGGCCATCCATTTTGTCTGTTGGTTTTCACTTTAGTTTTACATGAATGAGACTGTGTATCTCATTGTCACTATGGACATACAGCAACTGACACTAGTCAGATAATGAGGGACATAGAGTTATAATATTCTATATTTTCCTGCAAGATAATGAGCAGCTTGTATTCCTTTTTGGCTAGCTCAGCCCACCTTGAGGGCAGGGCTGGAGTAGCATGTGGTGGCTGGGATTGAACCAGGGTCCCCTGCACCTGTCTAAGCTTGCCTAAGCAGGCACTTTAGACTGCTGAGCTATCTTGTCGGCTCCAACAGCTTGTATTCCAACCAATTCATATTGGTCAGTAAGGTTTTATTTGTCACACAATATGCACAGATGCTTATAAAAATGCATGCTATTTTGAGGTATTAAGACAAAATTTTATGTGTCAAATATGATCCAGTGATTTTTGGAAATGTCGATTTCTTGTGAAGGAGTTAACAATGTTCTTTCTGTTTATTCTGTATGCTAGACTGGACATATTTACTCTGATGTTCCTGTAAGTGCCCTTAGCGCAGTATGGATGAGGGATTTTTTTTTTTTTTTTAACATCAGGAATTTGCAACAAATCAATAAGAGGGCTCATAGGGCACCACGCTAATGACAAATCACAGGAGGTGGCTCCATAAAGGCTGTGGAAACTAGTTTCTCATTGCAGGAATTGGGTTGGGCCACCCATTTACCCCCCTTCTCAAACACAAATATTTTCATATAATAAAAGCCTGTTTCCCTATGCTTATTACCCAGCCTCCACTTCCCCAATTCCACCACTTTCCAGGGGGTTAGTGGGCGGACTTCTCCAAAGTTTGTAGGATTTTTCCCTCTCTGAACCTTTCTTGTAAAAGTGAGGGGTCCCTTGGGGTGAGAGGGACAAGAAACACCCACTAGGACCCAACCCAGCGGCCGGCGGCCGAGCATGCGCTGAGAGTTTATGCAGCTGGCCCTGGCGGCCGCTGCTGCCTCGTCCGGGACTCGGCGAGGACTTGGGAGGGACAGCGGCGCCGGGAGGTGGCTTAGCAGAGACTTTCCAGCAACTGCTGTCCCGAACTTTTTTTTTCTTTTTCCCAGGAGGCGGCGACGGCGGCGGGGCGGTAGGGGGAGGAAGAGAAGGAAGCGTCCACAGCTTACGCCAGTGCAGCCCCGCGCCTCTGCAGGAGCGGCGCGGTGCCCGATGAGTCCCAGCCGTGCGTCCGCGAGGGTTCCCCGGCGGGAGCGGGGTGCGGAGCCGAGCGCCGACGGTGAGTGGCCGCGCGTCCCGCGTCTCCAGCCCCTGCCCGCAGCCCGCCGCGGCCG
>NW_004524746.1:1873407-1890942 GCF_000260255.1 Octodon degus | reverse complement strand
GCCCGGGGCTGATCCATGCAACGCTCGGCAGGCAGCGTTTCTCACGTCTCCCAGAGAAACCCTAGGTGCCGACCCCAATCCCAGCTTGGCGCGGCGCCCCTGGGGTCCCCCGCGTCCATCTCCGGCTGCGGGACCCGGTGGGGGAGCGCGGAGTCGGGGCTGCGGAGAGAGGCTCCCGCGCCCTCGGCTCGCTGGCTGCGCCCGTGCCGTCCTCGGGGCCGGGCCGGACGCTAACCTTTAGGACGGTGCGGGCAGAGCTGCCCCTTGGAGGGCGCGGGCCGGGGCTCTTCCCGGCGTCCGGACGCCGGGGCCCTCGGCGTCCCCGGAAAGCGCGCTCGCCGAGCCCTTTCATTCATCCCCGGAGCCGGTCCTTTCTCTCCCCAGCAGGTGTTATCTGAGGCCACTTTGGAACTTTTGGGAGTTTAGTTTCTATTGTGATTTTAACAAATGAGTTTCGGTGAAGCGATGTCTCGGACGGACGGGGCTTTGGCACCTTCTGGACGGGGCTGAGGGCTGGCGCGGGCGGGCGGGGCTGGCGGGGGCGCGGGGCTGAGCCGGGTCCTCTTCTCCTCTGACCTGCAGAGAGCAGCTGCTTAGCCCGTGGCGGTAGGATGTGGTGAAAGGATGGGGCTTCTCACTCCCGAGGCTCACCATGGCCAGAGAGGACTCCGTGAAGTGTTTGCGTTGCTTGCTCTATGCCCTGAACCTGCTGTTCTGGGTAAGTCAAACGGTTCCACTGCCCCAGCAGGAGGGGAAGGCTGGACCCTGCTTCCTGCAGCCACAGAGTGTGCGCCCAGGGGCAGGCCTCAGCCTTAATTATTTACATGGAATCACACCCCCTATTTGTCAGAAGTAAAATTTGACCTTAAAATGCCTATGATCTACCTCAAGTTCCATTTGTAATAAGAAAAAAGAAATTCGTGTCAGTAAAATTAGGCCTGGAGTTAACCTAGGGATATAAATAAATGCACGTGCTTACATTGCTAGATAAGAAAACTATGACAGACTCTTAGGGAACCACTTGCTTGTAGGAAATTTAGATAACTGCACAAGCCGTAAATTCTTTTCTTATGTCACCCAGCCATAAAAATTTGTTGGGGCAAGCGTTCTTCATATGTTTTTGTAAGAATTCAAACCTAGCTATCTTATTGAAAGACTAGGTACATTCTTCTAGGGCATTCCATATGGTCCAAAAGTTGATTTCCATGTAAATATTCCTAAATTGGCAAAGTTTAAGGAGTTTTGGGTGTGCTTTTGGAAAATCTCATAACTAAGGCAAAAAAAATACATAAATTTTTATGCGCTATGAGTGACTTTTTGTGTTTTACACTCATGCAAAATTTCATAAAATGTTACCATTAATTGCAATATCATTTTTAAAACAGGAAAATATAAAACTGGAGCTCTGAAATTTGTTTTAGGAGGCTATCATGCTTAAGCAGTTTTTTATTTGCTATTTTTAAAAATGTTTAATCAATAACTTATATTCAGAATTTCCTGCTAAAAGTTATAATGTACAATTACTTCATTGGACTGGCTGACTGGCTGACTGGCTGACTGGCAGTGACTAGCGTTTTTTCAGAAGGTGGTTACAGGTGATCTCTAGAAGATGACATTTTGGTTAATCCGTTCCTTAGGAATGGTGCCAGTTAAAGGTGACAAGTTAGGTTTTAGCTCAGTGAGTAACCTGACAGCTATCCAAAATGGCAGCTTTATTTTTTTTCTCAAAAAAATAAAGCTGAAAAACCATTGAATAGTCAGATTCATCATTTGAAAATGTAAGTGATCTTTTTGTAGTTTAAAAATTACTGCTTATTAAGAGGTTAGACTCAGTTTCTTTCAAAATATATAATCATTACTCCTACTTGCTCATTTTTCACTTGTCTGCATGATTTTTCTTTTAATTATAGCATCATCACGTCCTATCACTGAAAGGAACTTTAAGGATGGCCTGGTTGAACTTCCTTTCTTTGTGAATGAGGAAATTAAGAGCAAGTCAAATGACTTGCCAAAGGTCAAATATTCTGACGGGGAAGGGTGCCAGGAACAAAACTCAACTTTCTTACATGTAGATAGTGCTTTAAATATGTAGCCTTGTTCAATTTTGAACCTTGACATTACTAAGATTTTTTGTTGTTGTTGTTCTTCAATAAAAAAATGAAGCTTTGGGAAATTTCTTAACAATTTGTATTGTGCCAAGAGAAAACCTCCTAATCATTTAATGAAACTATTGCTTTTTTGAAAAATGAAATTTTTGAAAACCACCTCTTCCTCAAACTATTCTACAGTTCTTTGTGTCCCCAGAGAAAGGAAAAATGTTATTATTATGATGGGCTTTTTTGGTATCCTACTCTTCAACTTTCTAATCTTGCATGTGTGTGTTCTGCTTGTTGACTTATTGGGATCGCATCCATCTTCCTCAGCTCTCCTCTCCCAGCGTCGTCACCGCTGCCCAGTAGAGGAATCAAGGTTGGCCACTAAATGCGCTCCCTATACGTTACTTCATTTCATATGCAGTTAACATTACTCATTCCTGTTCCAGTTACCATTTTCATTGTATACTTTCATGACTTTTCTTTTTTTCTTTTTATTGTTTCCTAAGTTGCGCTAGTCTTAGGGGTGGAAATGCTATGTCAAAAGATGTGCAAAGACACCAACGGTAACAGCAAAAACAAAAGATGAACAGTTAACATAAAAGATAGCTAGCAGTTACTACTGTGTTTGCCAGGTATAGTCAGTATCCATTTCCTAAGTACTTAAAATAGATGTATTTCCTACTTTTTAGAGGTGTAGTCAAAGTTAGAATTACGTATGTAGAGTACTTAGAGCCATGGTGCATAGTGCTATCTATGTGGTAGTGCTGTGTGCAGTTTTTATTCTTACAATATTGATAATCACAAATAGATTACAAGAAGGTCAGTTGCTATTACCTTTGCGCTAAGAATAGGAGCTGTTATTATTGTTGTGACTAGCAGTGCTGCCCCTGCAACGGGTACCACCGCTCATTTGGTCTAGCAGTCTTAGCCCAGGAACCTAAGCCTTGGTGGTGAAAGCACAGAAGGTACATCTTTTGTGTTCAGAAGTATTAGTTGTCATGTTTTTGGTGAGATGGTGCATTTTAACTTTTGTATCTACCCCACTACTAGTGAGCACGAGCTATACTGTATATATGTATATAAGATATATAGATATTCATGCTTTATATTAATTGATTATTTCTTAGTTATCATTTAGCTTTTCCCTACTCGTTGTTGGTTTCACTTACGTTGTTTGCTGCTATACAATTGCTGTTTTTTGTTTGTATATTTAAAACAGGGTCTCACTATGTACTTTAGCTTGGCCTTGAGCTCTTGGTGGTCCTCCTGCCTCAGCCTTCCCAGTGCAGGGATTATAGGCATGTACCACTATGCTTGGCCTAGTTACACTTTTGTATACTCTTTTTAAATATAATTTTTTATAGAATTATATATGTTCTTTTACATTTTACATCTACCTTTCTTGTCTTGGATAAGGTTTCTTTTTCATATAAACTTTTTTAAAAATTTTTTTTATTTATTTATTTATTGTGTGTGTGTGTGTGTGTGTGTGTGTGTGTGTGTGTGGCCAGCTCAGCCCACCAGCGGGCAGGGCTGGCTGGCATGTGGTGCTGGGGGATCGAACCGCGGTCCCCGTGCTTTAGCCAAGCTTGTTCCAAGTAGGTGCTTTAGACCACTGAGCCATCTCGCCAGCCCCTCGTATAAACTTCTAAGATTATTATTTTTTCTTCTTTTTTTAATGGTATATAGTACAGTGTCTCACTATGCAGCTTGGACTGGTAGTGATTCTCCTGGTTTCAGCCTCTCCAGTGCTGGGATGACAGGCGTACGCCACCATGTCTGGTCTGGGTGGCTGGCTCAGTGTGTGCCCCAGGGGCAGAGCCAGTGTGGCATGTCCAGCCAGAGATCAAACCCCAGTCCCTACACTTGCCTAAGCAGGTGCTTAGTCCTCTGAACTATCTTGCCAGCTGGAAGATCATTTTTTCTAATTAAAAGTATCTACTGGAATTTTTATTGCAATTGTTTGAATATTCATACTAACTTTGAGGAAATTAGCACTATCTTTCAAGGCTAGAGCAATGCTTTATATTTTATTACCAAGTACAGGCAATTTTCATCCTCCTTCTGGGCATGGTCCTTAGCATCCTTATGTTTCTCTCTCATCTAATTCTCCTAACAACCCTGTAGAATAGATTTTCTTCTTATTTCCCTTACTTTGGGGAAAGAAACCAGCATGCAGAAGTTTATTAACTTGCTAGTAAGTAGCAGAACAGGAATTCAAAATCCGGTTTTGTTGTTTATCCAAAGGTAGTTGAAGTTGTATTGCTGGGACCCATGGAGCATGTATCTGGAGAGGCCAAGCAAACTTCTCTAGCAGGAGGGACTCGCTGTCCACCTGCTCACTGCAGGCCTCTGGGGAGGCTTCTCAGTCAGTGTGCCTGCAGTGACCTGCGCACCCTGCTGGAGTGCACGTGGGAGGTAGTAATGCTGATCATCGGCTGGGGTGAGAGTCAGCATATTTTTGTGTTGGAAATTGAACCAAGGCCCCGTCGTGCTAGGCAGGCTAGGCAGGTGCTCTGCCACTGAGCTACA
This sequence comes from Octodon degus, assembly GCF_000260255.1. Taxonomy (NCBI): domain Eukaryota; kingdom Metazoa; phylum Chordata; class Mammalia; order Rodentia; family Octodontidae; genus Octodon; species Octodon degus. Next base: position 1,886,314 of record NW_004524746.1, on the reverse strand, counting down.
TCCCCAGCCCTTAGCATTTTAAACCATCTCCTCTATAACATTGATGCTTCTGGTCTGAGCTGCCCCCCCGCACTCCCCTAAAAAAAATCTAGGAACAAAGTTTAGTGTCTACTTTTAATTCTCATTTTGATCAGACTTCACATCTTGGTTTTGGACAGACACTGTCCTTTTCTCTAGTGTGCAAGACTACCAGAGCTGTCCTTTCCACCCATGGCGTCAGAAGTTGGTGCACTGTGTTCTTCACTCTGTATTTTAATAAACATATTCCTGTCTGTTTGTATGATATGTGTACCTGTTTCCTTTCTCTAACCCACTGGGATTTTACCAAAGAGAATAATAAATCCTAATCAAGATCATAGTAAGAGCTCATACAATTTTGCTTTGCTTTCTGGGAGTTGAAAATCAAATTGAATATTTTTTTTCTTTTTGAGTAAAAAAGGTAATCGTGAATATTTTTTTAAAGTGTGAGGCACTGATTTGTTTCAGGGGGCACCATTCAGAGCCTTTTCAGGGTCACAAGCACTCTGCAGTCTCTGGATCGTTGGATGCAGCACCTTGATTGGCCATCTGCTACGTGTTTGATCCTGGTGCAGTCAATCTCTGGCAGCAGGCACACACTTTCTTTGGATTTTGAGACAAGGTCTTGTTCTGTGTGGTCCATGATGGCTTTGAACTCAGTTATTCTGCCTCAACCTCTGCGTGCCAGGATTCCAAGCTTGTGCAACCACGCCTGGCTTGTGGAGCTCTTTGGTAACCACCATTCACATTCTGTCTGTATTGGAGCAACAGTGGGGGTTATCATTACTTTAAATTTATTACACTTTTACTGTTGAAAGAATTTTTTTATTATTTAAAGAAATGAAAGCTTTTCTATATTTTTTTCATAATTTTATTGATAAACAGATAGCAATGAGACAGTTTCAAATCAAATCGCTAGGACAGTTTCAATAACTAACACACTGCATACATTCTTCTTAGTGGTTAATTGCTGTACAAGATGTGGACTTGAGATCCTATTTACAAACACCATTAGAACAAATCATTCTATTCATTAACAGAATGTAACTATCTATCCCATCCACTTTGAATACACAGATACAAATTGGACATTCATCTGTATACCCTTTTTTCCTAAGTTTCATTATTTGAGTATTATAGGTGTGTAAACTCAGCAAAATATTCTAAAAGAGTCCAGTAGCCCTTAATAGCAATGGGTCTTCTGTTTAACTGGCAATGTCATAAATTATTGACCTGAGTCCCCCACAGCTCAACATAACATCATGGCTTTACTTCCTATATTTCGTCTTCATACTTTTCTACTGGATGGTTAAGACCAAGGTAAAGCAGGACCTATGCAACAAGAGTTGTAGCTTTTTGGTCTGAGAAGGTCAGTGAAATGCCCTCAGGATTTATCCTGAGATCCTGTACCTCCGATTGTAGAACCTTTGTCAGTGTCAGCCGCTTTTCTGTATTTTAAAGATGACTTCTGTAGCTTTATGAGTGTTCATTATTCTTGGATGTTAATTTTCTATTGTTATAAACAGGAATAAAATGCCTCTCTGAAAATTTCTGAAAAAAGAAAGAAAGAAAATTTCTGAAACCGACAATCATCAAATCACATTTGTTTATTCATTTATTTTTTTTTGAAAGTTTGATGCCCTGTCTGCAGGGTTTAATTGCTATTTCTCACTATATGTAATAGTCAAGTTTTTGTTTTTTACCATTATTAAAGATAGCAACAGGGAGAGTCTATCCTCATTAAATATGAAAAGAAATAGAAACATAACATATGACCTAAAGAAGCAGGACTCTAGCTCACACTGTGGGGCTCTGTGAGAGGCAGATGAACCAGGACACAGTGTTCCACGGTGTTTCCTCAGGCCCTCAGTACCTTGTCCCTTGCAGACCCTGAAAGCTCAGATCGTTGGCAAGTGCAAGTTTTCATCTGAAGGGCATTTATGTAGTGATGCTAAAATATTATTTTTTGAATTTATGCTCTGGATTTATAGCATGAATTGCAGTCACAATCTCTTAACTCTTTCTAAGGAATAGTGGAGAGCCCTATAATAAATATTTGTGCTCTGAAAGTAAACTTTAACCATGAAAAATTCTTTCACTTGCACAGCAGAGATTCTATATATGTGGATTCAGCTAAACAGAGACTTGAGCCACTGCAGCCACTGTGCTTCTTGAGGGATGCATTTGGAGGATAGTGTGTGGCAGCTCCTTGGGAGCCCATCCTACCCTTAACAGGGATGTGAGCAAGGCTGCACGCAGCTGCCCCCACCAACCATAGTCTCCAGCTGCACTGTGGAGACCGTGGAGTTCTTTGCAAGTGGCTGCCCAGAAATGGTTGTGTAGAATGAGACCTTCTGCGGTGTGTATAGTGTTGCCATCAACATGATCTTTATACCAAAAAATGCAGAATTAGAGAGTGACATGAAGAGTGTGTCCGCAGACACCCAGAACACCCTTGCAGTGTGTCTCCTGGTCAGAGCCAGGATGGGTCCTGACATACAGGAAGAGCTCATGATTTTTTTTTTTACAAAAACCTACTATTCTGATTGTATCCAAGGCACTGTTAGTTCAGTTGTAATTAATACATGTTCATATTTAAACAATACCTGCAAGTGGTCTCAAAACCTCATACCAGCTTCCCTAGGGCCTTCATAGCATTCGCAGTATCACCTGCACTCTTTTTCTTTGGTGCCTCCTGTTCAGGACCAGTGGCAGGGGTGTGAACTGCCAAAGGGGCAGAGGGAGCGAGCAGGAGAGCCAGAAGTGGGTGTTACTGTGTGGCATCTACGTCACCCAGCAGCACACAAAGAGTCAAGGATTTATTTTACATTTCAATAAATAAAACCATTTTTGAAGAAGGAAGACTCCTACTCTGATTCCTGGATTTTCCAGACGAATGAACAGAGGTTGCAGAAGTTTGAATTCTTTATCCATTTTCTCTTTGTTGAGGCAGAAGTGTAACTAAGATCCAGTCTCTTTGACATTCTCCTTGCTAACAGATTTGACATTTTAAAAAAAGTCCAGGTAGATTGTTATAAACATCTGTCATCCTTGAAGAGAAATTGTTTTTGTTATTTATCTTTGGGGAGACTGTGGATGTTTATTTGTAGACAGTGGAAGGATTGAAAAGCTTGTTTTTTGACTGTGCCTTATTTGGTGAAAACTATAGGTATATATTTCATAGTAATAGTTAGAGAATATGGGTAACACATAAAGTTCTGATGTGAAAAACAGCTTGGTTTAAGACTTTATCATTCTATAATTAGGTCCTAGCAAAACAAAACTTTGTGCTTAAAACAGAAAATTTCTTATTTCTAAGTATTATTGAGAACTAGCATTTTCTAAGACTTTTCTAAGACAGGGTGTGATAAATATCCTTTCTATAAAGTAATGCTTATTATTTTGTAAATATTTCCTTGAACTTCAAATAACGGTTGCATTACTTGAGAAACTGTTAGGGAGCTGTGAGACTAATTACATGGGATAACCACAACAATTTAGGGATCAAGAGTGACAGCTGAAGAATTACTTTCCTGATTTGATTAGCACACAGAGTATATGTGTTGAAACTTCACAGTGATGCCCATAGATATGTGTAATTATTATTACTACAGATTAATTACAAGGGAAATATAAATTTAAAAAACTAACTTGGAGAATTAGCATAAACTACCATTATTAGTGAGATGTCTAAATTGCTTATGTAAGTCACACTTTTGCTTTATAACATCAGGATTTGTTATTGAGTTGAATCAGTCACGGTTCAGTTTCTCGCTATAGGCGTGCACTGTATTTGCTGCTTTATGATCATTTTTTAAACTCTTGAGTAAAATCAGTCATTGAGGATGAAACTGTTTTCAGACACTTAACGGGGAGCTGCTTACACTGTTTCCTGTTTCCTGGAGGATAATGCTTTGTGTTGATATTGTTTATTTTGATTAATGTTCTGTGTATAGCTACAACGTGCAGCTCCTGTGGGGGTGCACAGTGGGACTTGGTAGAATGAAAAGTTTGTAGTACAAAGGACTTGAGAACACCTGAGCCAACCTCTGTCTTGAGTTTTAAATCTTTATATCGTCATTTGCCAAACATCTCTTGACCGGAAAACTTCCAGCGATAGAAAGCTTTGTTCATGGTAAAACATCTCCTGATTTTGTTAAAGATCTCTAAGAGTTAGCTTATCTGGCAAGTTAAACCATTTCTCTTTAATTCAGGTCTATTTTCATTCGTTCACCTACATGCTTAGGCCCCACTGCTGAGTGTTCTTCTGTGTGGTGGGAAGCTGACAGTAGTCTGTGTCTTTCTTCTGTGGGGTGCGGTGGGCGGGCAACAGCAGGGAAGTGAGAGGATAATTGCCCTACAAGGTCTGTCCAGAGAGCTTTGAGAGGGAGGAAGTCCGTAGTTCAGTAAGGAGGGAGTGCAGAGACAATCCTTCCACTCCTGTGCTGTTTGCGCTGGCCTGCAGAAGAGGGGATCTGCTGCCCATGAGCTAGAAAGGCGGGGTCAGGTGTCTGAGGGCCCAAGGTACAGCATGGGTAGAGTTGGGAAGTGTGTATGGTGCTTTTTTTGGTAGAACTGGGGACTGAACTCAGGGCCTTGAGGCAAGGGCCAGGCAAGGGCTTATTTTATTGAGCCATCTCCTCGGCCCTCTATAGTGCCTTTTGCAAACAGTTTTGTCACTGTTCAAGTGTGGGAAGAAGCTGGCAGGAAGCGAGGTTAAAGAGGTAGGTGAAAGGTTGACTGAGAGGGCCTGTCTGACCTGCTCAAGAGTTCCAGCTTTATTCTCTGCAAGGGAGTTAGGGGGAGAGGAAACTACAGTGGAGAAGGAGCTACAAAGGACAGCTATAAGCTGAGTGCCGGATCATTGATCTACAGAGGTGATTGAAAGGTGAATCCAAAGTAGACTCTGTGAGCTGGCAAGTTCTGTTGGTAAGGAGATTGTAGCCTCCTGGCAAGACACGAGTAGGACCTGACCTGGCCAGAAGCAGCAGGAGAGGGCGCAGACCTAACCAGCCGCCTCACAGGAGCCCTCTGAAGAACTTGAGGCTAATTAGATGTCAGACAGAGGAAGAGGGAGAGGTCCAGGCTGCCGGCCAAGTTGCCAGTTTACAGGGTGGAAAGGTTGTGTATACCGTTCACCGATCCAGGAAATATGGTGGGAGGGGAAATGCAACCTGGAGAGGGACTGAGGTGAGCTCTGTTGTACAGATGCTGACCCCGAGACTGGCCACCGGGGTCGGGCGCGCTGTACCCCAGGCTGGCTGCGTGCCTGCTCTGTGGGCCTTCGGATATTTGCACATCCCATTTCCAAACTGACTTCAGTGTAGTCTAGTCTTTTAAATTGACTGAGAAAAATAGAAAGAGAACTCTTCGGTCTAAAGTGACTTGTGATAAATAGGCAACATGTAAGGCCTGTGCTCTGCTTAATAATCATAAGAATCTTCTGTGAAGTAGTTTTAAAATAAGATTTTATAAAAAAACTGAAGGTGAGGAAAGAATTAAATGATATCCAAAGCCATACGGATGAAAAGGAGTAGAGTTCAGATTCCTAACTGGAATTCAAAGTTCAGTGGCTTCCCATTGTCATATGGTCAAGACCATGCACATTAAAGTGACTTCTAAGACTCCACCGGCTAGCCCATGCCTGATCTTACCATGTACCAGCTTCCTTCCAATATGTCACGCTGCCTCCTCAGAACTTTACTCCTTTTTCTGACTGAAAGGTTCTTCACAACCCCTGTCCTCCTAATTAACTGAAAAATATTCTTCAGATCTTAGCTCTCTGAGAGAAGTCCTTTTGACACTGTGAAATGGGTCAGGCACTTTAAAAGGAGTTCTTAGAGCAACTTGTGCTATTTCTTCCTAGCACTTGGTACAACTTGCTGTTACATATTTAAATATTTATGTCCTGCCAAGTTAATGTGTGTCCTCTTACTTAGTTGCACCACAGTCTCTGCGTCTCATCCCTTACGCACGGCACAAAGAGCAGGCATTCAGTGTGTCTTTTTTGAATGGAAGAAGGACTTCACACTTCAGGTTTTCATTATTTCGTGTGTGTACTTATTGCCTTCCTACATGGAGCTGCAGCAAGGCCGGGGTTTTGTTTGTTGTATTCACTGCATCTCGGGATCTAGTCCAGTTCAAAGCAAGTAGTAGGTTTTAAGTAAATAAAATGCAAACAAATGACAACAGTGACCTACATAGTTAGCTGGTTTCCCAAGCATTGGGCATTCTCCACTGTTCAAGAGGGCACACAGCTCTCCTGGGAGTCTTTATCTAGAAAGCCTGTTCCATGGCCGTTGTTTGTGTCAGAGAAGCCTCATCCCTGACTTAGACGCTCAGTCGGTTGTCCTGCAATATGAAAAGAAATATTTTTTAAAAGATATGTTATTTTTGCTTATAAATGAAAGAACTGTGCATCATGATGACCACTGTCCACACACTACACACAATGAAGAATCCGATAACTTACTGACACCTGACTCACAGCTATAACGTTGATGATGGACTAAACAGTCTGTAAGAAATTCAGGGATGGAGGTGCCAGTGTCAGTTATTACTTTGAATGGAATTAAATGTAACTGCAAATTAATTTGAGATAATTAAACAAAAGAACATGCTAATAGGCTGTTCTCTCCATGTGTCATTTATAAGGTACTTAGAAACCCAAATTACCAAATTAGAGAGACATACACAGTCTCAGATATAATCAACAGCTTCATGATCCTCTGCTGGCCATTTTTGTTTTAGTAGGTTTTATTTTTAGTAGATGTCATTATTATTAATATTTTGGAAACCGGATCTTGCTATGTAAACTGGCCTTAAACTCATTATGTAGTGTAGGCTGTTCTCAAACTTGCAGGGCTCCTCCTGTCTCAGCCTCTCAGTGCTGGGATTACAAGCAAATGCCACTATACTTGGCTTAGTATGTGTTATTATTACTAGGTATACTAAGGCAACAGATCAGTAGATGGCTGCCATCAAAAAGACAGTTCACTGTGCTAACAGATTCCAGGAGTCATATCTATGTCACTGTGGGAGGGGAGCAGAGAATGCGCGGGATTGGTCACAGGTAGAAGGAGAGGTGGGACCCTTGGGCCCACGATTTTATTGTGGTTTCTACAGGAAGGAGTAGGTGAGGCTTTAGGGTTTTTTTTATTATTAATTTTATTGAGAAATAGCAATGAGACAGTTTCAAAACCAATTAGTAGGACAGTTTCAATAATTAATACATTGCATATTATTGCCTTCATAGTAGTTATTCGTAGTACAAGATGCAGACATGATATCCTGTCCAAACACTATTAGTACAAATCTTCTCATTGAATTAAGAGAAAGTAGGTGTATATCTATCCTATTTTGTATATACAGATACAAATTAGTCCTTCATTTGTATCCCCTTTTTTGTTTAGTTTTGTCAGAGATGGATATTCCATTGCCATTTAAATATTGTAGGTGCATGAGTTCAGCAAAATAATCCAATATAGTCCAGTAGTCCATCATAGTAGTGGGTTATCTGTAGGACTGGCAATGTCAGAAGTTGTTGATTTGAGCCTTTTACAGCTCAGCATATTAATATGGCTTTACTTTTTATACCTGAAGTTTTAGTTTGAGTAACTGGGCTGATTAGGGCAGGTGTACATGGACTGAGTGTGAGAGTTGGTTAAGGCAGGTCCTTGGGGGCATGATTTCTGAATTGGTTGCTTTGTTATTGAGCAGTGGAGCCCTTGGAGGAAAGCTTCTCCAAGAACAAGGTGGGAGATGAGGGAGGAGTGGGGTCTAGACAAGGTGGTGGGAGCATATTGTCAGGGTCCCTGAAAGAAGGTGTGTCTGGCATCAAATGTAAGAGCATCAAATTTGCAGAAGCTGTGGCCAATCCACTTGGTAGCTTCGTTGATTTGCAATCTGTTTTTCATTTCTGAAAGAAGTGAAGACAATAATGACCATCCTGATTCTCCTGTAGACTGTGGTTCTAGGCTTCCTAAACTTGTTTTAGGTCTTATGCATGCTGTGAACTCAGTTTTGAATAATTGTATTTAAATACACAAAATAAAATGCATTGGCTTACCAAGGAAGTAATGACCCTGGTACCCTAGAATTTCAGCGTAAGGAACACGTGTGTGTTCCCTTTTTAAAACTACATTAAGGGGCCGGGGAGATGGCTCAGTAGAATAAGCGCTTGGCTGGCAAGTGCAAGGACATGAGTTCAATTCCCAGTTCTGAAAAAAAAAATAAAACTACATTAAAACAAGGAAGAGAATTTCAATAGATGTCAGCCTACAAAAAGAAAAACTACAAATGAAACAACAGCAAGCATATTTGGAAAAATGCAAAGCAGATAAAATAGTACATTTTTTAGCTGTTCCCTGAAAAGTGGATGGTAAATCAATAGTGAGAGAAAGACTGGGAACAACTTGAGTCTGAAGTGTAAGTAAAATACAAGGATGCCTGAGATGTCGTGTAGTAAGCCATCCTGCTATATCAAGTCTGGGTAAAGACTGGATGAGGTATATTGATAATTGTTGACACTGAATAATGAGTAAGTAAAGGTTAATTATACTTTGCTTTTTACTTTGGTATATGTTTAAAAATTTCACAACTCACTAGTTTTTAAAAAAATTATTTATTTATTTGATACAGGGTCTCACTACGCAGCTCAGACATGCTGTGATCCTCCTGTCTCAGCCTCCCCAGAGCCAGGATTATAGGTGTGCACCTCTGTGCCTGGTTTGGGAGCTGGCACGGTGCACTCTGAGCTGTGTTCAGGGGCTAGCATGGTGTGCAGTACCTGGGATCAAACCCAGGTCCTTGGCTTGCCAGGCAGAAGCTTAGACCGTTGAGCTATCTCTTCAGCCCTCAATAAATTTTTGAAAACTATCTAAATCACGTTGAAAATATGTTCTCAAGGGAAACTTTTGAAAACCTGCATGTTAACTCCTAAGTTCTCAAGGTCTTTTCTATTTTGACAGAAATCTTTCTGAAATATGCCTTACATTTATCTTCTTGAGCACAGGGTGGTAAAGCTCAACGCAATCTGATTTGTTAGAATTTCTAGCGTTTCAGTGAACCTCCATTACCATTGTACCAGAGACTTAGCCTTAAATGCTGATATAATGAGTGTGCAAGACAGACTGAGACTTGCTTGACACAAACAGCAGTCACAAAACAGGCTTTCTAGATAACAGCTCTCAAGAGGGCTTGGTGTCCTCTTGAGCAGTGAACAAAGCCTATCTGCTTGGAGAACCAGCTATTTAGTTCACTGTTGTTGTTTGTTTGTAAATATTTGCCTGGCATCTACTATCTTTCTTCTTTGTGTGGGGCTAGATTCAGAGATTTACAAAGAATAGGGCAAAGGAGATCCTGACCTCTTGGCAGTCTCTGGGAGGACAGCAGCAATAAACAGACACACAAAGCAATGAAAAAACTGTAAAAAGTGCCACGAAACACAGATAAGTGACCTGGGGAGAGGCTTGCAGACCCCAGCGGCAGAGTCGGGATTCAGAACCCAGGTTGCTAGGCTGTGGAGCTCCCGGGTAAGACCTTGTCTCTCACATTTAGAACTGAGCAAAACCTGTTGCACAAATCGCATAGGACCAGTCTACACACTGTACATGTTTCTTTTTTGAAAAGAACAGTCTCTAGCATTCTGGCCCACCTCGGTCTACATATTTGTATGGCATACTTCGTGGTAACTGAAGGCTCAGTGCTTCTTGTCCTGTACATAGACATATATTTCAACCCTACAAATAAACTTAATCCATTTTTTACACTTAGAGTAATAAAGATCATTTCTTTATATTTTGCGTCATGACATCATTATTAAAATTCTCGTAGTTGCCACATAAAATGCTTCTTTGCAATTGATTTCATTGAATCAGGATTCAAACCAGGTCAGCATATACTAGAAAATCTCTTAGACTCGTAGTGATCCACCTATTTACAGCCTCCCAAAAGCTGGGATTACAGGCACGCGTCATCACACCAGTCTCAATTGTCGCCTCAGTGTGCCCCAGGGGTGGGGCTGGCACTGCAGGCCCAAGGATTGAACCCCTGGCCCCTGTGCCTGCTTGCAGGTGCTTTAAATCTACTGAGCTATTCGGCCAGCCGTCTATTTACCAATTTTTTGCAAATTGAAGAAACCATGTAATTTTTCTTGTGAAATAATCTCATGTTTTCAGTTTTACTGATTGCATTCCTGTGGTGGCATTTAACAAGTTTTAAATCTGTGCCCTGTATTTTGCATAAACTGATAGACCTGGAGGCTTAATAAGGTTCTGGTTTGATGTTTTTGGTAAAACTGCTTGTTAGTTATTCCATCATTTTGGAAGACACATTGCATCATGTATAAAGTAAGAGGCCATGGGTCTGGTATCATCAGCCAGCCTGCTGTAGTGGTTGTCAGCTCTGCCTGCACCCTAGAGCATCCGGGGAGTTCTTACACACTTCTGATGAGCAAGTCCCATGCAACAACTGGCCTGTGGTGGGCCTTGGCTTGGTAATGTTTTGAATCTCAGGTGATTCCAGCATACAGACAGTACTGAGAATCCCAGGCCTGATAAATTTGGTAGTGACTGCAGAACTCTTCCTAGAGATCCATTATTTTAGAAGAGTTTAGTAAATGGTAGTGTGGCAAAGTAATTTCAAAAACTCTTCTATTAAAACTTTTACTCGATCATTGGCTTTCCATTTAGCTTGTACAGGAAAAGTAGGATAAATATAAATGAGGATTCCTATCAGTTGTCTGAATACTGAGTTGGATATCAACATCCTATACAGGTGACCAGTGAGTTTGAATAATTTTGCGTTTATGGATTTTAGGACATATATTTTAAATCATTGTATATGTTATTATTATTTTACTGTTGACAGTGTTTAAATTTTAGACAATAGAAGGCCTTTTAAGTTTGCTCCTGACACCTTTTTTACAACATTTAATAGTATTTAATAGTAATAGTGTTCAATCATTGCCTTGCTTTTAAGCATGACAGTGTGCTGTAGACTCATCTTATATATTTGATAATGTAGTTGTTTTGTAGTTTCTTCATTTTAGGTGCTTTCTGGCCTGTGCCCTGAAATTGTCATTTAATAGTTTAGTTTCTGTATTCTGTTTGGTGGCATCCTATCTAATGGCTATGGAATAGTTACTAAATGAATTGAAGTATAGTAGTGATTATACATTTCAATAGGTAGCAAATAACAATAAAAAAAACACTATAGTTTGTAGATAGGATATCATTTCTGCATGTTGTACAGACAATTAACCACTGGGAGGAATATATGCAATGTCTTAATTATTGAAAGTGTCCTACCAATTTGATTTGAAACTGCCTCATTTTATCAATTTTATCAATAAAATTATGGAAAAAACTATAAAGATTAGGTAGAAAAATCTTTATTTTAAAAAAGTCTGTGAATCTTAGAGCATGTGTCACAGAAACCCTTGGTGAGCACTCGGTGTGCCTGTGCTTTCTCCACAGTTAATGTCCATCAGCGTGTTGGCTGTCTCTGCCTGGATGAGGGATTACCTGAACAATGTTCTGACTTTAACGGCTGAAACAAGGTACGCTCTGTGATTGCGATAGAATTCTTTCACTAGGTTTTCTGAGATCCTTGATTTCAGAGAGCTCCGTCCCTAGCTGTTTAGGGGGCGGTGCTCCTCTGTGACCCCGGGAGCAGTGTTTCCTGCCCCCTGCAGTCTGGGGCAGACACTTTCATTTTCCAGCATTGTCTTCGAGGCCCACTCCCACTCTTGAGGGGATCAGGTGGCCGCGTGTTCAGATGGACATTTCTGGGTATGGTAACAGAGCTGCTTACCCTCCTAGCTGTGTCGCAGTCATGTCATTTTTGTGTATAAAGAGCAGCCTAGCTCTATTTCCCTAAGAAAACCTCAGTCAGCTTCCCTTTACCTTTGTTTTCCTTGGCTAGTGAAAGCCAAACTTCACAAAGCCATTTTCTTCTTAAATTTCAGGGGTTGATCCCTTAACATCACAAGGGACAAATTACTTGTTCTCATCTCTGAATGGAGGTTGTAATATATACTGCTCAGAATTGTGCTAAGGATTACACGAGATGCCTTTTTGTAAAGTCCTAGGCACAATGGAACTTGTAAGCGCTCAATAACGGTTAAGTTTTGCATTGTATCTTGGGAGTATTTGGATTATATCTTACTTACAGTAGGATGTGATTTCTTCTTTCAGAGTGGAGGAGGCCGTCATCTTGACTTACTTTCCTGTGGTTCATCCGGTCATGATTGCTGTTTGCTGTTTCCTTATCATCGTGGGAATGCTGGGATACTGCGGGACAGTGAAAAGAAACCTGTTGCTCCTTGCATGGGTACAGTGTTTTTGTCTTCACTTTAGTATAGTTAAAAGAGACCCACTGGCATGGCATTACTTGTTATCAGTCTGCAAGACTGTGTACTTAGGGACCATGAGGTCAGTACCTCTAATCTGCGGTAATTGTTTAGCTTCCGGTGAGGCTGGAATCTTTCTTTCCATGACTGACCATTTAAAAATGAGTATTTGCTGTACTCAAATGATGAGGCACATAATATGTGGGCTGTTTAATTATCTCACTCCGGCTATGTGTTGACATTTTCATTTGAAAGCATTAGTTCTTTTTAGTGCCATAGACCTTATTACCATGGAAGAGGTCCCTTGGGACTGGAACTGAGACGTCATAGAATGGAATTATTTTTCTTTCTATTCTAATTTTAAACAACTCATCCTGTTAACCCCGTGGAATCAGGTGGTAAGCTAGCAGATAGAGTCTGTAATCCTGGCACTGTGTTTGTATTGTTCAGTGGCTATAAGTGAGTCTGTTTCTCTAAACTTGTTTCTTCTTAACTCTTGAAGAGTTAGACTGCATTACTTTTTAAGTTCATTACATT